>NC_135699.1:5091053-5391053 GCF_964276395.1 Gasterosteus aculeatus
AAACGGGGCACACCAATAACTAAGAAAGCCCCTTTAGAGCACATCCACTGTGTTTTGTTTACCCTACAGCTCCCCCGCACATTCCTTTAACAACAGTTTAGAAACCTGCAGAATGTAACCTAAGCAGCGACGTTTCTACTGCAGAGATCATCAAGGCTTCCTGCCTTCTTCTTTCCCTATAAACTCTACGCAGTGTGTGTGTTTCCCTCGGGTGCTTCGGCTCAGGTGCACTGTGACAAAGTCACCCTCGCGCACACACTCTGTTACCAAATGAGCCATTACTCTTCACTTTAACCAATTATGTGCAAAAGCCGAAAGGAGGTCAGCGGGAGGCCGGTCACCCGAGTGTCCTCCTCTAGTGCTGCAGCTCACTGACCTGCTGGACAATAATACGGAGTCAATACACGACAGCGACTTATCCGCATTCCTCCTCCCTGTCCTCTCCTTCTCCCGGCGTTGTCCCAAGGCCCCCCCCCCCCCCGCCGCCCGCTGCATAGCAACAAGCCGCCAGGTGACCGCGGCTGCCTGTCTCTCCTGTAGACGCCCCCCAAGTCTCTTGTTCCCGCGGAATGAAGCGCTTCCTCTCGTGCTGCTATGGAACGTGATGTTTGCATGTGACACAAAGTGTCCCTTTCCTCTCGTTCATATCCGTGATTCATGCTCTTCATTTTATCCACCCGCCCCGTTCTTCGTTCCCTCTCTCTCGCTGCGGAGGTAAAGACACCGTCCTCTCCCAGTCCTTTCCTCCCTCCGTGCCCCCCCTCCCCCCTCCTCCCTTCTCCCTTTCTCCTCTCTGAAGTGCTCCCTTATCCGTCTCTGCGTTTCATATGAATGCAGCTCGGGGTTTGATCAATAAGGAAGTAAAGGTGCTCCTGGTGTTAATGTTGCCGAGGAAGAGGCTCCTGTTTATTGGGCTTAGTCAGAGCCACAACCCCCCCTCACCCTCCCCGCCCCCCTCCCCCATATCATCTGCCTTCAGTGGACAATATTCCCCCATGTGCTCTGTCTACGCCCTCGTTTGTGCAGTGCGACTACACACAGTGTGTGCGTGTGTGTGTAATGGTGGGAGGAACTGGGTCATGTTTACCTTGCGCCTTTGTGGATGCTGAGAGCGCCTTCCTCCTGCATATCTAATCTCCCCCCCGTCTCCCCCCTCACTGAACCTGCACTCACCCCGTTCCCCCGTAATAAATCGACTTTACCTTCATCTTGCTCTCATGTCACAATCGCACTCTCTGACCCACCTACGTCTCCTGCACACCTCCATCCCTCACTCCGGCCCTCTTCATCCTCCCCCGCCTCCCCTTCCTTGATCTTGAACCACCATCTAGGGCGCCGCTCTGAAATTTGGACTGTCAGTTCAGCGGCGACGGGTTCATACACATAGCACCAGGTGTATTGACAGCTCACAGGGCGGGGGGGGGGGGGGAGGGGGGGGGCAGTGCGCCGTGCGTGTGTGTGTGTGTGTGAGAGAGTTTCTGTGTTTACAGCCGGCCCCCATCGATTTCCTGCAGCGCTGAGAATCCATGAACCAAGAATAGGCCAGAGCGCCCCCCCCCCTCCGTCTTACTGATGTGAAGCGCGCTCGGCCGATGAGGCGAAAGGCCTCGCCGCCATCAGCCGGGCGCATCGACTGTGCTGCCGCGAGCGCTTTAAGGTTAAAGAACAGTGTCAGGATTTGATTGATCCAATTTGGAGGGTGTGAAATGGCACAACCGCAGTTTATCGGACCGGCCCGTTCAATCCAACCAATATCAACAGGGCCAGTTAAGGATCGGATCGATCGGGACATCCTGCGCGCGGTTTGAATGGCCGATAGATGAGGTGGCGCCGGCTCTGTTTTGTAAACGTGTTGCGACGCCTTCACTGGCACGGGCGTAAGCGGTCACCATACGTGCAGGACGAAGCTCGCCGCGTGTTTCTCTTGCAATCCCACAGGGGGCCGAGTTAGAGGCCGCGTTAAAAGGTACACGCGAAGCGGCCTAGAGAGCTTTTCAGGTCTGTGTCAGGAGCCTTAATCCAAACAACTGTATGATGGGGGGGGGGTTGAAAACAGCGCATCCTCTGCCTCTCTGTTCCTCGCGCTGCGCTTCAGCTCGGTCAACTCCTGTGCCGACACTGCGAGCGTCACGAGGGTGTGCGTTTGTGTGTGCGTGTAGAGCGGCTAATGTGTCCTGCTCACATGTAAACCCATGTGACCGAGAGAGAGAGAGAGAGAGAGGAAGTCAAAGACAAAGTAGTGCTCCTCTTTATTCCCAGCTGCTGTTATGACACACACACACACACACACACACACACACACACACAGTATTTTGGAAACTAAAGCCTATTTTGAAAAGCCTTTGCATTAAATTGTGAGGGTTTAAGAAACGCTTCCTCATAATGGTGTTTGAGGTGTGAACGTGAGTCCACAGGCGGATACGGAGGTGACTCAGTGTTGTAGCGACTGCTATTAAGTGCCTGAAACATCAATTAATTGAGCTCGTCCATCCTTTTCCTCCCTCGCCTGTCGCCCCTGTTCTCCCTTAACTCGGCCTCTCATCTCCGTCTGCCGCCCCCCCCCCCCCGGGCGCTCATTTCTTATCTGGGCCGGGCGGAGGCAGGCGGGCAGGGATGGATGACGGAGGAAATTGAATTCTCCTCCATCGCGTGCCCCCCCCCCCTCCCGCGCGGTGTTTACCTGCGTCTCTCTCTCTGTGTTTTTATTTCCTCCGCAGTTGCCGAACAAGCAACAGGAAAAGCCTGATCCTGACCACCACCTCTCCCACGCTGCCTCGCCCTCACTCGCCTCTCCCCCTCCCCGGGCACCTCGGTACGTGGAGGAATGCGCGGTGACTTTGACTTCTTGCATGGCTCTGCCTTGATACAGATGATACGAAACACCAAATCCGCCTGAGGCTCACTAATAAAACCGTTTTATCTCCCTTGCTTATTTAGTATCTGTGCTCCTCCATTTTTTACTTTGTTTCAAGTCGCTGAACTAAGCTGACCGGCCGCTGGCTCTAGTTTTATATCCAGTATTCAGTGGCATCAAACTGCTCAGGATAATGGAGAAGCAAATGTCCCAAAATGTAAAACTATGAGTACTGTTTGACATTAAATAAATGGTCAATACCAAACGGCCCCCGTGCATCTTGACTCTTCTCCTTGTGGTGGAAATGAGCGGCACCTCGTCACGGTTTGATCCCTGAATGCGATCCAGACAAAACGCTGGTGTAGGTTACAACCTCGACCTCATTTCCGTCTATGAAAAAGCCGCCAATCACATCTTTCAGTCCAGTTTTCAAAGCGCCAACAGACCAAGGCAGGAGGGATAAAAAGCTACAAAATATTATTCAGGCTGAAAATCAATGATAGGGCTTTGTGATTTGAAAAAGAATTAAAAAATCAATTTCACCCCCTTTTACTCCCCCGAAAAGCCGAGCCGACGGGAGTCAGGCGGTCGCGTTGAGCCACAGACTCGGTGCGATGCTTTGTTGAACTTTCTCTTTCTAAACCTCCTTCCAAGTTTGCGTCTCATCCTGTGTCCCATGTCTTGTCCCCCCCCCACCAGGAAGCAGCCCCCTGGACAGCCCGCGAAACTTCTCCCCCAGCAACCCGGCGCACTTCTCCTTCGCCTCCTCCAGAAGGTCGCTGCATATGTTGAGCGTTTACTCGTCCCCGGTCAACATTACATTTAGACGAGAGGGCTCCTCCGGCTTTGTGGCAACACTTTGGTGAACGTTTTAACAAAACAATGCCTCAATGTGCACAAAACCAATGGAGGAATGGCTTTTTTTTCCCGAGAAAAGCCCCCGGGACAAACTGCACGGGACAGAGGTCATCGCTCTAATGGGTTCTATTTCTTCACTGCTGCTGAAATTGAGATGACTCCACATTATATGGGGGAGAAAGAGTTGTCAGGGTTTTGTCTCCTGTCAGAATTAGTTCACTGGTACTAATAAGTAATGATATTTCTAGACAGTTAAAAGCCAAGCAAACACGTGTCTGGGCTTTCTGCGTGCGGCAGGTTTTTAACTGATGCCTCGCGTGTGTTCTCTGCAGAGACGGACGCCGATGGTCTTTGGCGTCTTTGCCTTCCTCTGGATATGGAACCAACACGCCCAGCTCGACGGTAAACAACTTCTCACACCCCCACTCACATAACAAAGGGATTCCCAGCCACTACACATCTATACAAGGTGTACAGAAGATGAGAAAGGACTCTTCTTCTCCTCACTGGATTTATTACATGAAACATGGGCCCACTTGTGTTCTTCAATACAGCATGATGTTCATTTCAAAAACGATGCTCCATTTAGAGTCAAATAGTCTATGAAGCAGGGTTGGCTTTGATTGACAGGTTGCTGTGAACGCAACTCTTCACAGTGCATGCTCACTTAATGAAAAACAATCAAAACATTTTGGTTTCCTAAAAATGTCTTGTTAAGCATATTATTACAGCCTCCCCAGTAAAATGGTAGAAGTATGAATACAAATTTTGATATTAAACCAAAATATTTCATTTTTATCAATATCCACTTTTACATAATTCTTAAAGTCTTAAAGAACAGTCAGTTCTTAATGCAAATCAAGAATGGCAGCTTTAGGTCAAACATAAAAGGTTGGGATCCACGGGAAAAACTACTACGATTACCACATCTCTAGAGTCTCATTTTTTATCCTCCGTCAGAATCTCACCGTGCCAATGACTTCATCATCATTATGTAGCTTCTGTTGAAAGTCTTCAAATCATTGAACACTCAAACAACACACTGCCAACAATACTCTGAGAAGATGAACACGACGGTCACGTTTGTGCCGTAGATCTGAATCTACAGCCAGAAACCTGTTAGCGCAGCGACTAGAAACAGGGGGAAGCGGCTAACAGCCCATAAACTCTCCTCTCACCAACACCGTGTTGACAGACATGGATCAGTAGGACGCGCATGAACTTTGCTTCATTCCTCCCTTTTTAAATCAGTCACCTGTGATGGATCAGGGATCCGTCCCTCGGTAAGCAAAGTAAATGTAAAAGCTTGAGGTCTCACTGCTCTGATGAAGGCGAAGGATGGGCGAGACGAAGGTCTGTCTGTGAGACATTGGACACCTTTATTCACATTTAAAAGTCCTACTGTCCCTGCAAAATGTAGTAATAATGTATTTATAATGAGGCTGTTGGTCCATCTCCCCCCACTCTGATATTCCTGTTTCTCGTCCTCATCTGCTAACCCCCCCCCCCCCCCCCCCTCTCTCCCCGGCACTCCTAATCCTCTCCCCGCCCTCGCCCGTTTCCTCTTCCTCCTCCACCCTTTTTGCCGCCGCCTGCCCTCCTCGTCCTCCTCGGCATTTCCCTCGCTCCAGTCCTCCAGCTCCTCTCAGGAGCGCTTGCACCAGCTGCCCTTCCAGCCCACCATGGATGAGCTCCACTTCTTATCCAAGCACTTTGGCAGCACCGAGAGCATCACGGATGACGACGGGGGCCACTGCTCTCCGCACATGCGCCCGCGCTCCCGCAGTCTCAGGTCAGCACCACCACCACCACCACCACCCAGCAGATTAAAACGGCCCAAAAGCACCATCCTCTTTGATGAAATGATGCTGTAAAAGCAGATTTACTGGGGTTGCCGCTGCTTGATCTCATCATGGCTTTTACGTAACCTCCTGGTTTAAAGATAACATGCCGGATTCTATCAGCATGTGAAATTAACATGTTAACAGGAGAGGTTTCAGTGTGTATATTCGGGCAAGGTCACTAGATCACTAATCTTCTTGGTCTAGTAAGACTAGTAATTTATGATTTCCGTTTTTAGCTAAATTAAACCAGACGCTGCTTATACACATTTGGCTGCCTTTTTATTATACAGCGTTGTTATTGTTGGCGTAATCAGTTCAGCAAGTAGTAACTTCAAATAATATATAAAGAGTTCATTTACCTCACTTAGAGCCTAAGTTACAGTTTTGCGGAGGGAAAAGATTCAACATAATAACCCTGTAATGTCAGTTTTAAACACGCTGACATTTGAGTGATTTGTTTGCTTTGTCTTCAATTTTTCTAGATGGTAAATATGTTATTTTTACTTACAGTCTCACTTAATATTGAACCGGATAGACATAAACTACTTTTATTGCGTGAGTGTAAGTGCTAATTAGCACTTTCCAATCTTAAACCCGGTTCAGGTGTTGGTTGTCAGAGCGCATTATAACACATTTCTTTGTGAAAAGCCGAATGTTTTAAATGTTAACTATATTCCCTCCTCTTCCCAGCCCGGGGCGCTCCTCCTCCTGTTATGATAACGAGATAGTCATGATGAACCATGTGTACAAAGATCGCTTTCCAAAGGTGAGACACACACACACACGATAAATATCATTCTCCATAAGAAAGCCGTGAACAAATCCATAACCCACAAAGCAGTAAACCAATGTCTCACGTCCTTCTAATCCTATTTAATCAGAGCTCATATTCTAGAGAAATAAAAAGGGGATTTAATTTACGATTGAGCGTGTTCAGATATTTGCACAGTAAACGCTAATCAGAGTTAAAGGAAAATAAAATAAAAAAGGAGCCGGGGGTGTTTGCTGAACCACAGCAAACGGGATTATGTGGCGCTGCCAAGTCGCGGTGCGCTTACGCAGCGAGGGAGAATATTAAGTGTAGTCACTGCACTCACTGAACAGTTCAACAAAGAGACTCTCCCTTTTTTTCCCCGTGTTTCTTCCCTTTACTCTCTTGGCCGGCCGTGGTTTGTATCAAAGGAAACACGCCGACAGGATCCCCAGAGATACAAATCAAGCCCCAGGAAATTGGGCAGTAATGAGTTCATTGGAGGTAAAAGCTCTTCTCCTCACGGAATTCAAATGGGACAAAAGTCAGAGCAAAGCCGCGGCGCCACGCTGTTCTGAACCTCGGGTCACATGGCCCTGGGTCTTCTGAAGGAACACTTTTGTCGACGTAACTGCTGACGCTCCTACTCTGCCCATTCTCACCATCGCTCCTGGTCTCCGGCGCTCCACCAGGCCACAGCACAGATGGAGGGGAGGCTGGCCGAGTTCATCCAGGCTTTCTCTCCGGAGAACGTTCTCCCGCTGGCCGACGGAGTCCTCAGCTTCATTCACCACCAGATCGCCGAGCTGTCCAGGGACTGCCTGGCCAAGTCCCGCGAGGGCCTCATCACCTCCGTCTACTTCTTTGAGCTGCAGGAGAACCTGGAGAAGCTTCTTCAGGATGTGAGTTTAACAAAAGATTCAGTGCTGACAAACCTCGACAGCTTTATGGTTCCGCCCTCAGAAGCAACGAAATTTGTCATTTTGAAGAGAAAAAAAATATCTGCACTTTTAATTTACATTTTTACACAAATACAAAACTAAATAATAACATAGGATTTTAATATTGGGACAAAAACATAAAGAGTATTACATTTCCTTAGCATTGAAAAGCTTCACATGATAGAGACCATGAAACTAACTCGTCCATCCTCCGGTGATGTGATGCTGTGGGAGCTCAAGTCTCCTAATTTCATTTAAACCTGTGATGCCTTTTGAGAGGAGACGGGATTGAAATCGTTGCGGTAAATGCAGGCTAATCGAGCTCGGAGACCATAACAGGTATCAGGCAATTTCATCACCCATCTCATTTTGCCGGCTTGATTAGATCGCTGGCATTACTCTGGGGTGTTTTTTTCAGAATCAGATGATGATCAAATGTCTCAGCTTTTTTTTTTAAGCTTTTCTCACCACGTCTGTCTTCTTGGGCCCAAATCTCTCCTCTCTCTCTGTGTGTCTCTCTCTCTCTGTGTGTCTCTCTCTCTGTGTGTCTCTCTCTCTGTGTGTCTCTCTCTCTGTGTCTCTCTCTCTGTGTGTCTCTCTCTCTCTGTGTGTCTCTCTCTCTGTGTGTCTCTCTCTCTGTGTCTCTCTCTCTGTGTGTCTCTCTCTCTGTGTCTCTCTCTCTGTGTGTCTCTCTCTCTCTGTGTGTCTCTCTCTCTCTGTGCGTCTCTCTCTCTGTGTCTCTCTCTCTGTGTCTCTCTCTCTGTGTGTCAGGCCTTCGAGCGTTCGGAGAGCACCGAGGTAGCCTTCGTCACGGAGTTGGCGAAGAAGCTTCTCATCGTCATCTCCCGACCGGCCAGGCTTCTGGAGTGTCTGGTAAGATGACGTTCTACGCCGCCACGTTCTCGGTCCTCCCCCCCCCCCCCCCCCTTGCCCTTCATCGCAGAAGCTTTCCACGGGGCACGTACCGCTTGTGACTCGAGACGAACGGATTTTCTTCAGTTAAGCGTTGGCACGGACACTTGTTTTGCTAGCCCATTAAAAGCAATTAAGCCCCCCCCCCCGATGTACCACACAGCAGGGGGCAGAAAATCTAACTGAAAGCGACGGTGCAGGCCGTCTGGATTTACATTTAGATTAGAATTTGCCTCGCCACAGTACGGCTGACACCAGCCGGCAGCCCCCCTGTGTGTGTGTGTTTGTCTCGCTGTGGTTTTATAAGCGTCTCACCACTCGATGAGTCATGCCACAGTTTAAAATGCTTAACATGAGGAATTATTCCTAGTTTCTATCATTTTATTATCTGGTCTGCACTGGCCCAATGATTCTTGGGGGGGGGGGTGGAATGAAAGATGTATGGTTAAATACAACATACAGCTTGTAAAGTGTAGCTTTCAAAGGGAAAGTCGACGGCTCCTCCCAGAAAGCGGCCTTGGACTCGCTCCAGAATCGTCCCCTAACCGCTCAAAGCGCTGGCTTCACTTGGATATGGAAGAAATGGCTGATTAACGTCGGCGCTCGCGTCTCAACTGGTTTCCAGGAGTTCAATCCCGAGGAGTTCTACCATCTGCTGGAGGCAGCAGAGGACCACGCCAAGGAGGGTCACTTGATGAAGACGGACATTCCCCGGTACATCATCAGCCAGCTGGGACTGACCAGAGACCTTATTGAAGGTGAGACAGAAACGCACAGATGTGACTCGCCACAAGATGAATGCGCCGACGTCCGGCTTAAACTGCGCTTTGTCCGTCGCCAGATATGGTAACTCTCGATAGCTACGACAGCGAGGGGCCGCTAACGCCCGAAACCGATGACTCGACGGAGGTGAGACCCGCGATTAACCCGTCAACCGTTTTCTCCGCATCCGCCATGGAGAGAGCTGCTCCACCCTCGTGGACGCGATGTCTCAAATTTGGGCCCAACGTCCACCTGGAATCAATGACGCACGGATAGATTGTGAACACACGAAACACCTTTCTGCTCACAGCTCAAGAATTCAAACGCTAATTCTCACAATTTCACACAAATGTTTAATAATATGATGAATACGCAGTCACGACATTTTGGACAGACGGTGATGTAAACTGTAACTCTACTAATTAATTTCTGCTGAGTGACTATGAAGTGGCTTTTCACAGAAAAGGTCTGCTTCATTTACTAATGACTCGGCATATATACACACACACATCTAATTTAGTTAATATATGCTGATGCATTAAAAACAGGATCCTTTGAATCTGTGGGCCATCCCTGCAGCATTAGGCCTCCAACTGCCAAAATGCAGTAGGCCAATAATATATATATATATATATGTATTTTAGTTATTATTTAAATGGGCATCGCTGCAGTTACAGTGCCAGAAGAATATGCAATTTTTCCTGACAGTGAGACAATCTAAATGTCTTCCGTCATGTTGGATCATCTTTGATATCGGCATTGCGATCTCGGATCCACAGGGTAAGATGAGAGCGATGAAAGCGCCAGAAGAAGCTGACTTCCAGAGCATCAAGCTGATCAGTAACGGAGCCTACGGGTGAGTAGCACGTGAGGGCGTACCCGCGTTACTTCCACATGTCAGGGACACTACTTTTATATTTATTTAATTGACTTTGTTTTACGAGCAACGCGGCGGCCACAGCTTGCGAGTAACCCGTGCCCCTCTTTGTGCGTGTGTGTGTGTGTGTGTGCACTAGCGCCGTGTACCTGGTGCGTCACCTAGAGACCCGCCAGCGGTTTGCCATGAAGAAGATCAATAAGCAGAACCTGATCCTGAGGAACCAAATCCAGCAGGCCTTCGTGGAGAGAGACATCCTCACCTTCGCAGAGAATCCCTTTGTCGTCTCCATGTTCTGTTCCTTCGAAACCCGCCGGCACCTGTGCATGGTCATGGAGTACGTAGAGGGTAAGTATACGTGTGTGTGTGTGTGTGTGTGTGTGTGTGTGTGTGTGTGTGACGGTGGGAAAAAATAATTTGGTTCAAATCAACCTTCTCAATTATGTCATGAGTTGTGTTCCTTGTCAGGCTATTACCATTTCAACTACACATTGTGTGTGTGTGTGTGTGTGTGTGTGTATATATATACATATAAAAATATATTTTTATATATCATATATTTTATTTTAAAGTCGATTGACTTTAGAATGCAACGCTGTTTCATCCCCTGTCCATTTATTGTGTTATTTTCATTGACTAACTAATAGTGTGCGTTTAGAATAAGCATGCAGTATGGATATGCAACACTAGCGTTCATCGCATGCTAATGCAGGCTCAAGGAGTGCGTTGTGTTGTGCGTGTTGTGCGGCCGTCTGAGGTGGTCTATAGGGCTCGAGGGGTCGGGGGGTCGGGGGCCGGAGGTGCGGCAGCGAGACCGATCAAATGTTGACTTGTGCCGGCAGGTGGAGACTGTGCCACCCTGCTGAAGAACATCGGGGCCCTTCCCGTGGAGATGGCGCGCATGTACTTCGCAGAGACCGTGCTCGCGCTGGAGTACTTGCACAACTACGGCATCGTGCACCGTGACCTCAAGCCCGACAAGTAAGACGGGGTCGTAGCGCTGTAGACGACGCCGTTGCTTTCGCTGTTTAAAAAGAATGTGTGCATTCACCGTTTGATATGTTGTCAGCCTCCTGATCACCGCGATGGGTCACATCAAGCTCACAGACTTTGGCCTTTCTAAGATGGGTCTCATGAGTCTGACCACCAACTTGTACGAGGGGCACATAGAGAAGGACACGCGTGAGTTCTTGGATAAACAGGTAAGACAAACGACTCCAAATCCATTTGGAGGTAACTCCGGCAACGCAGAGTTCCTTTGATTTCCCTTTTGAAATAATCCCCCGATGTAGCCGTATGCTGCGTCTCCCAGGTGACGTTCCGACATGAAACGTCCTTCGATGTCTTCATCTCTATGCAAAGATATTCCCCCGTCATTGTGTGCCAGGCACATCTGAAGCGAGGAGAACACAGCCGGCAGAACAATCCGCCCGTTTTTTTTTGCCCTCCGTCATTATAATCAAATTCTCCTTTTTTAGGTGAGGTTTATTTGCTTGAGGCTTTCCTTCAGCGCTCGCGCTTTAAAACTAAGCCTCGCCGTGTCTGAATCTGTTCAGCGCATAAGCCATCTGCTCATGAAAACCCCTGGCTGGGGCTCTCCTGGCACCTCCAAGGTGGTCTCCTTAGCCGGGTGGAACCATGCATAGAATATGACTGAAGAAGAAATCCATTTTTTCCTCAGGTGTGCGGAACTCCAGAGTACATCGCCCCGGAGGTTATTCTCCGTCAAGGTTACGGGAAGCCGGTGGACTGGTGGGCTATGGGCATCATCCTGTACGAGTTCCTGCTGGGCTGCGTTCCTTTCTTTGGAGACACCCCGGAGGAGCTGTTCGGGCAGGTCATTACAGGTGAGGGACCAAAGGGCCGAAGTTACATGATCCTTTAATTCAACACACTTTTCCTCACGCATTTCCTCTCTCTCTCTCCTCACTGTAGACGACATAGTGTGGCCAGAAGGGGATGAGGCTCTCCCTGTCGACGCCCAGCACCTCATCTCCTCCCTGCTGCAGACCAATCCACTAGTTCGACTAGGCACAGGTCAGTCACCCGGTCGTCCCTGCAGGATCTAGTTTGGCCAAAACCATCGGCCCTTTTTACATTTTTCTAGAGGTAAATGTTTTTGTGTGGTTTAGGATTTAAGTTTTTGCAATCAAAACTTTATTTGCCATTATCAACCAACAATTTAAAGCATTCATTACTATTATCTTTCTTTATTATCTTTAACTATTTCATTATTATTATTATCAGCAAACAATTTTAACTCAAATTTAATTTAATCTCCAAAGTGCTGCTCTGTCAATATGTGTTTTGTTTCATTCTTTCTAAATCATTACAAATGGCCTCAGCCCCTGGGGTGATGTTGCATGTACCCTTGTTGTTGAGAACCACTGACCTGGAACACTAACTCTCTAGCCGCTAGGCTCACAGTTCACTTTACCCAAATAAGTCGCCTAGCATCTGGGTTAAAATGCCTCTTACCTGCCTGTCTCCGTGTCGCCCCTCCCTCCCTCCCCCCCGGCCTGCAGGCGGTGCTTTCGAAGTGAAGCAGCACTCGTTCTTCGCGGCGGTGAACTGGAACAGCCTACTGAGACAGAAGGCTGAGTTCATTCCTCACCTCGAGTCAGAGGAAGACACCAGCTACTTTGACAGTAAGTCTCCAGCATGGGATTAGGGGCACGGACCGCACGGCCCCCTGTTACCACGGTTACTACAGTAAATGTGGCGGTAAGAGCTACGCTGATTTTCGTATTGATCTCCAGCCCGATCCGAGCGCTACCACCACGTGCAGTCATACGACGAGGACGACACCAACGACGATGAGCCCGTGGAGATCCATCGCTTTTCATCCTGCTCCCCTCGCTTCAGCAAGGTCGGAGCGGACGTTCACATCCAAACAGAGAGATTGTTTGAACCCTTTGAAATTGCGAACGCTCGGTTATGCAGAACAAACCAATGCCGACCGTGCCTTTTTATTGTGTGGGCCCGCAGGTGTACAGCAGCATGGAGCATCTGTCCCAGCTGGAGCACAAACCCCCCGGCGTGACCCTGCGGGAGCACAAGGTGCCCCGGGAGGATCGAGTGGCCAAGAGAGAAAGCCTGGGCAGCCTCACATTAAGGGACAAGAGCTGGAGGACTGGATCGCCTGAGATGTGAGCGTCGCAACCGGACCTATTTCAACTTACAGAAACGGACGACCCTACAATATAAAAAACACATGATATTGCTTGAGAATAACACTTTTGACTGCTGGGCTTTTCTCAGGAAGCGCTTATCCTGCTCTGAGTCCTCCTTCACCGAGAGCGACTACAGCCCGCCGTCCGGCGCCCGAAGACGCTTCTCCGCCCTCATGGACACGCACCGCCTGGCCTCCCCTCTGGAGGTCGACTCCGAGCAGCCCGTCCCCGTCAGGCAGGCTCCGGTGACGACCAGAGGGACGTCCCTAGAAGGAGCCACGGGCGCCGTCACCTCTCAAGGCGATCTGAGAACACTCCTCAAAGATGGCGGCGGGCCCACGGCCGGAGGTAAGAAGAGATGAAAATTCCCGATATTCCCTATTCTGCGTTTGATCACAATTCATAACCAGCGCTTCATGTCACCTCCGTGTCACAGAGAAGGTGTCGAGGCCGGCTGAAGCGCCGTTGCTTCTGCCAGGAAATGCCGGCGTTCTGGGGCTCCCAGACCCTCAAGGGCCCCGCGGGGCCGCCACCGACCTGGTGCTGCGGAGGGTCCGCCACCAGCAGCTGTCAGCTGAAGGAGAGAAACGTAACCCGCGACCAGGGACCAAAGTGATCAAATCTGCCTCCGCTACGGCTTTGTCTGTCATCATCCCTGCGGGTAAATGCTGCTTATAAGACAGGAGCAAAATACCCGAAAAAAGCTGCCTTTCAACCTAAACTCCCGTCGCTCTCTCCTCAGTGGAGCAACATGTCGCCTCCCCGCTGGCGAGCCCGATGTCGCCCCACTCCATCTCGTCCAACCCGTCCTCCCGGGACTCTTCTCCCAGCAGAGACTACTCTCCCATGGTCAACGTCCTGCACTCTCCCATCACCATCCACCGCTCGGGGAAGAAGTACGGCTTCACTCTGCGAGCCATCAGAGTCTACATGGGAGACAGTGATGTTTACAGCCTACATCACATGGTCTGGGTGAGGGAGCAGAGCAAATTATCAAACTTTATTTTTTCGAGCATATTTTATACATCGCCCAGCTCAAAATGCTTCATGTGAAATTCAACAAACTAAAGGGTGCCAAAGAGAAACATTGAATCCAAAATGTTTTTTAATATTTTTAGTAGATAGGACAAACAAAAAACTGCCTTGTAAACTGCCGTTACATTTAATACTACAGTGTTCAATAAACTTTATAAAGATTAAAGAGGAATCAATGCTAAACCATTCAGGGTTTTGATACATTTAAGGACATTGCAAAAGTCAGGAGGAGGAATAGACGAAGTATGTAAGTTATGGTCCAACGTTTGCATCATGCTATCTAGTTTGATCAGATGATCCCTCAGACCTTTTAAAGCAGCCTTTTCTAATTGTCAGCTATTTGGTTTGAGCACCAGCAATATGCACATTGTTGTGTGTCGTCTGCATAGTTATAAACTTTTAGATTACGTACCTGAGTGGAATCTATCCTGTAGAATGCAAAATATAGCGGACCAAATACAAAACACACCATATTTCATATCATAACGGATATCTGAAAGATGGATCACCAACCTTTTATGCAACAGAGTCAAACCTTTTAGTGAAGTGTGACACTTGGTTTCGCTTTAGCATTGAGATAGCTTTCCTGTGTAAATGCCTTTTTTTGTTCTAACCACAGCATGTGGAGGATGGGGGTCCCGCCCAGGAAGCTGGTCTTAGCGCTGGTGACCTCATCACTCATGTAAACGGAGAGTCCGTCCACGGTCTGGTCCATACAGAGGTGGTGGAGCTCATCCTGAAGGTTTGTATGGGGTGTATCTATGGGATCTGTTGAAATGTGCTTTTAAAATAATATATCATTTAAATATATATATATATACCTTCAGAGTGGAAACAAGGTGACAGTTACAACTACTCCGTTTGAGAACACCTCTATAAAAGTCGGCCCGGCCCGGAGGTCCAGCTATAAATCCAAGATGGCGCGGCGCAGCAAGCGGATCGGAGCCAAGGAGGGACCAGAGTGCGTTACTGCGATATACATGCATTGTCTTTTGTGCTTTACACGCCTTTATTCGCCTCACCGTATGCGTTTCCTTTCAGGAAGAAGAGAAGCTCCCTCTTCAGGAAAATCACCAAGCAGTCCAACCTGCTCCACACCAGCCGCAGCCTCTCCTCCTTGAATCGCTCTCTTTCATCCGGGGACAGTCTCCCAGGCTCCCCCACCCACGGCCTCTCCGCCCGCTCGCCCACTCAGAGTTACCGCTCCACGCTCACCGAGTCCCCTCTCATGGGTTAGCTCCTCCATATTTTTTGAGCAGTGAGCGTTAAAGTGCCGCACCACCGCTCGCTGCGGTTGTGTGTGCTCTAACCCCACCTGACCGTGGCGTCACTGCACCTATTTGAAAGTGGTCGACGGTGGTGAAGGGGGAGAGCGGGTGTCGAATGTTGTTTATTTCCTGTCGTCCCATTTTTCTCTCTTATCTCTGGATCCATCATTGTTTTTGGGATGTCAGTGAATATTTTGAAAGAAACACTGGAGAATTGAACACATAATCACATTTTACTTACTGAAAAAATACACAAAGTTGACTATTATTTTCAAAAAGCCTATTTCCTCTGCTCTCCACAGGCACCTCCTCCCAGAGCAGCTCCCCAGCTTCCAGTACCCCCAACTCCCCCGCAGCCTCCCACCACATGCGGCCCAGCTCCCTGCACGGCCTGTCTCCCAAGCTCCACCGCCAGTACCGCTCTGCGCGCTGCAAATCCGCCGGCAACATCCCCCTGTCGCCCCTGGCTCACACCCCCTCGCCGACCACCTCCTCTCCTCCTCCTCTCTCCGGCCACACGGTGGGGAGCTCCAACACCACGCAGACGTTCCCCGCCAAGCTGCACTCCTCGCCGCCCGTCTCCCGGCCCCGGCCCAAGAGCGCAGAGCCGCCCAGGTCCCCCTTGCTGCAGCGGGTGCAGTCGGCGGAAAAGCTGGGCGCTCCGCTCATGCCGCCCTCGTCCTCGCCGTCGCCGCTGACCGGCGTGTCGCTACGCAAGCACAGCCTGGAGGTGTCACACGGGGACTACAGGAGGGAGTCCTTCCACTGCGAGCACAGCCTGCAAAGCCTGCTGGAGATGGAGGGAGAGAACGGACCCGCTCCCCCGTCTCCTTCATCCTCCTCCTCCCCCTCGCCTCCCATGGGAGGGGAGTACGGTGGGCTGAAGCCCTCGAGGAGGCTGGGAAGGCAAGAGTCGCCGCTCAGCCGCGACACCCTGCTCCCGCCGAGAGAGAAAGACACGCAGGCCACAGCCTCGGCGCTACGGGGGTCGCAGGCCGAGGGCGTGGCTGCCAAAGCTGAGTCCAAGACCGCCGTAGTTCATTTGAGCAAAGCCACAGCCGAGGGTCTGAAGAACCGCCCAAGTGTAGCTGCGGTGAAGTCAAGTCCAGCGGCGGTTACGTCCAGCTGTGAGGCAGCCACCTCCAAGAGTAAACTCGGTGAGAAGACCGCGACTGCCGGCACATCGAAGGGCCTTCAACAGCAAGACGGCAAGCAGCCGAGTGTTCACACCGACGTCGCACCTGTGCCGAAAGCTCAGGAGAAGCTTGAGGAGCGAGCGAAGGGCACCGTGGGCGCTGACAAAGGACACGTGCAGAAAGTGTCTCCCGCCGAGCAGTCCAAGCCTCGTAAATGCGCAGAGGCGGGGGAGAAGGGAGGCGGGGGTAAAGCGGCCGAGACGACCAAGGTCAAAGGCCCCGCGCCGCCAATTCCCACCCAGGTTCAACCCCACGCCGCGGCTCCCGCCCGATCCAACGCAGAGAGGTTGTCCACCAGCTGCCGCGGGGCCAAGGAGGAGCGGCCGCAGCTGGAGGTCGTGGAGGAGAACCCCACGTCGCCCTGCTCGGGCAAGTGTCGCCCCGTGCCCCCGCCGGGGGACAAGGCCAGCTTCGTCACCCAGCTGACCAGCGTGGCCAAGACGGTGCTCGCGCCCATCAAGGGGGGGTCGCAAGAGGGGTCCAAGGTAAGGGAGGGCTCCAAGTCGAGCGAGGAAAAGCGGGGCAGCGCGGCGGGGAAAGCGGACTGCTCGTCCGGGGGCGGGCGGCGCGGCGCTCAGACGGCTGCCGCGGCCGGCGCGCTGCAGTCCGACAAAGGAAACAGCCGCGGCTCCAAGCACCACCCGTGATGGGGGGGGGAGAGGGGCTTCAGTAAAAGTCTCTTCCGTGCAATGCCTTTTTTCTTTCTTTCTTTTTTGGTTGCTGTAGCGTCACACTGACGTAACCCAAAGTAACACGACTTGAAGAAATACGACCAAATAAATGACGCATGCAGAACGCGCTACAGGTGAACAAAGATGTCGGCACACATAGTATCGTAATGTAGGCCCGTGTATGTACTGTATGTTCAATGTTGTGTATATAAGGGTTTGGGAGGGGCTTATGTCTTAATGCATGTCCAACACTGTATATAGAAAAATGAAAGCATATTTAAAGGGGAGATGAAAAAATACGAAGCCGATCCTCAAGGCGGTGAACACTGTGAACAACTCTTGACTGTGTGTAAAGGAGCAGTTTTTCTGTTGCGAATTGGCATCAATCACTCATTCCAGATGCGCTCCAGTGCCATCTTCTCGTCCAGAGAGCCGCACGCTCTGCATTTCAACGAGTTCATACTTGAACTACAGATGACATGCACACGTATTGAGAGGCCTGGACCAAGATGTCATGGATCGGTCGATGTGCTACAGATCTGTTTAAGGGCTGAATTCAAGTGGAACTTAAAGAAGAAGATTAGACGAACTTGCACAGGGACACTATGCAATGTGCTGATGATGCCACATTTTTTTGGTTTTTTATTCCACTTACACTTACATTAAAAGGGGTTACAGTAAGCCAAGCAAACACACTTTTGGGTTGTTTTGACGTTGTCTCCATTGATCGTAGTGAATTGTGCAATTATACATATTTTAGGCTATTAGGTGAACAAACTAGTGTGTCTGTTAAAGGAGGCGAAGAGCGCAAAGAACGGACAGGAGAGTAGGATAGATGCTCCCTCGCTCACTCGTTTCTATTCATGCAGGCGTGCACCATATATCGTGTCATGTTACGTGTGAAGAAAAGTGCCAGTCTTTTTTTTTTTCGGGATGATGTCATTGTTGTTTTCTTTTGTTGTTGTTTACACTTAAATGTAGAATATTATGCAATCCAACAGTGCCCAGTTTTCGTGAAACACAGCACCTTTGTCAGTGATACGGTAGTAGACTATACATAGAAGACAGAAGAGTAGATATGTCGAGAGCATCTTCGTGGTGGGGTCGTGTTTGTTCGTGTGTTGCATATCCTTTTGGGACACCAGGCTCAGAACTGTCTTAGACTGCCACCTTGTGGATGACGTCACACCACAGTGAAAGTCCCGAGGTATACAAAGAAAGATGGGGGTCCATGTTGCCTGGGGTTCTTTCCATGTTATACATAATTATCCGCAGGCATAATTATTTTGCTGAGGAGCTTTGCAGTCTGAGCTTAATAAGCCTTTGCTTTTATATCCATTAAGTTGTCGTGGTCGTCAGACATTAACCCAATGTTGAGAACTGTGTTTTAGTGGCGTGATGTGAGAAAATTGCACTTTATTTTATGTCGAACATTTTTTTATTTCCTAGTCCTAATGTATTTATTTGATTTTTTTTTCTATTTGTTTATTTATGAAACTTTTTTATCTATTCAAACGTTGTTGTTTTTTTACACGTTGGAGGGTTAGTACATTTCTGCATAACTGAAATAAATATTTATATATTTTACATTTAGACTGAGGAATCTACCATATCTGTGTGGGTACCCTTCTGCGTGCAGTTTTGAGGCTCGTTCCATGCCTGAATTCCAGTCCAGGCGATCTTTGTCCTCGTGTGTGATTAAGTTGTTTCTTTTTTTTTTAAACCACAACAACTCTTGTTGCCCATTAAATTGCTAAATATGAATTTGCCACCGTTGTGAAAAACCAATGCAGACGCCTATAGTGCGTAAATGTAATAAAAAGCGGAGAAACCCTTCGTTCTGTCTGACTCGTTCATGACGCGACGGTCTGTCATTGGTCCCCTCTCAGCCAATCAGAGCCGTGGCAGCGCGTGAGCGGTATAAACAGGAAGTGAGCGTGGATTCACCGTTCTGCTGGAAGCGGTGACCCTGCTCGCCACCCACGAACCGAAGGCAGGGGAGCAGTTTTTAAAAGTATCCAGTAAACGACCTTCTCCAATTAAGGAAGCAACAACGATGCCTAAATGTAGGTAAGTGAAGAATGTCGGGCTTCCCTCATTTTATTACATTACATGTCGTTTAGCTGACGCTTTTATCCAGAGCGACTTACAATAAGTGAATTCAACCATAGGGTACAAACTCAGGAGAACAAGAAACAAGACAGTGCAAATTCCTCAAATAAGCCAATTTACAATTTTCTATAGATGAGTGGCGTTATAAGTACAATTTTTAAGTGCTACAATTAGTTAGTCTTTAGTGGAGGTAGAGTCTGAAGAGGTGTGTCTTTAGTTTGCGGCGGAAGATGTGAAGGCTCTCTGCGGTCCTGGTTTCCTTTTATTATTTGAATGTCGCTGCGAGTGGCGACCGTAGGTTTCTACGCTGGATGGGTTTTATTTCTAGGCTTGAAATGAGAAACGAAGAATTTGAACGGTGGATGACAGTTTTCCCCAAGAAGTATAATAATAAGTAATATTACCGTGGGTTGTTTCATATTAGTAGTATTCCTGTTAGCAGAGATGGTTCGCTCAACGGTCCCGGCGTTCATACCCAATGCTAGACCGAATATTATCGCAGTACAAATAACACAAGTGGAGCATCATGGCTGTCCATTGTTTTTGTTTGTAAAAGTCATCTAACAACAGACCTAATATGTTCCCACGATGTCACTTTGCGCTGCATACCAACATGTCTGCATTAGTAGGTGTGTAGACGTGGACTTTATATAGATTACTTCTAGTTAACGTCCAAATATGTTTTTAATAAACTTAAATGAATCAGAGCGGCATGTAAAGTTATTAGTAAATGAATATCATGTCTCAAAGGACAACCAGTCGGGTCACGTGTTGTCTAACCAGCTCTTCCAAAGTTTTTAAAAAGTTACCTTTCACGGTTAGCGGTTATTTCATAAGTAACTTAATATGATTTGATTATTTACAATGGGGCCAATCATTTATCTACTTCCTGTGTATATTTTACTGTTAGAAAGTAACATGAATTTTATTTTGTGTGTGTGTGTGTGTGTGTGTTGTGTGTTTCTGTTTGGGGCCTAACGAGGTCAAACTTCTTTTGATCAGAGAATTTCATGTAGAAACATTTCACTCATTGGATAAATTTGTCTGTTGGATGATGACTTTTTACTTTTGAGACGTAAAGCATCCGCTGATACGTATGTACTTCTATTCAAGTAACATTTAAATTTGTTATTGTGGTTCAAAGATCTGCTGCAGCCAAACACAAATTCCTTGAGTCACATGATGCAGTGACATTGGTTTCCTTGTTTACTTACTGTCATGCAGAGTTATTGCCTCCGCTGTGGTTACTGATAAGTGGTTACTGATCAGTTCCAGGGGGCAGATCCCTCCCCTCTCTGTTTTTAGGAAAAATCACTCGCTGTACACTGCTGCCTCGTCCTTCAGGGGTCACATGTCTTCGCAGGTCGCCATGGCGATAAGGGGTAATCCTTCACCTTCAGTCTCGGCCCTCTTTGGTCGTTATGAATCCAAACGACGCCTCGGCTCACTGTGAGGACAACTCGTCACCGGACGACCCGATGGACGACTGGCTCTTCCTCTCCACCGACTCTGCCGTCCGCCCGGGCCCAGAGGTGAGCGGGGAGAACCTGGAGACCGAGGACCAAGGCCCACTCAAAACCAAGTTGATCTCTGTGTGGAACAGCGTCAAATATGGTCCGTTGTTACCGCTCTGACGACACGGCTGTTTTTCCATTTCCGGGATGCTTGCGTTCCCTCGTGGTTTGTTAGATTGAAACTCTCCCCTGTCTCTGTCTATCTACTCGTTCACATTTCAGGCTGGTCCCTGAAGCACAAATCCAAATTCAGCAAGAGCTCTGCTGTGATCATGTTCGGACAATCCTACGAGCTCCGGGATCACGGTGAGAAGTCTCTTGAAATTCTCCTCTTTGTGTCAAAAAAACGGCGGGAGCTTCAATTCAAGCTCCGCCACTGTTCCTCAGATGAGAGGGAGAACTTCCGCCGCTCCTTCGCCTCCGTCCTCTGGCTGACGTACAGACGGGGTTTCCCTCAGCTGGCCGGCGGCTCGCTGACCACCGACAGCGGCTGGGGCTGCGTGTTACGCACGGGCCAGATGCTGCTGGCTCAGGGCCTAATCCGCCACCAGGTGCCACCAGGTGACGGCACGACCATCAAGCTCAAACGCTGAACGTGCACATTTGGTCGTTTTAATGTGGCATCATGGAATCAACCGTATCTTTGCAGGTTGCACTCGGTGTGTTGGCTACCATGCGGTCAAAGATGACCTGGACCTCCTAGCGATTTGCCCCGCGGCCGCCGCAGAGCGCGGACTGGACGCAAAGGAAGGGCCGAATAAGTTCGGTCGACACCTGAGCTTGGATTCCCTCATGGACCGGCCCAAGGAGGCCCATCTGAGGAGGGTGGTGTCGTGGTTCGCGGACTGTCCCACGGCCCCCTTCGGGATACACAAGCTGGTGGAGCTGGGAAAAAGCTCAGGGAAGAAGGCCGGCGACTGGTACGGCCCGTCCATCGTGGCACACATCCTCCGGTGAGACCCGAAGTCGCGATGGTCCACTTATCCCGACCAGCTTCCATCAAGATGTATCATCGGACTGTAAAAAAAAAAAATGTTTTTTTGTTTCAGGAAAGCAGTGGCAGCATCAGCGGACCTTCCCGATCTAGTCGTGTATGTCGCACAAGATTGCACCGGTGAGTAAAACGAGCAGTTTACCTTCAAAATAAAAGCATCTGAGGTAAAAACATGCCCATTTTTTTCACACGAGATGGAGGAGATGGAGCAAATCAAATGTGCTGTGACAAATTCTGAACGTTCTGTCTCTTGTCTCTTCCCATGCGTTCAGTCTACTTGGAAGACGTGAAGAGGTTGTGCGAACGGCCTCTGTCTCAGCCCTGGAAGGCCGTCATCATCCTGGTTCCTGTGCGACTTGGAGGACAAGATCTCAACCCCTCCTACGTCACCTGTGTGAAAGTATGCCAACAATATTCCACGCGGTCGCTCCGGATGTGTCCTCCGAGCACTCGGATCACTTCGGTGGCTCTTAAAGTTAGCAACATGTGCTGCACTCAGTGTTTTTGAGATTGTCCAGGATGCGGGCTTAGAAGAACCGTTGAATTTGGTCAAGTTAAGTCTGTCTTGTACCTGTTTATGACATGGTGGAGCATTTGGGCCCTGAAAAATCCTGTGGCACATTTTTCTTTCACACCTTCCCTGGCGATGATGTTGTTGTATCAGCCTTTTGTTGTAAAGGCAACAAGACTGCAGGGCAAACCTAGGAAGTGTTCCATTTGGTGTCTCGTGTCTGCAGTGTGGAATTGTGAAGAGAACAATTTGTAAGCTGTCGATCTACTTCCACAAACTGATTTTCATTTGTATTTTGATACGGCTCAATCCTAGTGCCAAGCACTGATCTAGTTGAGGCTGCCATCATTTTTAGTATTTGTTATTTGTGTGACATCCAACATTGGAGTATGCGTTCCCAAGACACTCTATTTTATACAATACAGTATATCTTTGTCGAGGATTGACCACTGATCAATACTGTTTTTGTAATTATTGACCTATAACTTTTGACAATTTGGACTTTCTAAGTGCATAATTGGATTTCTGATCTCGCGCTCAATCACAATCCAGGTTTGTAACGGCATTTTCTGGTGGCCATCTTTGAAAATGTCGGCCGTATTGTTTTTGCATCGTGGATACTGAGAATTTCTACTAAATGTGAAACTCGTATCACAAAGTGAAGGATTGCTACTGCACGTTGTTCCTTTATTGTAGTGTTTTTAAAGAGAAATCACTGCTCTACAGCACACAAACGAACGTTGTCTTCCAAGAACAACAACAAGCCGTTCCTCGTTCTCACCCCACAGAAACTGTTGAGTTTGCAATGCTGCATTGGGATCATCGGGGGCAAACCCAAGCACTCCTTGTTCTTCATCGGCTTCCAGGGTATGTGCAGAACATTATGGGGACGTTATTATGCTGTTGGCCGTCAGCGCCTCACTATTTTTCTCTTTCCTTCTGACGCTGCTGTGCAAAAGATGACCATGTGCTGTACTTGGACCCTCACTACTGTCAGCCTGCGGTGGATGTAACCAGGGAGAACTTTCCCTTGGAGGTTTGAGGAACTATGGTTTCCCTTCTTTTACTTCTCGGTTTCAGTTTGTTTCTTCCTGTTGCAGCTCGGCATTGTATTTGTAGATGACATCAGATTTTCTTTTTTCATCTCATATATATTTTGTTGTTGCCGAAACTACAGGTTTTGAACACTTATCCATTACTTTTTGACTGAAGCATTTGTTTAATACTTTTAGCCAACTGTTA
Organism: Gasterosteus aculeatus; assembly: GCF_964276395.1. Classification (NCBI taxonomy): domain Eukaryota; kingdom Metazoa; phylum Chordata; class Actinopteri; order Perciformes; family Gasterosteidae; genus Gasterosteus; species Gasterosteus aculeatus. The sequence continues at coordinate 5,114,569 of NC_135699.1, forward strand.
ACTGTATATATTTAATCTTACTGTTTTAAACTTCTGATCACTTACCAACTAGAGTTTTGCTTTCCATTGCAACATTGGGCTTCAAATGTTAGCGCTCACTCAATATTATGACCTAAAAAAAAGAATCCCAGTAAAAATTCCAAATGAATTGATCCGCTTCACAATCTTTCCATGTTTCATGCGGCAGAGGGCTAAAATATCTGACTGGGAAAAACTGAAAGGCTTCCAAGTATTAATGTTGAATTGATTACCTCCACATCAAACCCTTTTCTATGGTGATATTTTCTCTGAATCGGATGAGATCTCGTTCTGATTAGTGTTCTTTTCTCGGCTCTTCTCCACAGTCCTTTCACTGTAAATATCCCAGGAAAATGTCTTTCTGTCGCATGGACCCCAGCTGCACCATAGGGTTCTATGCCAAAGGCCAGAAGGACTTTGAAGCCCTGCGCACAGACGTTAACCAGGTTTGACTCATTTAAAACTTGACTCCTGGATTGGATCAAAAGATGTGTGCCGGAATTGTGTTTTATGATCTTTTCAAAGATGTTTACTTTACAAAACGACAAATGTGACGTGTTTTGTTGAGCTTTTCCCTATAACGTTCGGTCTCTTTAGGCTCTCTCCATATCGGCAGAGACGTACCCCATGTTCATCTTTGCTGAAGGAAGCAGTCAGGAGGAGGAACAGGGAGGGACCCACGTTTTCCAAAACAATATCGCGTATATCCAGAGGAAGACTGAACGGAGAAGAGTCGACACGTGCAACAGCATGGACGAGTTTGTTCTGCTGTGAGCAGGAGAACGAAGAGCGATGATCAAACGCACGTGACGCTGCGAGTGTGCGACACATACTGAGCGTCAGCGAGCAATAACCTCGAGGAGAAATGAAGTGGCCAAGTAAAAATAATGACTACTGTTTTTTTTATTGCTGTTGCGTGCTCATCTGTATTTATTGTTTTAAGAGAAGAACATTTAATTGAAGGACTTTGAAGAATGACTTCTTTTCTATTTTACCATCTCAAACTGAACATGAACAGTATCATGTTAATGTATTTACCAAATAAACTTATCATATTTTGAATTTATTTTAAAAAGAAACGCTTCTCAGGGACAAGCTTAAGGCCAGTGTTGTTGTGAGATACACAGCCGCTCACTGTTTCCTGTCCCGTGACGAGATGCGAGGCCTTTGAATAGTTTATCAAATTGGATTGCTGTCAACATGTGACACACACATGAGAAACCCGCTGCGACTTCACTGGGGAAGTCGCAGTCCGATGTTGTGGATGCATCCTCAGAAGAAAACAACAACAACAGCAACCTACTGACTACTCTTGCCAGCTGGAACTTTTTTTTATTTCCTGCTCTTTTATCCAAATAAACCGTTCACCAAAAAGAAATAGGAAGACACTCATTTGTATTTGATTTGTATTCTCTAATGTGTTTCTGGGCTTGGTCACATGGTTCTGTTCCAGGCCGTTAGCAGCCTCGTCCTCAGCGTCCCAGAATGACTGAATGACTGCGGACCAAGACAAACGCTGATTTGGGATCTGTTTCCTTTTCGGATGAAAGCTGCAACAGGCAAGTTGTCTTAAGGGGAAAAAAAGGGTCCACAAGAGAGGGTGCTGTCAAATATATTTTGCTGTTTCCGTTGTCTCACACGTAGCATTTCATCCTGAGACGTTAATAAACAAACTCCTCCCTCAAAGTGTGATTTGTGGCTAAAAAGCAGAGACATTGTAGACATTCAGAACCTTTTCACCAAAGAATATCGTCACTGGTGGATTTTTTTTCTTTTCCTCCGCATATGATAAAGATCAGGCATCGTTATGTGTGTCTTTGAATTGGTTGCTAGGTGATAGTGCCTCTCCATAAAGAAATTGGCCTTGTGATTATAGAATAATTGCAGCAGTTGGAAGTCGCATCCTGCCGCTTACCTTTAGGGCCGAAACAGGTGAGTGAAAGTCCCAAAGGTCCCTGTGAGACTTTTGGCTGTGCTGCTTTCTGCCACCACACTGAAGAGCTCCTCGGCTCGGGATGCTGCAGATTAAAGACAAGGACCTGATCACACCTCCCTGGAAATGACCGGTCACATGTCGATGGTCCACCAGCACGCTGCGTGACTTCATTGATAGAAGACACATGATGAAAATGGACTTAGTAATGTTTTGCATCGCTTGTGATGTGTGTTGCTTATGCGGTTTTTGTGGGAGCTGTCTGTGTTTATCCGTGTTTACTTTAAAGTGGCATCGTTCTTCTTTTGCTCATATAGAAGGAATTTGAACAAGTATTTAATGGATTACTCAATCATCCTATTGACAGAAATGAGGTGGAAACCAATTTGACACTCGATTTGAGGGAAAGTTGACTGATTGGAACTGATATGGATAGAACAAGCATTTTCATATTTCATTTTTTTATTTATTTGACCCTTATTTAACCAAGTAAAATAAATTGAGAACCAATTCTCATTTACAACAATGACCTGGCCAGGACGCAGTAGCACCGATACAATGCAGTATGACAAACACATGGCTAAAAACATCATTGTTAAATTAATAATCACTACAAATAAAAAGGCAGATTACTGGAAGTCCTTTATAAAAATGGAAGAGCGAGAGAGAAGTGAGTGCTGATCAGCAAGTACAGTCAACTATGGCTCGTTGCAGCTTTTGTTTGAATGTTAAGCGGTGACGGCTGTTAGTTTGAGTGTGTTTTGTAGTTCCCATCATTTGCAGCAGCAAAATGAAAAGAGTTCTGACCAAACACAGCACGGTCTTTTGGAACGATGAGCCGAATGAAGTCACTGGATCCTAAATGGCGATTGCTGTTGGAAATTTGCAGAAGATTTGAGAGGAGGCGAGGGGTCATTCCCCAAATGGGTCCGTAGACCCCTGTAGATCACAGTGGTGGGTGGTGAACGGCACCCTTGTGGCAAACCGGATTGCTGTGTGGTGGAGTGTGTCCAGATTTCTTAGGGTGGTCTTTGATGCCATTTTATAAATGATATCGCCATAGTCAAATAGACGAAGGATGGTAATTTTCACAAGGGCGAATTGGGCAGCGTGTGTGAAGGAGGCCTTGTTTCGATACAGAAAACTCATTTCAAACAAAACATTCATCAGATGAATAATGAAAACGAGTCGGCACCCTGCTATGGAATAATTGCTGGGTATTAATAATAATCCCACATATAAAGGCTGACGATGGCGAGATGGTTTCTCCCGGGGGGGGGGGCACTTTATATTCCTTGGCCTGGTATAAACTGGGTGGTCTTGCAGGTTTTGGGAGTATTTTCACACAGTAATAGCAGCATTCCTGCCTCCCCCCCTCCACGGTACCCATCCCCCACCCCTCATTCCTGCCTCTTAACGCATCCCTCACTGGGCATGCGGGCAGTGGCCGACACGGCCGATGGGGGGCGCTGCGGAGTCGCACGCAGGCCGGTCTCTGCGATACAATCTACCCAGCGAGAGAGAAAGAGAGGGGGGGGGAGGAAAAAAACCGACTGGGTAGGTCGCTCTTTGTTTCTGCCTGGGAGGAAAAACCAAGAGACGTTGCAACCGGCGAGGATTTAAACGTCGGCGTTCACCATCAGCGTAAGTGGAACTACGCGTTTTTTGGGGGTGGTGAGTTCTCGAGAGTTGCGAGTCCGTTTCCCGCGGCCGGCGGAGACGATCCTCTCGCTTTCAGGCGGCGATATTTGCAGAGAAAAAGAGCGGACCGACATCACGGTGCCGCTGCCGTGGCGCGACGCTGTGCAATGAATGAAATGGGTTTTTTTGAGGGGGAAATGCGCTTAGAGCGGAGCGCCGTGCCAAGGGTACGGGTGGCGCGTTGGATCAATCAGCCCCGGCGAGGAGGGATGCTCCGACCTTCCGCACGTCGCCGCATCTCGACGCGCATCGCGAAAAAACAACACATTTCTGTTGTGTCTTAATTGGCCTGTGCGAGCGTGGCCGGCTAGGCTAACGCGACTAGCTCGCTAGCATGCTAGGCAGCGGCCAGCTTGTGTTGTGGTGCGATACAGCCGTTCGCTCGGCTAGCTAGCGAGCTAGCCTCCCGTCGGGCCGGTCTTCTTTGTCGCTTTTACCAACCGATTAGGGCGAAATTACCGGCGAGCGAGCTCACCGGCGCGCACCGGGAGGCTCGTACTGGTGAAACGGGAGGTTCAACGGGTTCGCCGGCGGGTTTTCTTTCTAACGTTAACTGTTAAACCCTGCTAGGCCCGGCTAGCGCGACTAAAGCTAACCATGCTAATAACAGCTACCGCCACTGGTATTCACCGCGGTGTGTTTTGCAAATGTAACCGGCGTTTGAAGCCGAGGAGCCGCGGCGCGGGGACCGTGAGGCCGGTTCGTCTGCTCGGTGACTCGGCGGCCGCCGGTAGTCTGAACCAGCGGGGTTTGTGTCGGAGTGGAGCCGCGTCCACACGTAACTACTCCGGTTCACCAAGCGGACGTTTTAAATGACGTTCTGGACATCCAGCGTGTGTGTGTGACGCTCTTCGTTTGTAAATATGACTTCAGCTTCTCACTTGTTGTTACTCCCGAGTCGCGTGTGTGTGATCAGCGTAACGAGCTTCTTCCATTCAGCCACCGACCATCTGTCGCGGTTTGAATCCCCCTCGGGCTCACGATTGCACCTATTTGAATTATTATTAATTCATAATTAAAACAGATATCCTCTTATTGTTTTTATTTTGGTTTTCAGTTCGCATCTCGCATTTAGCGGAAGCTTTTATCCGAAGCGAACAAACCCAGAAGAAGAACGTGTGACTGACACTTGACAAAAGCACCAAACAATAACTTGAAAAATACCAGCATCGTTCAGATGTTTAGTCCTGCTACATTCACCCAGGATTGTGATTTACCCTGCAACTGCATGTACTCTACTCATGTGTAAATATTATGGTGCGGTGAGCTGGTGAGGAGGACCTCGGTCCCTGGAGACACGATAGAAATATATACGAATTGTCGATTTTAAAAGTGCTGATCTGCTCGTCTGGCCACAGGTGGAAGCCTTAATCCGTGTCGTCATCTCTCCTCGCAGGGTTTCTTTCTGCTGCCCCACATTCCCGGGTTGTCCTGAGAGATGTCCACTCCTGACCCCCCAATGGGAGGGACACCTCGACCTGGTCCCTCCCCAGGTCCGGGGCCGTCTCCGGGAGGCATGATGGGCCCGAGCCCCTCTCCCGGCTCGGCCCACAGCATGATGGGGCCCAGCCCAGGACCTCCGGGGTCTGGACACCCCCACCCCCCACAGGGACCCTCAGGATATCCTCAGGACAACATGCACCAGATGCACAAAGTAAAAAGCTCTTTATTTGTTTCCTCTTTGGTTAGAAATGACACAAAGTTGATTCTATAATGGTTTCTATTCTTTTGATCTGAGCTGCTATGCAGTAACCAAGTATTATGATACTTTCTCTTTGAATCAGCCCATGGAAGCCATGCATGAGAAGGGGATGCCCGATGACCCCCGCTATGCTCAGATGAAGGGTATGAGCATGAGACCAGGGGGTCACAGCGGGATGGGACCCCCTCCCAGCCCAATGGACCAACACTCCCAAGGTAACTGCACGCAACATTGCATTTTTAATGGATCGGCCGTATGTGTGTGTGTGTGCGTGTGCGCGTGCATCCAGCCGGTTTCCCTTCTCTGCTCGGTTTGGCAGCATGTGCAGCCGGCAGTAGGCAGGACAACAGGAGGGGCGGGGCTGTGGGGGGCTTCCCCTTTCAAACAACAACAAAAGCAGCTGCAGTCAGATAGCAGAAGAGGACAGGAAGTAAGAGGCACATCAAAAACACTGATGTGAAGTAAAAGCAGTGTGTTTCATACAGTGATTGGTCTTTCTTTAATTGATGGAGGTAAAGAGGGTTTTGTTCAGCGGTCATTTGCTGGAAACCCTTCAAGGGGAAAACGCGTGTATTACTCACCTTTTTTTTCTTTTCTCATTGTAATCAAATCTGGCTGCGTTAACATTAGTTGAAGCTTCCAAACGTGATTCACAGTCCGGTTGTGTTATGAAATTGCGTGCGAAAGCACTGGGTGGCACATACTCGATCAATATGCACTACCTACCAAATTAAAGGTTTAGTATTCCATTAGGAGCACGCCGTTCACACTAGAACAAAGTAAATTCGAGCAACATGTCCTCCCTGCGTCTCATGACTGTCGGTCACATGACTATCCATCAGGACACTGGTCCGGATCCCATGTGGAATGAAAGATTGTTTATCACGGACCAACAGTACAGCGTTCATCCAATGTAATCCGTTTCAGTATCACTTTTAAGGCAAATTGAGATTATTACATGTTTTGGTGTTTTACACAGTACATTATCAATGGGAGCTCCAGCGCTTTCCCTTTTAGCTGCACCTAAACGTCGCTCCTTCTCGTTAGCAATGATTTAATCCACCCAGTTAAATGTTGACCCGCGTCCACCATTGGACACTGAAGAGCTGCAGTGCGTTTTGGGGCGGTGGTTAATGTCCAGTGAGCTCACCATCGTGCACTTGCTCCGTGTCTGTGCCGCAGGTTACCCGTCTCCGTTGGGCGGCTCGGAGCACGCGCCCAGCCCCGTCCCAGCCAACGGCCCTCCATCTGGCCCCATGATGCCCGGAGGTCCCGCCGGCCCCATGGAGGGCAGCGGGGACCCAAACCAGGGAATGGGCCAACCTAACCGCGGGGGTCCCCAGGGCCCGGGCGGGCCCAGCGTCGCAGGGGTGGGACCCGGCGGTGCAGGTGGTCCCGCGCCTTTCAACCAGAACCAGTTGCATCAACTCCGGGCTCAGATCATGGCCTACAAGATGCTGGCGCGCAGTCAGCCGCTACCGGATCACCTGCAGATGGCCGTGCAGGGGAAGAGGCCCATGCCAGGGATGCAGCAACCGCCGATGCCCAACATGCCGCCCTCCGCGGGGCCTGCTGTCGGCCCCGGAGCGGGTCCGGGACCCGCCCAGGCCAACTACAACAGACCACACGGTGAGTTAATTCAGGCTTACGGGAAGCCGGTGTAGTGTTTCTTTGTTTTCTTGATAGAAGAGCTTTCAACAAAGAAAAGCTGAATTGTTAACCGCTCAGCAGAGACACCTGGTGGCTGAAGACAAATTTGTTATTTACTAGCTTTCAATATATTTATTAATTACCTGAGAAATCAAATTTGTTCTTGTTGTTTTAGGGATGGTAGGTCCAAACATGGTGCCTCCCGGACCTGCAGGCGTCCCCCCGGGTATTCAAGGGCCACCTACCAACGGACCCCCCAAGTCATGGCCTGAAGGTAAACGCAGTCTTCCGGCTCAACTCCGTGGTCACATGTCACGTGTTAACGTGCACACGCAGCAGGGCCTGACCCCCCCCCCCCCCGACTCCTCTTCTTTCTCCAGGGCCGATGGTGAATGCTGCTGCCCCCTCCAACCCCCCCCAGAAGCTGATTCCACCTCAGCCCACCGGCAGACCCTCTCCCGCTCCCCCCTCCGTTCCCCCCGCCGCCTCCCCGGTGATGCCTCCCCAGACGCAGTCGCCAGGACAGCCCGCCCAGCCGCCTCCCATGATGCTTCACCAGAAGCAGAACCGCATAACCCCCATCCAAAAGCCCCGCGGGCTGGACCCGGTGGAGATCCTCCAGGAGAGGGAGTACAGGTGAGGACCAGGTCACACGCACCACGTCACACCATGTATTTATTTCTCAAGAAGATGAAGCACACCGTCTTGTTTCCTTATTTACATACTTCAAACTAAGACCAAACATCGTAAAAATGGTTTAAAAAACACGATTTACTCAAACTTACCATTAATGCATGTGTTCTGCAGGCTACAGGCCCGCATCGCTCACCGCATCCAGGAGCTGGAGAACCTGCCCGGCTCTTTAGCCGGTGACCTGCGCACTAAGGCCACCATCGAGCTCAAGGCCCTCAGGCTGCTCAACTTCCAGAGACAGGTAGCCGAGAACGTCTCCAACCTCCAGCTCGGCACCGTCTTTGTGGTCCCAGGCGGTGAAGAGTCCCGTGCTGATGACAGTATTTTTGTGTGTGTGTGTGTGTGTGTGTGTGTGCAGCTTCGCCAGGAGGTGGTGGTCTGCATGCGCCGGGACACGGCTCTGGAAACCGCCCTCAACGCCAAGGCCTACAAGCGCAGCAAGCGGCAGTCGCTGCGGGAAGCCCGCATCACCGAGAAGCTCGAGAAGCAGCAGAAGATTGAACAGGAAAGGAAACGTCGCCAGAAACACCAGGTACACCCGGGGGAAGGGGCTCATTTCCAACGGAAACGTCTCTATTCACGTGAACCGTGCAATAACGTAACCGCGGTGTCCGTGCTGGTGACAGGAATACCTCAACAGCATCCTGCAGCACGCCAAGGACTTCAAGGAGTACCACCGCTCCATCACGGCGAAGCTGCAGAAGGCCACCAAAGCCGTCGCCACCTACCACGCCAACACGGAGCGCGAGCAGAAGAAAGAGAATGAGCGCATCGAGAAGGAGAGAATGCGGAGGCTGATGGTGAGGCTCTAAATCTACGGAGGAGACGCAAATGACCCCTTTTTTTTGTCCTTTCTTAATGATCAATCGGATCGAATGTGTGTACAATTTTTAATTTTCTTTCCTCCCGCAGGCCGAAGATGAAGAAGGCTACCGTAAACTTATCGACCAGAAGAAAGACAAGCGCCTGGCGTACTTGTTGCAGCAGACGGACGAGTACGTGGCCAACCTCACCGATCTGGTGCGCGCCCACAAAGCCGTGCAAGCTCTCAAGGAAAAGAAGAAGAAGAAGAAAAAGAGGGTGAGTGCTTAGAATGGGCATTGAAAAGGGATTTTCTTTTTATGAATGTACTTTAAAAAAAAAAAACGTATGTTCTTGCTCCAGAAGCCGGTCAGTGTGGAGGGGGGCCTTCCTTCCCTGGGACCCGACGGAGAGGTGAGGAACACGTCTGCCTGAACCACATGGCGCTTCTACCGTAAACGATCTATCTGACACGTTTTCATGCACCTGTCTGCTCCCAGCCGTTGGACGAGACGAGTCAGATGAGCGACCTGCCGGTGAAGGTCATCCACATGGACAGCGGGAAGATCCTGACCGGGATGGAAGCCCCGAAAGCTGGCCAGCTGGAGACCTGGCTGGAAATGAACCCGGGGTCAGTACGTCGTGTCCACCTCACGGCGACTCAGTGGCGATGAAAGTAGCGACTCGTGTGGTGAGAAACATTTTGTTCTTCTCGCAGGTACGAAGTCGCGCCGCGTTCAGACAGCGAAGAAAGCGGTTCGGAAGAAGAGGAAGAGGAGGAGGTGCGTGCTGATGCTTTACATCAGAGCAGAATGGTCACTCTGGATTTTTTTCAAACTGTTCTCTGATGCTCTCCATCTCAACCCACTTTTCGGTCAGGAGGAAGAAGAGGAGAAACAACCTCATTCTTCTGCAACCCAAGTGGAGGAGAAGAAGAAGATTCCCAACCCTGACACCGACGAAGTGTCTGAAGTAGATGTCCTCCATATCATCGAGTAAGATGGGCCCTCCGTGGTGGAGTCTTTTACGTGTGTAATGACTTGTTGCCATATGTGTTTCACGTTTTAAATCTCGTTGTTTTGTCCCCCTTCTGTCTTCTTCCACAAGACACGCCAAGCAGGATGTGGACGACGAGTACGGCAACGCGAGTTTCAACCGAGGCCTGCAGTCCTACTACGCCGTGGCCCACGCCGTCACCGAGAAGGTGGAGAAACAGTCCACGCTGCTGATCAACGGGCAGCTCAAGCAGTACCAGGTAGGCGGCCGCGACGGAGCCGAGCCGACGCCGTTCAGTGAGCCGCGAGTCTTAACGCTGACCCTTTCCCGTCCAGATCAAGGGCTTGGAGTGGCTGGTGTCGCTTTACAACAACAACCTGAACGGCATCCTGGCGGATGAGATGGGTCTGGGGAAAACCATCCAGACCATCGCCCTCATCACTTACCTCATGGAGTACAAGCGCCTCAACGGGCCCTTCCTCATCATCGTACCTCTCTCGTAAGCCCCGCCTCGCCCCCCTCAGCGGCGTCCGCCTCTACCGGGGAAATGACAGGAAGGGGCACACAAGTTCAACTCTGTGTCTTTTTCTTTTCAGAACTTTATCAAACTGGGTCTACGAGTTTGATAAGTGGGCCCCGTCTGTTGTGAAAATCTCCTACAAGGTCAGTCCCCTGACCAAAAGAGTTTGAAAGTTGAGGTCCATCGCTCATTGAGTGATTTTAAATGTTTGCGTTGAACTTAACTGGAAAGCTATTCCGTCCATTTTCAGGGGTCTCCAGCCGCTCGCCGCGCCTTCGTTCCCATCTTGCGCAGCGGCAAGTTCAACGTGCTGCTCACCACGTACGAGTACATCATCAAAGACAAGCAGGTGTTGGCAAAGGTAAGGCGGCAAACCCTCGGATTAAGCTGCGAGGCGCACGCTCCAGAAGAGGAGTCGGCGTTCCCCCTCTAATTGCTTTCCTCTGTAAATTTCCTACCGAAAGCTTCGTTGGAAGTACATGATCGTGGACGAGGGCCATCGCATGAAGAACCACCACTGCAAACTCACCCAGGTCCTGAACACGCACTACTTGGCCCCGCGCCGCGTGCTGCTCACCGGCACGCCGCTGCAGAACAAGCTGCCCGAGCTCTGGGCCCTGCTCAACTTCCTCCTGCCCACCATCTTCAAGAGCTGCACTACGTTCGAGCAGTGGTTCAACGCTCCCTTCGCCATGACCGGAGAGAAGGTGAGTCCAGGGTTATTTGTGATTAATGCAGGTCTTCTTTTCACATGGGTTGCAGTTACATGATTTTTTTTCTCCCCTCCCCAGGTTGACCTGAATGAAGAAGAGACCATCCTGATCATCAGGCGTTTGCACAAAGTGCTCCGGCCGTTCCTGCTGCGCCGACTCAAGAAAGAAGTCGAGGCTCAGCTGCCCGAGAAGGTCCGCTGGCTCTCGCTCTCCTTTCGATGGAATCTCGTTCGTTCCTGCGTGACTTTAAGCTCAAAAGCTGTTTTTGTTTCATAGGTGGAGTACGTGATTAAATGTGACATGTCAGCTCTGCAGAGGGTTTTGTACAGACACATGCAGGCCAAGGGAGTGCTGCTCACAGACGGCTCCGAAAAGGACAAGAAGGTAAGGAGACGAACCGTATTTTATTTTAAGTAAGGTATTATTAAAACTAAGGCTTTAACATACCTGGAAACTAAACTCCTCCTCCCCACACACCCTCTTTTTCATGTTCAAGGGTAAAGGTGGCACGAAGACCCTGATGAACACTATCATGCAACTGAGGAAGATCTGCAACCACCCTTACATGTTCCAGCACATCGAGGTACCGACCCAGAAGCCACGTGTGAAGAAAGAAACCTCTGCACGTGGAATGAATGTGACCGTGTCGTTTGTTTTTACAGGAGTCCTTCTCTGAGCATCTCGGCTACTCCGGCGGCGTCGTGAGCGGGTACTTAAAGCTTGTGTGTGTGTGTGTGTTTGCTCTACACACATGTGTTCCACACTTGTTGCGTTTGTCCTGCTCATTCTTTCCCCCCCTCTGCCCGTCCAGCCCAGAGCTGTACCGCTCCTCTGGGAAGTTTGAGCTGCTGGACCGCATCCTGCCCAAGCTGAGGGCCACCAACCACAAGGTGCTGCTCTTCTGTCAAATGACCACCCTCATGACCATCATGGAGGACTACTTTGCCTACCGTAGCTTCAAGTACCTGCGTCTGGATGGTGAGACACGCCACACCCCCACGAGCCTTTGTGTTATTTTTAGTCACGGTGTTCGTTATCGGTCAAGACTGTACACTTTTTGCCCTCTGCGTCCTCCTCCCACAGGAACCACCAAGGCGGAGGACCGCGGCATGCTCCTGAAGACCTTCAATGACCCGGCCTCCGAGTACTTTGTGTTCCTGCTGAGCACCAGGGCGGGAGGCCTGGGCCTCAACCTGCAGTCTGCCGACACGGTCATCATCTATGACAGCGACTGGAACCCACATCAGGTACCCGGACGCACGTATCTCTGGACATCAGTGCATTATGGTTGATGATGATCAATATTCTCACGTCATTTGTTGCGTGTGAATGATTCAATTCAGCCCTTTGAGGCAGATCTGTGATTCTGGTCTACACAAAATACATTTTATTAAATTGTATTTGAGGAGGAACACTGCTTGATATGACAAATTAAAGTACTTCAATTTTGGAATTTACATATTTGAATTTCCAAAGGCTCTGGGTTTCTGAAACATCTCCTTCAGCCAAGTTCTTTATTGTTGTTATAATGAACATGTGCGTAACCCCCTTACAGGACTTGCAGGCCCAGGACCGAGCCCACCGCATCGGTCAGCAGAACGAGGTGCGCGTGCTCCGCCTCTGCACCGTCAACAGCGTGGAGGAGAAGATCCTGGCCGCGGCCAAGTACAAGCTGAACGTGGACCAGAAGGTCATCCAGGCCGGCATGTTCGACCAGAAGTCCTCCGGCTGCGAACGTCGGGCCTTCCTGCAGGCCATCCTGGAGCACGAGGAACAGGACGAGGTCGTGGCCAAAGGAGGCTGCCGTGCCAGGGGGGCGTGGGTGGGTGTAATCTGAACCTGTTGCACCACTCGCACACCCACCCACTTCTGCCTGTGTGGCGTTCCACCTCCTTTTTTTTTTTTCTTTGATTTTCTCTCTCCTCCTATCTCTTTTCTTCCTCCTTTTTGCACGATTTGTGAGCTTTCATCGATACAGTTATACGTGAACGTATTTTGGCTCCTACACATACCTTTTGGTTAAAATAAGACTTTGATTGTAATACTGATAACTCGTGCAAATTCACTATGCTACCGGTACTGTTATGTATTGTAAAAAGTAATCTGCATTAATACTTTTATGCCCCCCTTTCTGTATAGGTGAGATTCATTCTATAAAGTGGCTCTGAGGTGCCACAGAAATCTGTTGCTCATTTGTCATCTCATTCTGTCCGCAGGAGGAAGACGAAGTTCCCGATGATGAAACTGTGAATCAGATGATCGCCAGAAGCGAAGAGGAGTTTGAACAGTTCATGGTTAATCCCGCTTCCTTCTGCATTTAATCACTTTTCAACTTCGTAGTCTGAATCGGCTAATCGCTGCACTGCCTTTTCCTTCATTTCATTTCTCTTTTTCTACTCCAGCGCATGGATCTGGACAGACGTCGCGAGGAGGCTCGCAACCCCAAGAGGAAGCCCCGTCTGATGGAGGAGGACGACTTGCCCAGCTGGATTTTGAAAGACGACGCCGAGGTCGAGAGGCTGACCTGCGAGGAGGAGGAGGAGAAGATGTTTGGCAGAGGCTCCCGCCAGCGCAAAGAGGTGGACTACAGCGACTCGCTCACGGAGAAACAGTGGCTCAAGGTGGGACGTCACCGCGTGTGGCTTTGCGTCTAAAGTGGTTTGACACATCGGAGCATTCGACCTGATTTATTTATGATTCATAGGCCATCGAGGAGGGAAATCTAGAGGACATCGAGGAGGAAGTGCGCCACAAAAAGACCACCCGAAAGCGCAAGCGGGACCGCGACCACGACGGCGGGCCGGCCACGCCCGGCTCCAGCAGCGGCCGCGGGCGGGACAAGGACGACGACGGGAAGAAAGCAAAGAAACGCGGCCGCCCGCCCGCCGAGAAGCTCTCCCCCAACCCCACGTCCCTCACCAAGAAGATGAAGAAGATCGTTGACGCCGTCATCAAGTACAAGGACGGGTGAGAACATGTTGGCTAATGCGACCTCACTGAGAGGAACCTCGCTGGAACCGGCCGGGGGATCATCATGTATATTTCTACCAAAGGGGGAAAAGGCTACTTTTTTTTTCTTTTTTTTTATTCATTAAGTGACCATTTTGGAGTCATTGGTGACTAACGGCACCTCCGCCTTTTCTCAGGACCAACGGGCGACAGCTGAGCGAAGTCTTCATCCAGCTGCCTTCTCGCAAGGAGCTGCCCGAGTACTACGAGCTGATCCGCAAGCCAGTGGACTTCAGAAAGATCAAGGTGAGGATGAAGGCCTGTCGGCTCTGCGGGTTTAAGGCCTCTGCTGCTGTAACCAGTGCTTCTCCATAGACGCTGTACAGAAACTAATTCTACCTCGCACAACACGGGAGTAGCTGGACCACATCTGCCGTGGTTGGTTGGTTTGTGTGACTTTGTGATTGAGGAAGACTAAACTACCGCTTTATAAAAGGATGAATTCATGTTTTTACCAGAGGAGTCATTGAAGAACGCGTTGATAACCGTTTCCTGTTTAAGAAGTGGCTGTCTGATTGCAAGGTAAAATAGTGTAAAACGGGTGTACGTTGTTGATTCATGCTTCCTCGCGTTGTCCCGCCGCCAGGAGAGGATCCGGAGCCACAAGTACCGCAGCCTGAACGACCTGGAGAAGGACGTGATGCTGCTGTGTCAAAATGCCCAGACCTTCAACCTGGAGGGGTCTCTGGTGAGTTGTGATCATACACTCAATGTTGGAAATGTGGAGTAAATGGTGGTACGTACTTCACGTTTCTTAATCAAATAAAGTACGACACGGGAATGAGCCTAAACTCAACGTTGCGGCGATCTCTCTGTGTAGATCTATGAGGACTCCATCGTGCTGCAGTCCGTCTTCACCAGTGTGAGACAGAAGATCGAGAAGGAGGACGAGAGCGAAGGAGAGGAAAGTGAGGAGGACGAGGACGACCTGGACGAAGGCTCAGAGTCTGAATGTGAGTATCGGGAGCGACGCGTTTTACGCAAACGGCTTGGGGACGCACGCCGAACCTGACCTTGCTTTGGGATCTTTTTCTCTTTTTTTTTTTTGCCTCCCGTCAGCTCGTTCAGTGAAGGTGAAGATCAAGCTGAGCCGGAAAGAAAAGGGGGACCGAGGAGGAAAAGGACAACGACGGAGGGGCCGCGGTGCCCGGGCTAAACCAGTGGTGAGCGACGATGACAGCGAGGAGGAACAGGAAGAGGTGAGACGAGAGATTCCAACTCGAGCACGTCAGCCGACTGAGAAGCAGCTGGAAAAAAAAGGAAATGCTGATATTAAACGCAACAATTCACTTGGATTATATGATGTTAAAGAGTTGGCGTCTAAACCAGACTAAAGAGGTCCTCATTTCTGCCTTTGTGGAATTGCAATGTGCATTTTAAAGGTTTTTTTATTGCCCAGAAACTAGGTTGTAATATTCAATCGTGTCATAGTGTGAGCGGATGCTTTTCTCGTGTTGTTCTGCTCGATAACAAAAGTAACTGTTTTCAGGAGCGCTCGGCCAGCGGCAGCGAGGAGGACTGAAGTGAACCAATCCCGATCGGACCAACGGCCCGCTGAGCCCCTTGACTGGACTTTATATATTTTACTTAGATACAGCGGGGAGACAGTCGGTGAAAGAGGCTTAGTTTTAATAGATGAGCGGATTTTTAGTGGGACTATTGTATTCTCATTAAAGTATACCATTAATTGAAAAACCAATTAAGTGAAAAAAATGACTAAGATATGAAAGCTATGAACCATTCACTTCCATATTTAAACCATTTTCTCTGTATGAATAGTAGTGTCTCTTTGCCTTTTTTTTTGTTTTCTCCTGTAAGTGGAAAATTGACGGAGCCTGAATTATAGACTGATCGTGGGCCATAAAGACAGCTAACAATAGACAGCTGTTTTGTTTTTTCGTTAAGTGGTATTCATTTAGTCGTCTTTTACTTTAAGACAAAGCGTACATGTGAACCAGGAGTCACTGCGTTCCCTGAAGTCTCTTTTTGAATGCATGTCGTGCGTGTCTGTGGAAAAGCACCTGGGTGTGTCTTCGCTATTCTCTCTGTGTTTAATTTAAGACTACAAGCGGGATCACGGTGCGTCCCACCCTGCAGCCCCTCCCTCTCAGGTTGTGTATGTAAAGGGGGAGGAAGGGATGGGACCATTTTCTTGTGTCGGTGTCACTGGATTCCAAAAAGTACAATAAAGGCATCTCATAATTACGCTGCTTTGTTTTTGTTGGCCCTGCACTCATCACATCTGTACACTAGATGGCCTGCTGAGGTCATGTAGCTACTTGTTTAGCTGCCGCCATCATCGGCTTGTTGTCATTGGCATGTTTACAAGTCTGCAGTAAAGCCACTTTTACCTTTTTAACTTATTACTGGTTTGGTTTATAAATAGTCTTTAGGCAAAACCAAAGACTTCATACAAATAGCCCCAAAGCACTGACTCGCATTAGCAGTAGTGCTAAATCAATTGCATCAGTGGGCTCCAAATGTGTTCATAAGCATTGACTATTAAAAAAAATAAACGCAACACAACCAGGTTTTATAATGTCTCTGTGACTGACAAACCCATCTATTTATTTCTCTAATAAAGTGAAAGGGTTAACTGCGTAAATGTGCTTGTTAGGTTATGTCCATGTTTTGATTTGATTAACCAGAGTGACTAACCGCTGTTCCTGCCACTAATCCACACAATTAACTGCAGAACAAGTTGTTTTTGCCAATTGACTAAATCATAACACCGGTTTAGTGAACCATTTCAACCATTTGTACAATAATGTTACTTTTAGTTGACCGTTTCCGCCCCAAATCCATTACTTTTACGTTACTTTCAGCTAACGATATCTGGTCCAAACATTGATACGTTAGCTTCTTTTAGCTAACCATTTTAAGTGTTCATGCATTACCTTTAGCTAATGTCATGTATTTCCACTGCTGCTGTTATTAGTGAACTACCATTTTACTTTTAGCACATTTTTTCCACCACAAATCCATTACTTTAAGCTATCTAGTGTGTGGTTACACAATACTTACAAGCAACTGAAATATACTGTATGTATGAATGTAAATATGTCAAAACATCTTCATCGAAACATTTTAAGACAGAAACACATACTCTGCATTACAATTAAAGAGCAAGAGTTGAAAAGCCTCTCAGGGGAAACTTTCTCCCTGTTTCCCAACGGCGTTTCTCAACAGGGTATCTGCTCTGGTTTTGCTGTGCGGATGACGTCTTGTGCCATTTCTTTCAGTGTGAATATGTGTTTGTACGGCCGTGGCTGTCATCAAGTTAAGGCTCTTTGGCTGTTTCCACTATGATTGTACTCTTTTTTTATTTTATTTATTTGTTATTCGATCCCTACTAGGAAATGATTGAGAGTCACGTGTGTTACGAGAATCAGGGACATAAACTTGTTCTTCCACAGTAACAAACACAGGAGACCTTTCACCCCCCGGCCTTTTATTGTTTCACCCCGTTGCATCACAGCGTCAGTCCCATCTCCGTCTCCAGGGCAGAGGTGATGAAGCTGACTCCTCACAAGCAGCACTGCCATTCCGTGGGCCCCATCCAGGGGCCACAATGACACCTGGGCCCATCAGGAACGTGTCCCCTGACTGAGAGGTGGCATTCCTACGGGATGATTGACGACTGAAAAAACGCAAAACTCTCACGACAGAACGAGCTCCATCTTGCCCCCCGACTACTCCAGAAGCCAAAAAAGAAAACGGCTCAACTTCAACTGGAAGAACCTGATTTGGCCTCCAGGAGAAGACAGACAATCCTTTGCAGCCGGCGCACTGTTTATTTTGGAAGATTGACGGAGCCTGAATTATAGACTGATCGTGGGCCATAAAGACAGTTAACTGTTTTGTTTTTTCGTTAAGTGGTATTCATTTAGTCGTCTTTTACTTTAAGACAAAGCGTACATGTGAACCAGGAGTCACTGCGTTCCCTGAAGTCTCTTTCTGAATGCATGTCGTGCGTGTCTGTAGAAAAGCACCTGGGTGCGTCTTCGCTATTCTCTCTGTGTTTAATTTAAGGGGGAGGAAGGGATGGGACCATTTTCTCGTGTCAGTGTCACTGGATTCCAAAAAGTACAATAAGGGCATCTCATAATTACGCTGCTTTGTTTTTGTTGGCCCTGCACTCATCACATCTGTACACTAGATGGCCTGCTGAGGTCATGTAGCTACTTGTTTACCTGCCGCCATCATCGGCTTGTTGTCATTGCCATGTTTACAAGTTTGCAGTGTAGGATATTAGAAATAAACTGACGACCCGGTTCATAAATTAATAAAATACATTGAGTGTAAACCAGAATACAGCCATGATTCTGAAACTGTGTAATCAATAAAGTAATGACAATATTGTAAAACCACTATTGAATATTGATACTGTAATCGAATACCAATGTACAGTTCTGATTGTGTTTAATGTAATGTAATCAACTGGAATACATGCATGTAATACTTGAACAACAACTGATATTGACTAAGGGACATTCGAAATCCGAGTTACATTGAACTCACCAGAAGACCACTCCCAGAAGTGTGGACACTAACTTTCACACCTTTACGCATCGGTATAAATACCTGTAGGAGCCATTGTTCTGGAGTTCGCTGGTGGAGGCAACAGACAGTCACTATGGGGGGTCAAAGGACTGACCTGGGGCCTGTTGGCTGCTGAGACCAGCGGCTCCTCAGCTGAGATGTTCTTTTTACCACAACACCATCTCCTTTATTAAATACCTTTGATTTAACAGTTCAATCTGCGATGCCCTCTGTCCGTCCGGCGTTTCTTCATTTTGAACACAACAGCAGTAAAGCCACTTTTACCTTTTTATCTTATTACTGGTTTGGTTTATAAATAGTCTTTAAGCAAAACCATAGACTTCATACAAATAGCCCCAACGCACTGACTCGCATTAGCAGTAGTGCTAAATCAATGGCATCAGTGGGCTCCAAATGTGTTCCTAAGCATTGGTTATTAAAAAAATAAAAATAAACGCAACACAACCAGGTTTTATAATGTCCCTGTGACTGACAACCCATCTATTTATTTCTCTAATAAAGTGAAAGGGTTAACTGCGTAAATGTGCTTGTTAAGTTAAGCACCTGATCTGTCCATGTTTTGATTTGATTTACCAGAGTGACTAACCGCTGTTCCTGCCACTAATCCACACAATTAACTGCAGAACAAGTTGTTTTGCACGGCCGTGGCTGTCATCAAGTTAAGGCTCTTTGGCTGTTTCCACTATGATTGTACTCTTTTTTTATTTAATTTATTTGTTATTCGATCCCTACTAGGAAATGATTGAGAGTCACGTGTGTTACGAGAATCAGGGACATAAACTTGTTCTTCCACAGTAACAAACACAGGAGACCTTTCACCCCCCGGCCTTTTATTGTTTCACCCCGTTGCATCACAGCGTCAGTCCCATCTCCGTCTCCAGGGCAGAGGTGATGAAGCTGACTCCTCACGAGCAGCACTGCCATTCCGTGGGCCCCATCCAGGGGCCACAATGACACCTGGGCCCATCAGGAACGTGTCCCCTGACTGAGAGGTGGCATTCCCACGGGATGATTGACAACTGAAAACTCTGAAAACACGCAAAACTCTCGCGACAGAACAAGCTCCATCTTGCCCCCCGACTACTCCAGAAGCCAAAAAAGAAAACGGCTCAACTTCAACTGGAAGAACCTGATTTGGCCTCCAGGAGAAGACAGACAATCCTTTGCAGCCGGCGCACTGTTTATTTTGTCAGGTGAAGGTGAAACGGGCTGGAAGAACCAGAAACTGTTTACAGAGGCTGAGAGCGTGTACATGATGAAAGACAGACAGGGAGAGAGAGAGAGACAGAGGGGGGTGTAGTGGAAGGGTGTGCTTCCCCTCACATGCACCTCTGTTTCTTTATCAAGAGATGCATCCGGAGTTTCCACCTCAATCTCTTTTAAATCAGGGGCAAAAGAGCGGAGGATGTGAAGGGTGTGTGTGTGTGTGTGTGTGTGTCTGTGATGGTTTGGGGACATCAAACAACGAGAAGCTTGGCGGAAAGTTTGCGGCACAGTTTTGAAAACGCTTTATGTTTCGCCGTCGGTCAACAAGGGACCCCTTTTCAGCAGAGGCCTGAAAATTCCTTGTCACTTCTTATTAAGTTGCAGCCCAATGTGCAGCACAGCGGGGCTAGAGGTGGGTGTGTTCACGCTCCCACAGAGGCCGGCATTGGACAGAATGCCTGTCTTTTAGGGGACGTGGTTTTTGTGTAGATTAATGTAACAGGGGGGGGGGAGTGTGTGCTCAAAATAACTATATGAAAAAACTCCCATATCAGCAAAAGGGCCAAACTATTTCCAAGTGAAAATACATAAGGTATCACACACAAGTATTCATCGTGCAGCGCAGCCTCCTTCGCTATGAGCGTTATGTACCATTAATGTTGACACCTTAATGTTCGAGCAGTAGCTAAATATTGCAGTTGATCGGATGGAGGCTCTGAGATTACAATGTCTCCCTGTGTTGAAGTAGAAAGTAGCATGCAGGGTAAATACCCGAGTATAGTAACTAAAAACTCTTGAATAACTGTACTTAATAAAAGGTTACAGTACAAATACTGAATAGCAGGATGTTGCAGAACTGTGTTATTCTTTAAATCTCTCACAATCACAGAGATATCCTCTGTGACCCCTTTGATGAGGCCCAACTCCCAGAGTGGGAACCAGTGGACCAACTGAGCAACCCACTGTCTCTAAAGTGGTTCAAACCAGCAGCAGCAAACGTGCAGCTCACACATCGACGCCAACGTCCCATCCTTGTTATTCATGACATGTTTCTGCAGAATGAGAATTGGTACTTCTAAGTTTGCTCATCCCACCTTATTTTAAGCACCACATGCTCACGTGCTTTGACAGCGTTGATAGTTGCGCACTGGAGCAACACTGAAGGTAACGCAAACTATCAATGTAATCTGAATGTATAACCTTGATAGTAAAAGGGTGAACACATTGTGAAAAACTGTATATTTCTGCTAATGTGCTTTATTTCCTTGCCTCTGTTTTTTTTTCCAAACCAGCATTGAAGTTTTTTTTCCTCAAAAGAAACATCTGAAATATGATTTTGTCTATTTCCTATTAAAAACCATATAATAGTTACTAAATGTATGCGTGAACTGTGCTTGGTTAAAGGCTGTTTGTACTTTATCTCCTCCTCTGATGTGAATGTCATTGTAAACTATCTCATTGATCCGCCAGAGTTTGAGACTTTGAACTTAAATAAAATAAAATGTTGTTTTATTTTTTATATTTTTTAACTTTTTAAAGGTCACCAACCTGGATTCCAAAAGTGGTGATGTGGAGATAAAAAAAAGTTAAATAATTACATAAATGTAAGATTAGGTCGATTATCTCATCCCCGTCTTGTATGGACTGTGCCTCTGCTTCGTATTGACACGTCGTTTGCCATTATTTAGATACTGACTGAGACTAGACTGTCCCAGGACACATCTGGGTACAATATTTGGACTTCAAACCTGTGGATTTGGAACATTTTATGTACTTTGAAAATTATTACCTTGATTAAGTCCCCAAATCCCCGGCCACGCCCCCTCGTGTGCAGCAGTGACGCTGTCTTGTCTTTCGGGAAATTCAATTGACGTCACGCCTCGCGCCATGTGCCTCCGTGAAAGGGTTAAACCTCGTAGTAAACGCGGCTCCGCCTCCCGATTGTTGGGGCTGCTCCTTCAGGAATCACACCACTCCGGGTCCCGCCCACGACCACCCCCCCCCCCCCCTCCCCGCTGGACCACATTGAAATGGGTCTGAAGTTGTTGTCAAACGAGCATCCCTCCATCCCCGCGGGCGCACAACGAGGACCCCTCGTCTTGTCTTTTTGCTTCAGCTCCGCCGGCGTCCGAAAACCCCGCAGCTCCATTGGTGACGGTGTCACAACAGCTCCAACCAGAGACCCCCAGCAGGCGCCCGGGTGCAGAAGACGAGGCTTCCAGCGCGGCCGGTCAACATGGGACGGCCGCCCCATGCGCCGCTGGTGATATTCCTCCTCTGCTGCCTTGCTCAGACAAGTAAGTTCACTTGAGCTTTTTGGCACACAAGTGTAAATAAGGTTTGATGTAACTATGTAATTATGTGACATTATAAATAAGAGTTTAAGCATTCCACTGACAGCATCGGATGCAAGGTGATGGTGGGGGGGGGGGTGCAATTATTCCCAGAATGTAGGTCACATCTTTCCGCTCCAACGATGAATGTTTCACCCTGCCTCCGCCTACTATTTCTTTGATCATTTAACATCCTCTATCCGTCAGACCCCGTCCTTTTTCTTTTTGTTTTAATGGCAGACAGTTGTATATTTTATCTTTTGTTTTAATGCCTTCTCATTAAGTGGCGCTCAACAATTAGGTGTGAGCAGTACCAAGTATGTCTGTGTGTGGAGATGTCAGCCGGGGTTCCTGAAAAGCCATTATTTTCATATCAGTGTCAGATTTCAATCCACGTAAAAAAAGAATGCATGGTGGGAAGTTTCTTTTTTTTTTTTTAAGCCAGTATTGTTCTTCCCATATGATGCAATATTGAGCCGGTTTGGACCGAGCTGTCTCCCGTCGTGCTTCACCTAAAACGCCCTCATTGAAATGAACGGGAAGCCCTCCAACTCCTCGTCCAATGCAAACATAGTCTTCATGCGGCATTCCTCCACTTTTGGGTTGCAGCCCCAAAAATTCACTGTCGGACCTGTTTTCTCCACGTCGTTTCTGGGGAAATGGTGAGACGTGTTGCAACTGGTTTGTTGTCTCACACCAGTCCTGTGCAGCACTGAAACCTGTTCTGTCCCTCATTTGGGGAAACGCTCGCCCTCCCACATGCTTTCGGACTGAAGGACTTTATTTCTTGTAATGGGTTAAATCAGTGTGAGTTTGCTGTTGCTCTTTCTGCCCATCACCTCATGGTCAATCAATAGAATACACAGTGGGCACATCTGTGGTTTTGCCCAGCAGGCATTTGTACTCAATCAATAAAGCTGCCATTTGGTCTGGGTTCTGTCTTACGGGCTGACCTCAACTGAGCCCTTTTAAGTAAACAACTAACATGAAATTGGACGTGTCATTGGTTTCAGGTGGCCGGAGCGTAGAGTCAAACGTTTCAAGTGTGTGCGATAAGCTTGGGTCTGTCCACATGAAGCCCATGACTGTCACTAATGGCAAGTCCTTTCACATGAACTCACATAGACATGATCGGCTCCTCAGCCAGTAGTGAATGTGCTTCCCAGCCCCTTAAACGCCACCGTAGTCATTTGGAGTCATTAAAAATACTACAACTCAAGCCGCAGAAGAAATAAAGCATCAGCGGTAACCGCGCACCAGATGTTTGAGTGAAAGCTGTTAAGATTTACTGTGCTGTGCATGATTTATGATTGCTCTTTATTCAAATAATAAGGAATACAAAAACCTTCCTGTATGATGGCTGCTGAATGCCCAGCTGCTGCTGGCGTGTCCTGTTGCTGGTAAACTTTAACCTCGGCCCCATTTCCAAACAGGTGGTCATACGGGACCCCCAGACACCCTCTATGGGCCACAGGAGAGGAATGGCCCCTAGTAACTTTTCAAATAGAGCCGTCTCTCTGATGTAAAGTCTCATCGCTCCTTCTGGTTCCGCGGTTTCATGAGGATTATTGCAGGTTTAAGAGTTGTGTCCCTGTTTGACTCTGAGTTTAACCATTCATCCGCCCTTGTAAAACGTGTACCAACAGGCACGTGTGTGTTTGGTCATGTGTGTGTCATGCCAGAGTGTAATACTCCCTGAGCTTTTGTCCTCTGGCAGCACATTTATCACCGTCTTTGGGCGCAGCTGAAGATATGGCCTCTCCCGTTATATGTGGTGCAACTCCACCGGGTGGGTTGCCACAATGTTCCCAAAGTAAGACCATCCCTCATGAGACTTTGAACTTTCTTTAGAGTACCAGTGATGCGTGACACGAGGTTGTATCTGCTATGGAAAAAGAAATGTGCAGATCACAGAAATATCTTTCTCCACAATTAAAAACTTTTGGATGTATTGCTTGCAACTCTGGTAAAGGGGCAGACCCTGATGATGAAGCGTAACCATGGTGGTGAACTTATCCTCCAGCGCCAACAAATTTGCATTTACATGCGGTTTTGAATACATTGCCATGACATTTTATGTGGACATTAATACTGAATTAGGATGAATTGTAAGAACTTTGGAGATCCTCTGACTTCATCTGGCGCAATCATGCGCAACTCAAGTCAAAGCTAAATGGGTCCAATGCTTAGCTTTTTGACCAAATCCCTAATCATCTCGAGATGGGATTCTTTGCGAGACCTCTGGCGTGACCTGCTGCCAGACAATCTAATCTAACCATAATCCTTCAAAGCTGAAGCCTAACCTGGACCTTCTTGCGACAGTGCAGTGTGATTACAATGGCAAAAATACCATAAAAACTGACTCATTCCCATCGGCCTTCGCTGTACGTATGTGTGTCTTATAAAGAGTGTGTGGTTTGGTGCTGAATAACAAATGTTGGCATGCCAGCACAGCCAACCTAATGGCACACATTATACCTGCTAAACATCAACACGTTCACCTTTTTATTATGAGCATTTCATCGTTAGCAATTAGCTCAAATCACATTATTGTCACAGAGCTGCTTCACTTGAAGCCACGTCTTTGCTTTTGGGGAGTCTTCCTGTCTTGGCCCCCAAATAGATGCTCACTAAAACATGGGCCCTTTTAGCTGAGCTGTGTGTTTGTGTCTGTGCGTCGTAGACGCATGGACAGCGTGTCGAGCCACGCAGTTCCAGTGTGGGAACAGGAAATGCCTCACGGCCAGATGGGTGTGTGACGGCACAGACGACTGCGGAGACAACACCGATGAACTTCCCGGCACCTGCGGTGAGTGTCACGACGCCACGTTGGACTCGGGGTTCCTTTGCGTACCCGTCTATTTCCCAGTGTGACCGATTGCGTGGTGGTCGGTTAACATGTGCTGCGTGTCTCACTTCCAGCGGCCAAAACGTGCAGGCCGACCGAGTTCCGCTGTGCGGGTCGCCTGAACCAGTGCGTGCCGAGCAGCTGGCGCTGTGACGGAAAGGCTGACTGCCAGAATGGAGCTGATGAAGAAGGCTGTGGTGAGTCAACAAGCTGTCTTTCTGTACCCTTTTTATCACATGTGTGAGTTCCTCCATCGCTTCCTCCTGCACTCGAGTGATTTCGCGCTCCCTGCCGTGTCCCCTCCCTCTCAGCGCCGAAGCAGTGCACGGACGGGGAGTTCCGCTGCACGAACGGTCAGTGCGTGTCGTCCTCCTTCGTGTGCGACGAGGAGGCGGACTGCGACGACGGCAGCGACGAGGCCTCCTGCCGCCCCGCCACCTGCAGCGCCACGTCCTTCCGGTGCAGCAACGGCGTGTGCGTGCCCCGCCTGTGGGCCTGCGACGGCGACACCGACTGCGCCGACGGCTCCGACGAGTGGCCCCAACACTGTGGCACGACGGCGCCGAACTCCGCTGCCGCTCATCAGTGCTCGTCGCTGGAGTTCCGTTGCGGCAACGGGGAGTGCATCCACAGCAGCTGGAAGTGCGACGGGGGAGCCGACTGCCGCGATCGCGCGGACGAAGTCAACTGCTGTGAGCGCGCAGATCCGTCTCATCCTCTTGACTGTCGTTTCTGTCGAGGCGTCGCCTCTTAAGCTCACGCGTCGGCCTTTTTTCCTCCCCAGCCCTTTCCACCTGCCGACCCGACGAGTTTCAATGCGGCGACGGCACTTGCATCCACGGCAGCCGCCAGTGCAACCGTCAGTACGACTGCCAGGACCTGAGCGACGAAACGGGCTGCGTCAATGGTACCAATCTAATCTTATCTGAACCTGGCTCCAAGGAGCCAAACTCAGAACCTCTAGTCTTTGTGGATTGTGAAGATTAATATATTTTTCAACAGCCACCCACTGTGACGGCCCGAGCAGATTCAAGTGCAAAAGTGGGGAATGCATAAGCATGGAGAAGGTGTGTGACACTCGGCGTGATTGCAGGGATTGGTCAGATGAGCCACTTAGGGATTGTGGTGAGTACGGAGGCCTCTCGTCCATAAGTGTCAGTTTAATTACTGCTTTTGTGTATTTAATGAGCGTCTGCAGCCTCAGCAAAGGGATTTTACTTGGTCTCCCCTGTAGGCTCCAACGAGTGCTTGTACAACAACGGCGGCTGCTCTCATATTTGCAACGATCTGAAGATCGGCTACGAGTGCCTGTGTCCCGCTGGGTATCACCTGGTTGAGAAAAGGCGCTGTGAAGGTAACACCTAGCCAAACAAATAAGAAAAAGTCACATTGAATGACTGATGGTCTCTCATTTGGAAAACACCCGTGGTATTAAGAAGGGATGTTGTAATCTCGGTTGCAACTTTTTTCGCGCCACCTTTGTGCTGCCAGGTCAAGAGGGATCCCGTAATTGTCATAGGGTCAATGTCTTCACATTGTGTTTTGTTCCACTGTGACCGGTCTGTAATTGTTGGAATGCATTGAGATGCATTCCAAGTATTGTTCTTCGAATCTTTATTTCAACTTCTTCTATTTCTTCCGCGGCACCTTTCAACTCCTTCACACTTTCAGCTATTAAAATCCTTCAAATATTAAAATGTTCAGCTCCTTTCTGGCTTGAGGGCTATGACTTTTCAGCTTTCTACATCTTATGCTTGAATTTATATAAATCAATAATCATTAATATTTTAACATGGTTTTCAAATGGAGTTTGCTTTCAAATCCTCCTAAACTTCTTCAACTTTCAGATTTTTCAGCTTCGCAAATCTTTCAGCTACAGACACCATTTCAACTTTCAAATGTTCACACAAGTCTTAACTATTTTATGAAAAAAACTGCTTCTTGATATCTATTGTACTTTTTTCATAATCACTGATTATGTTTCACTAGTTCTTCGCTCCGTTTCTGACTTTTACATGAGTGTGTATTGCGTCTGCTAGAGGGGGACCTCGACGGCTAGAGTGTGGGGCATCGCAGGAATCTGGTAAAAAAAATATGGAACTTCTGTCCTTGCAGCCAAAGTATACACTCTAGAGGCTTCATTTCTTCAGATTAATGAGGGTATGGTTGTGCTGATTGGATTAATGTGTTCATGGAATCCCAGAGTTCTTTAGTTTTGGCGCAAGGAGTGTTTGAGTGACACAACCTCTGCCAAAAGCCCCATAGGCTCCAATACAAATCTGCCGACATATTTCTCACAAAAATCCACAAGGTACACGTTTTGTAAACGGCCATAGGAGCCGTATTTATTACCGGACAGACATAAAAAGCACATCCACGCGTTCGGTAGAGTCTTGGGTCTCATACAAACGCCGTATTTTTTAGATAGCTGTTATAGTTTTGCGCTGGTTCTCATTTGTGTGAGGTGTGGATTCTGTGTAACTTGCTGCCATGTCTCTGCATTTTGCAGCCGTTAATGAGCACAGGTGCGCCGTTGTCGTGGTTACGAGCACTCACATGCTGCAGGATCTGTCTGTGACTCACAGCTGCTCCTATGACCTGATTAGTGGAGTCACATGACGCAGCTATGCTTTCTGTCAACAGACCAATATGATAAAGACACTAGCCCCCCCTCCCCCCTCCCCCCTCCACCCTGACCTCTACTTACTGTTAATCACTCTCAGTCAGTCAGTCAGTCTAATTCTCCTCCCCTCTCCCTCTCTTCCTCACCACCATTCCCTTCCTCACCCTCTCACCCTCCCTCCCTCTATCTACACCCCCCCACCCCACCCAATCCAATAGGTGCGCCGTTGCCGTGGTTACTCGTAAACACGCTGCAGTATCTCTGTGTGTGACTCACAGCTGCTCCAATGACGTGATTAGTGGAGTCACATGACGCAGCTATGCTTTCTGTCAACAGACCAATATGATAAAGACACTAGCCCCCCCTCCCCCCTCCCCCCTGACCTCTACTTACTGTTAATCACTCTCAGTCAGTCAGTCTGTCTAATTCTCCTCCCCTCTCCCTCTCTTCCTCACCACCATTCCCTTCCTCACCCTCTCACCCTCCCTCCCTCTATCTACACCCCCCCACCCCACCCAATGCAATACGTGCGCCGTTGCCGTGGTTACTCGTAAACACGCTGCAGTATCTCTGTGTGTGACTCACAGCTGCTCCAATGACCTGATTAGTGGAGTCACATGACGCAGCTATGCTTTCTGTCAACAGACCAATATGATAAAGACACTCGCCCCCCCTCCCCCCTCCACCCTGACCTCTTCTTACTGTTAATCACTCAGTCAGTCAGTATGTCTGTCTATTTCTCCTCCTCTCTCTCTCCCTCTATCTCTTCCTCACCACCCCTCCCTTCCTCACCCTCTCACCCTCCCTCCCTCTATCTACACCCCCCCAACCCACCCAATCCAATAATTTCAAAATAAAAGCCACATGGAGGGAATTTTTACTGTAATGTTTGTGATGAGGCCTATTAATTAAAAACTTCTTAGTTTGAATAACAAACATTCTGTCTCCCACTACGAATATTACTCGTACTTCTAGTACTACAACTGATACTTCTACTACCATACTACTAGTATTTCTACTGCTATTAATACTACAACTACTACTAATGTTATTACAAATACGACTATGGCTAATAGTATTACAGCTGTTTCTACTGCTATTGATACTAAACCTACTATTACTGCTAGTACTACTAATACCACAATTATAACTAATACTACTACTAATATTACTACAAACAATTTTAAACAAATTTAAGCTCCTGCAACTTCTGTTTTTAGAAAATCTATTGAAATTCAGCTTCCCCACTTCCTGTATTTTCAGCAGTTCTTTAAAATAATTTCAGCTATTCTTATGCCTCTATCAACAGCAATGTTTCACTATTCATTTCTGTATTTTTTTGCAATATTTCAAATTTATTTCAGCTGTTTTCATTTCTGCTTTTTCAGCAAATCTATTGAAATTCCTTTCAGCTTCTCCCATTTCTGTATTTTCAGCAATTTCAAATTCATTTCAGCTTTTCTAATATCTATAATTTCAGCAAATGTATTCAAATTCCCTTCAACTTTCTGTATTTTCAGCTATTTTAAAAAGTTCATTTCAGCTTTCAGCTTTTTGCATTCCAACGCATTTTCAGCAGGAAATGCCTTTTCTAGTCTCACATTGTTGTTTTTTTTAACCCTCTTTGAATCCAGATATTGACGAGTGCGCCAACCTGGACACCTGCAGCCAGATCTGCATCAACCAGATCGGCAGTTACAAATGCCAATGCGAGGAGGGCTACCAAGTTGACCCCGCGACCAAAGCCTGCAAGGCCATCGGTTAATATCAGCTCTCTGTGTTCTTTCAACCGTATTTGTTCCATTAGTATGTACAGTTGTGGTCAAAAGTTGACTTACCCTTATAAAGAGCATAATGTTGTGGCTCTCTTGAGTTTCCTGTTATTTCTAAAAGTCTGATTTTTCTCTGATAGGGATTGGAACAGATACTTTGTCACAAATAACATTCATAAAGTTTGATTCTTTTATGACTATTATGGGTTAACAGAAAGTGATCAAATCTGCTGGGTCAAAAATATACATACAGCAGTGCTAGTGTTTGGTTACATGTCCCTTGGCCATTTTCACTTCAATTAGGCGCTTTTGGTAGCCATCCACAAGCTTCTCGTTGTTGTTGATTTTCTTCCTGATCGTGTCAGTGACAAAACAATTGTTTGCACTGTTGCTCTTGGGACCTGCAGCTGCTTTGAAGTGACTTTCTTGACTTGTTAAAGTCAATGATTTGCTTTTTCAGATCCATGCTGAGCTCCTTTGACTTTCCCATTGTACACTACATAGCGTTTGTGGGCGTTTGTATCCAATGAGCCCTATTTAAATGGTGAGAAGTCACCAGCTGACGTTAAGAGGCTTTGAGGCGCATTTCATTGACACAACTTTCTAAATCACCAAGATTGCTAATTCATGTTGCTGTATGTATATTTTTGACTCAGCAGATTATGGGTTAACAGATTTTGTCACTTTTTCTGTTAACCCATAATAAAGTCATTAAAGAACCAAACTTTATGAATGGTTTTTGTGACAAAAAGGTATCTGTTCCAATCCCTCTATCAGAGAAAAATCAGAGTTGTAGAAATAACTGGAAACTCAAGAGAGCCACGACATTATGTTCTTTACAAGTGTATGTCAACTTTTGACCACAACTGTAACAGTTTGGTTTTTGAAAACGGAGAATAGTTTCTTATGGTCTCCACTGTTCCAGAATAAAAATACGTATCATTTTTCAAAAGCGGATCAAGCAATTATCAATCCCAAATTTATAGAAGCAGAATCTTTTAACTTTAGGCCTCAGAGTGAGCGTTTCCCTCATCTTTCAGCTTCCATGTTGCTCTACTAACCAGGATGCACATCTCAGATCTGTATAGACAATCGCTATCGCCATCAAACACAATGTTCTCCATGATAGTTTTAGCTTTTAGCAGTTGAAGCAATTGAAAAAACAACAACATTCCCATTAAATGGCTGCTAAATAAATTCCCTGTCCTCTCTGATTCTGTAGGTACGATAGCCTACCTTTTCTTCACAAACCGCCATGAAGTCCGAAAGATGACTTTGGACAGAAGTGAATACACCAGAATAATTCCTCGTCTAAAGAACGTCGTGGCTATCGACATGAACATGGCCGCCAATGAGATCTACTGGTCAGACATCTCCCAGAAGAAGATCTACAGGTGCGGGAGAATGACACCAGAATGAAAGCAGAATGTCCGAGTCCTCTACTCCGCCTTGACGCCTTCTGTCCGTTGTCATTCCAGAGCTCCAGTGGACTCGGCCGAAGACCCCGCTCATCACCGCGTGGTGATCGGGAGCGACGTCGACGCTCCCGAGGGCATCGCTTTCGACTGGATCCACGGTAACCTGTACTGGACCGACAGCATCCGCAGGACCATCTCCATGGTAACTGCTGACGGCAGCCGCCGCAAGACTCTCTTCGACCAAGACTTATCCAAACCTCGCGCTATTGTGCTCGACCCCCACAGCAAGTAAGTCCTAGAGCACTGATAAAGGTGCAGAATCGCCTGTTTCCTTCTAAGACTCTCTTTTTTTCCGTCTTTAATGTGACTTACAATGTTTCTTTTGCAACAATTCCGTCTCCTCCCAGCTTTATTTATTGGACTGACTGGGGGAACGCCGCTAAGATTGAGATGGCAGGTCTTAACGGGGGAGACAGAACTGCTCTGGTCACTGACAACATCGAGTGGCCTAATGGAATTACACTTGGTAAAGTCTCTACTTTCAAGTTTTTTCTCAATCCGTTCACCATGATGCGAGTGATCTAACCCCGCTTCCTCCCCCCAGATCTGTTGAACCAGCGGCTCTACTGGGTGGACTCTAAGCTGCACACCCTCTCCAGCATCAGTGTGCAGGGCGGCGGTCGACGCACCCTCATCATCGACGAACACAAGCTGGCTCATCCGCTGAGCCTCACTGTGTTTGAGGTAAACCTTCGCCAACATACAGTACAAACCCGGAGCCGAGTATTCCTCACCTGTACTACTCTGTCCCATCTGAAATGGCTCACGCTTTTTTTTTTCCTTTTCGTTCTAGGAGAGTGTGTTCTGGACAGACGTCAGTAACAATGCCATCTTCAGTGCGAACAGGGTGACCGGTGAGGACATCACACCAGTGGCAGAGCACCTATCTTCACCGGATGATATTATTCTCTACCATAACCTCAAACAACCCACTGGTAAGAGACACCGCTGCAGGCAGTCTTCATTAACTATTTTTCATTGAATATTGAATTTTGGTCGAACATTGTCATTTGCTGCCAATGTAAAGAGGTTCCTTGCTGACCACAACTAAATAACCTTGGTGTCAAACACCTGCAGTAATGTCTTTTTTTTACTCAATGATGTCATCAATTTCATTACTTTCTAATTACTGTTGAAAGCATCAGAACACACCAAAGTATTGCTTGACGAGGCGCCTCTACCCCACAAGAACCCAACCCCCAGTCACAATTATTATATTAATGTCACTGTAAGATATATGAGATATTATATTGGCTACTGTTGGAGTGCATGGGTCGACAAATTGCGCACTAATCCTATTTAGTTGCACTGGTTGGGTTTAGGGTTTCGTGTGGTGTGTCCGATGTGCCATGATGGCTGCTGTTGACTGTATCTGGGGAAATCCCATAAAAATATCAAAGATCAAATTTGTGGCTTTAAAAGGAATAACACAAGGATGTTTAACTTAGCTAACTGACCGTATTGTTGGTAGCTGATAATGGCTCCATAACAAGTGCTTAAATGAGAGTAAAACGTCATCTTCTTTTCCGTTGCAGGGCGGAATTGGTGCGAGATATCCGGCTGTGAATTCCTGTGCCTGGCCGCTCCTCAAGTGGGCGGACATGCCCCCAAGTACACCTGTGTCTGTCCAGACAACATGATGTTAGCGAGGGATATGAGGACATGTGTACCTGGTATGGAAAATCCTCATTTCTGACATTAAATTAAGAATTTTTAGTAGTTCAAGCGCTCCTGTTTCTGACTCACTCCTCCTCTTCCTCGTTTTTCGTCAACCAGCTGTGCCAACACCTGCAGCCCCCGTTCAGCCTCAATCGCCGGATGTCGTCCGTCCTTCTCAGCCAACCGAGTCACCCAGCACCACATCTAAGCCCCATGTCCACGCCACGCTGAGGCCCGCCACCGGGCCTGTGCCACGCGGCACCAAGCCTCCTGTGAGGACCACCACACCTGAACCAAGGACCCCGTCTCCAAGGCCCACGAACCCTGAAATCCCAAAGACCACAACGGGGTCTCCGGTCACCTCTCCAGGCAAGTGCATTTCATGTGCTTGTAAAAATAATTCAGGTTAAAGTGTATAGACGGTTAATATTCCTGCTGACCATTTTAGTGCATTGTCCTCAACTCTGACACGCAACGTGTGTGTGGTGCAGGTCAGCTCGGTGTATCATTAACTCCTGTTCCGCTTGTTACCTTTCCCTCAGATTTCAAACATCGATTCGTTGCAGCTATACCCAGCACCGCCTCCCCAGCCCCAATCTCTCTGTATATTGCACTACCTCTGGGTGAGTAGCTCGCGGCGGCTGCGGCCACCGTAAATACAAACAACATCTAGCGTCCTGTCTCACGCGTCTCCCTTTATCGGCCTCGCGTAGCACTCGTTTGCCTGGTGGCTGGCGGTGGGGTGCTGCTGTGGAGGAACTACAGGCTGAAGAACACCAACACCATTCATTTTGACAACCCAGTCTATCAGAAAACCACAGAGGACCAAGTGCACATTTACAGGAGCCACAGCCCCGACGGCTACTCCTACCCTAAAGTGAGTCCAGTCTTGTTTTGAATTGAGTACATTGAGTTATAATCGGCACTCACCGGCTACAGCGTCATGTTGATTCTGACATCTTCCAAATTTGTCTTCCTTTCAGAGACAAGTTGTGAGCTTGGAGGAAGAGACAGACAATCCTGCCTTCACAGAAAACTGAAAAATGTCGGAAGTGGAACGAAGAGCCTCAATGATAAGCCACATCGGATGTCCTTTTTCTCTTTTGTACACAGCACAAAGACGTGGCAGTCAAAGCCATGATCCAAACCACTATATCCTCAAAGATGGAAAGCGCTCTAGTGGAAAAAAAACAGGGTGAAACCTTATTTTTAGGTTTTTAGATTGTATCTCCACTAGGTTGGCCTCGGTCCCTTTTTATCCAAAACATACCAATCAGCAGAAGTTGGATTTCACAATCAAATGTTTTTTGTAGCTTTTATCCCGATTGTGAGTGTGATGATACAGCTACATGCATCCGTTTAACTGAGCTCATTTACAGCAACGCGGCATTCCCTGTGATGTGTGTAAGGAACACAGGCTAGCTGTTTCCCTCTTTTTCCAGTATTTATGCTAAGCTAAACCAAGCTAAGAGTGTGGATTTGGTCTGTTCATTGAACTGTCTGCAGAGAAGTCAAACAGAGTTCCCTGAATATCTCTTTATTCGTCTGGAACAACCGCAACCAGCGTTCCTCGCCAGCTGTCTTCTGTTTTCAGAGTTTCTCAAAAATACTTCCAGCTCCATTCCCTTGATTTGTGATCGTCTGTCTGAGCACTGGGGGGCCCCCCGCTTAAGCGCCCCCCATCCTCCCCCTCTATGCCTTTCTGGGGGCGGAGGGGACGGTGGATTCATAACATGTTTACATAACGCTCTGTGCTCGTGTGCATTAACGTCCTCCCTCAGGAACTTAAACTCCAGCATTCCCGATAGGAGGAAGCCACGTGCGCCTTTATTTTATCGCTGACATACGTTGTTCACATGTTCATGTCGTTGCTATAGAATCAGTGGATATGTCTAAAGATATCAGCAGTTTACACTACATTATTCGAGGGAATGTCAGGTTGAGGGGAACCCAGCCCTTTATTGCCATGTGGATCAGTGGCTTTACGTTGGAAAACTTTCACGAGCAAAGCTGTTTATAGTGTCATTTTACACTATATACAGGGGAGATTAAGTGTGTAAATACAGTGTTCATAAATGTAAATATTTCTTCCTAACTGGGTTATTTTTGGTAATGTTTAAAACTCTGTAGTAAACATTCATCATTTTCTGTACATAAAAAATAAATGTTTTTATTTATTTTAGAGTCACTTCTGTCTGTCTGCAGTTTTTGAAAATTCATTCTTGAATTCACTTCAATGCGTAACTACACATGTCACATAACACACAGTCACAAGTGAATATGGACAGTTTAGGGAGGAAACACGGGGCCCCCGGCAGTAACAACAGAAACTGTCCGTTTTTAGCCAACTGTTTCAACTTTGTATCAAATACTTTTAGACAAACTCATTTTTACTGTTTATCCCTATGTAGATATACATTTTTTATGAATCACCATTTTTGTCTTCGTGATGGTTTAATTAGCTCTGGGGTTCAAGTACTGACTTATTCAATGTAACAGTGTACCGGATAAAAACATTGTTGCTCATTTAAACCTATTTTTCTCAATTTGAGTTTAGCCAATCTCATTTCAAACGCAAACCAAATCAGTGATGTTTGTGATGTATCTGTCAATTGTTCACAAATGTCTTTCCAGGGACTATTTAGATATAATATATATGTATTTATTTGCACTTTTACACAATATGGTGCAAAGCCGTACTTTCCCTCTCTGTTTCTGATCGCCTGTGGTTACAGATAAAAGGCTTTGCGTAACGTACGGAAGCACGCTCACTGTCTTCATCCCACACATGAGGAACATGTTTT
The DNA here is from genome assembly GCF_964276395.1 of Gasterosteus aculeatus. Taxonomy (NCBI): domain Eukaryota; kingdom Metazoa; phylum Chordata; class Actinopteri; order Perciformes; family Gasterosteidae; genus Gasterosteus; species Gasterosteus aculeatus. Next base: position 5,149,591 of record NC_135699.1, read on the forward strand.
TCTCTCTCTCCCCCCTGCTTTCTACAAGGGGCCCGCATGTGTTTTTGTAATTCAATGGAAAACGAGACTTTCTTCCTTGAAAGTCAGACCGTCACAGGAAGAGGCAGAACCACAGTTTCTTAGAAATCCTCCAATGGCATGAGACCACGGAAAGGAAAAACACTGTGAGTGAGTGGGAGTGAGTCTCTGGGGGGGGTTTGGGGTATTTGCTTAAGCAAAATTAAAAGAAATTTCAACATGTATCAAGAAAGTCTTGAAATATGTGCCTCCTATAAGAGGACAGTGTGTTACAGCTTAATAGACGTGATCGGGGGACAGTGTGGAATGGACCACCTTGTGGCCTTGGCTTTAAAACAGAACATTATATTCGGCCGTGTAATGCATGTTTGCCAGTAGAGGAAGCCACAACAGCAGCTATCTTAGAAGAGAGGAATAGCAAACTGCTCAGTGACTCTGTGGGCGAACACGCCAACAGCCCGCCACGTGCAAACTTCAAGGCCGAGGACGAGTGTGAAGTGTAGAGCTGACCTCAAACGTGAGGTGAAAGAAGCTGTGAGCCGTCCACGGACATGTGTGTAAACACACGGGTTATATAACAGGCAGTTATGTCACTCCCCGGTCGAAAATACTGATAATTGATAAAGCCGTGTCCAAGGCCGTCGTCGATCAGCGAGAGCCTTCCTGGATTCACAACCGATTCTCTGCTTTTCAAAGAAAACTTTTATCGGAATCCCTTGACATCATCAATCAATCATTTAAACACAAAGGTCACGCTCTAGCTGGATCACTCCAGTCACTTTGTCGGATGAATGGATGAATATAAAACCTGCAGAAGTCATGTAGTGTTTTCTTCTCATTTTTTCTCATTCAACCCCGAACATCCAGAAACTTCCGCCAGATGTTTAAGACCTGTGAGCTCCAGACGTGTGAGGATCGGATGTTCCTGCTCTCCTGATAAACAAAACCAATCAGCTTAACCTTCACTGACCTTTGGTCAGAGTGTGTTTGGTTGCAAGGAGAGCCCCCGGCCCCCGGCCTCCAACCCCCCCCCACACACACACACGACTCCAGACAAAAGCCAACAATAATATTTGATTAAAGAGGAGTTCGAACTTTAGTCGTATCGCCTAGAAAAATCCTTTAGTTTTTACCAAATTTAAGAATATTCGTCAATTATGCTTTTATTTCATGAGAAATTATGAGTGACATGGGGAACGATGCAGGAAAAAAAAAATCCGAACTCTGCAAAAGTGACAAAATCGAATGATCAATGGTCCTTTTTCTGAATTGTCCTAATTTGTCTCAAAGGTGCCGTTTCGCTTTCACGGTTTTGCCATTGCTTTTTAAATGTTTTATTAGAATACATACATTTTGGTTTGAATCTATTATAATGCACAAATAATAAACATTTCCAACTACATTACTCTTTTTTTAACCATTGGTCTCCTCAGTACTCAAACTAAGTCCCAGTGATTGCATACTTGCATACTTGCACAGCTACTAGCTTATCTGTTTTTGCATGTCTGCGTCAGGTCTCAAACTGATACTGATACACCTATTGTTCGTTTCATGTTGCTGCATAAACGACGTCAAAGCCCTGCACTATAGATAACAGCATCACCCAAGCGGTGCTACTCTATGAAACCTAGATTTGATTTGCTATATAAGGCACCTGTTTCGGTGGAATGTTCTTCTCTAAAACTAAACAGCATTCTATAACAAAAAAATGCTTCAGTTCGGATAAGTTGTCAGATATTTAGTTACGTTATCTGCAACTTTTAAAATGATGTTGACACAAATCGGTCATAGTAATCGTCTCTGTGGTGGAGTGGCAATAAAGTGATTCTGTGTTGCACATTGGAGAGAGGTATGGGATGGACTACTGTGTTTTTTTAATCACAATCATGTTTTGTACCTTACTTGTTCTTCATCCTATGTCACACATCAGTGCCCAAATCATTAACTGACAGATCCTGTTCGTCCTGAACTACTCTGATGGCACATGATGTTGAAGACACATTGTCCTAGTAAACAGTGGTGAGGTGAGAGCGTTCCAATCAATGTTTCCACAAGTCGTCTCACTTTATTCAACTAGTTTACCATATGCGGGATGTAAGACCATCAAAAATGTGTGGCAAATTGGCTGTTATTTGAAAAAAAATGAAATAATTCTATGTTTCTAAAATGTCCAACTTGTGAGTACAGGTAAATAGCTGGAGTTTGTGTGAGTGCATGTCTAGTAATGTTGTACCATATGTGAATTGTTATGTTTATATTAATCCACGAATGCCTATTTGTGTAACAACAATATATAGTATTCTTTCCTTGTTTTTTAAAAAGAACATGTAATACGTGTAAGAAAGGTAAAATGAAATCAAACACTACATAACAAATAGAATAATTGTACTTTTCTAAGTGCAAGAGCCTAAACCAAATCTATAAAGTAGAAAATAAACATATTAATGTAACAAATAAAACTATTTTCGAAATGAATTCGAAAAATTGTAATCTTACAGCACGAGTGGTCGACAGCTATTGGATTGGGAATTGTCAGCATCAGCGCGCCCCCTGCAGGACACTGTGTGAAATGTGTGACGTTGTGCACCGGAAACCACGTGGTTCATGTTTCCACACGCGCAGGCAGCAGCAATGAATCCGCTTTACTAGCGTGTAGTTTGTAATTGTATCATAAACCCACCACCTTCTTCGAAACGATGTCGGAGTTTAAAATCAACACCAAGTTCGCGCATAAATATGATTCATATCGGCAGAAAGAAGAGCTCCAGAGACGTAAGTGTGTGACCGAGGACGGCTAAACTACGTGCTAACGACCCAGCGTGGGGGTTAAAAGGAGTAGCGGGAGCTAACTGGCTTTAAGCTCCGCGACACGTTGTTATTACTGTGTATTTAACTCATATCTGGTTCTCCTTGTATTTGCCGCGCAGTGAAGGATCGATACGGCGACCAAAGTGGAGAGAGCGAGTCTTCCGAGTCCAGCTCCGAGGACAGTGAAGTGGTTAGCATCGCTGCTTCTTCCCCCCCGGCTAACGAGAACAAGCGGCTCGCCAAATGTTGTATATAAATATGTCGTCTAACCGACCGGCTGCCGTGTTGTGTCACAGGAAGTGGACCCCGGAGTCGAGAGGGACTTTTACAGAACACTGTCACTGCTTAAGAAGAAAGACCCCAAGATCTACCAGGCGGATGCAAAGTTCTACTCGGAGGGTGAGAGCCGCGTGCTGTTGCCGTTGGTGTTGCCTTCGCGGTCCCTGGGACATCTGTTAGTGTCTTTAAAGAACTGTCCGTAAACCTGACCTATACGTCTTCCAGTTGCATCGAGCGGTGATGAACAGCCTTCAACCTCTAAGAAGGCAGTGAAGCCCATGTTTCTCAGGGACTACGAACGTAAAGTCATCCTGGAGAAGGAGGGGTGAGTGGGCAGCGATCACGGTTTATTACAGTTTATTGACGGGCTCATTCAGCAATTACACACCTAGTGTTAGAACTAGGACGCTTTAGATTTGTCACAACTGATAACTTAATTGAAAGTAAATTAATCGCTGACTGTCCAGTATGGCGCACGGTTTGGTCACATTTGGTCCAAATTGAAACAATAAAATGTTTTTCTGATTTATACAATGTCTGTTTTTTAATTAAGCACATGCTTGTTGCCTAATATACTTGTGAGTGTTTACTTTAAACAGAAATTCTGTTAAATCATCATATCTAATTGGTAGATATGAGGTCACTATTGTCATGCATGTGTAATACATTATTTTACCACTAATGATGCCGCCTTGCTATTCTCCAAATTGGTTATCTTTTTTTATATAGTGTAAAAATTGCTGATCTTTTTATTTTATCTTCACAGCAAATTTGAGGATGAGGACGACAGTGACGACGAGGAGGAGGCCGCTTGGAGAATGGAGGTAGACTCAGCGAATAATTGATGTTAGATCTGGAATGCGGAGAGACGATGTTTTTATTAATCATTGTTTTATTCCAAAGAGAGCCGCCTCTCCGAGCTACATTCAGGAGCAGCGGGAGCTGAAAAACAGGTATGACTCAGACGTCAAATGTGTAGTAGTCTGGCTGTATAACCATATCACTTTTAACATAAACCTAAACCCTTCCCCAGCTTCCGTAAATTCATCCAGGACAGCGACGATGACAGCGATGCCGGGAAGCAATCAGAGTTTCTCACCAGGAGGATGAAAACGCAGGCGGAGAAGGTCCGAAGCTCTTACTTCCCAATCGCAGGAACGGAGAGGAAAGAGTCACAGAACAGGATCAAACTTTCTCTAACCCCGTGTCTGTCTGTAGGACAACGAGGAGGCCGACTATATGGAGTGGCTGAAGGGCCAGGCGGACCTGGAGGGCCCGGAGGAGGTGAAGGACATGGTGAGTGAGCGTGTGAAAGCACAGCGGGGAGAGTGTAGGAACTTGGGTGTTTCTCAGTTATGAGACTGTGTGTGCGTTGGGACAGAAATACTTAAGGGACTACTGGAACGACCCGAAGTTGGACGAGAAGGAGCGTTTCCTGAGGGACTACGTCCTCAACAAGGGCTACATCGACGAGGACGACGCTGACAGCAAACGGTACGTTGCCGCCCGCGTGGACCTCGACTCTGTTTTCCCCGGTGAGGGAGGGCTAACCAGCAAAAACTCTCCCGATGGCTGAAGGATCCCGACCTACGACGAGGTGGTCCAGGACGACGTGGAGGACTCCGAGGAGGAGGGGGAGACTTTCTTGGAGCGGCAGGAGGACTTTGAGAGGAGCTACAACTTCCGCTTCGAGGAGCCCGACGCTCAGAAGATCAAGACGTATCCCCGCAGCATTGCCACGTCCGTGCGCTCCAAAGACGACAGCAGGAAGCGCAAAAGGGACGAAGTGAAAGAAAGGAAGGAAAAGGTTTGATTCATGGTTATGAATATAAATATTTCATCTAAAATCTAACCAGGCCCTTCAACATGGTAATACACTTCTCTCGCTCCGCCTCGAAGTACGAAAAGCCTTCGCTGATGAGATAATACCAACGTCTCTCCCTGCTTCTCCTCCGCTTCCCTTCCCAAACAACCGTTTCAGGAGAAAGAGCAGAAGCGGGAGCAGCTGAAGCAGCTCAAGAACCTGAAGCGAAACGAGATCGTGGAGAAGCTGAAGAGGCTCAAGGAGCTGACGGGCAACGAGGAGCTCGCCTTCAGCCAGGCCGACCTGGAGGGGGAGTTTGATCCACAGCAACACGACCAGCTAATGCAGGTGGGTGCAGAAACACACACACACACACACACGTTGTGCCACAAACGTTGTTTCTTGTGCGCTCACTCAACCAACCAATAGCCGAAGGCCTCACAGGGATCGTCCAATCATAAGCTCAGCAATTGTAACTGTTCAGCTTTGGATTAATACGCACGTTGAAGCTGTGTGTCTGCAGCTGTATTTGAGGAGTTTTGAGGGGGTTCTTTTGTTTCAAAACTGAAATGGCAAAATAATAAGCAGTTTGGTTGAACACAATTCTCTGCTTTCACGAGACGACCACGCTCACCCAGGTGTGCTGCGTCTGGCTGATTGGGCTTGTCCTCGGTGGGGTGGGGTGGGGGTGGGGTTGTAGCTTCCTCTTCATTTAGTGGTTTCCAGCCAAAGGAGGTGCATGTGTCCCGTGTAAACTCCTCTGCAACTTTTGTCCTTTCTTCGTTTAAATCCAGAAATTCTTCGGGAATGACTACTACAAAGGAGAAGAAGGCGAGAAGCCTCACTTTGATGATGAAGACGAAGATGAGGGTAAGCCTGCGGCGTATTCTGTATGTTGCCTGATGCTGGAACTGGCGTGTTGTATTCGAGTGCATCAAGGCCTCCACGTCGCACTTTGACTCCTCCCTGAGCTCTGAAAGGAATCCTGCTGAGAAACAAAATGTTTATTGCACTAACGCATCACAGAAGATTCAACTCGTGTGTGTGCGTGTGTGTGTGTCTCAGAGTCGTGGAACTGGGACAGGTGGACGGGCGAAGCTCAAGAGGAGCACTGCAGTGAGAATGATGCCTCTGGGCCCCACTGCGAGGATCAGAACTTCATTGTGAGTACGCTCCTCTTTATGACCTCAGGGTGAGAGGTCGAGGTCAGTCACCTGTGAGAGGGTTTCTTTTTCTGGGAAGAAAAGTTCACCTAAAGCCCCCCTCCCCTTTGAAACAGATGGATGCAGACTACGACCCCAACCAGCAGCCGGCCTCCAAGAGAAAGAAGCAAAAGGAACGAAAGAAGTTGAAGAAGGAGGATTTGCCACTAATGAGCAAAAAGAGCAAAAAGTCTCACTTTGCAGAAGTCCTCACCCAAAAGAAGCCCGTGTTTGACCCGCGTAGGTGTCACTCAGGCTCCTCCTGATAAAAGCAACGGGGTCCTCCAACGGACGTTTGTGTAACCGCAGGTGTTTTTTTGTTTCAGAGGAGAAAAGCTTTGAGCAGTACTTGGACGAGTACTACAAGCTGGACTACGAGGACCTCATCGACGACCTCCCGTGCCGCTTCCGCTACAGGCAGGTGCTCGCCAACGACTTCGGCCTGAGCACCGACGAGGTGAGAGCGGCGCCGCCTGCACCTGCCGAGTGATTGGCTGTTGGTCGAGCTCTCGGCGCTCACACGTTCCACGTACGATGGTGCCGCTGGCAGAGCGATAGACGATTGATATGTGGGTAGTTGCTGGATAGTTTCAGCATTTCATGAGGCAGGTAAGATCTCAGATTCTGGTTATGGCTGCTTGAAGATGGGAATTCACCAACCATGTTTTAGTGTTGAGAGGGAATGCGGTTGTCTCTGACCGCTCATGACTGTCTTTTGGGGATTAGGAGTATAAACTTCCCGAGGAGCAGGACGGCGCTGCTGAGGTTGGTTTTAACCAGTTGGAAAAATATATCCACTATCCTCCTGCAGCCTCATACGCTCATCAGATCAACGTGCTCTAAGGTCCTGCTTGGGCTTAGATACTGCTGCCGAGTCATAATTGGACAAACTGCTTTGTGTGGGCGGGCTCTAGAGAATAGAAGATTTATTAAAGATAAACTTGGCCTAACGATGGATGTTGCTGTTGGTTGGGAGCGCTGCAGTGATGAGCCTTAAGTGACTGATCTGGTATTGCTTTTTCCTTTCTCGGGGAGAGCTCTGACCAGGGAATGATCTCGACTTAATCTTCTCTCTGAGCAGACCACCCAGCGGCTAAAAGGAAACTTTATGACCCAGACGAACTCTACAGGACTCCAAGCATGTGTAGCAGCAGTTTGAGTAATTCAATGCTCTGGTTCTTTCCTCAGATTTTAACTGCCAACGATAAGGAGCTGAACCAGTGGTGCACTCTGAAGAAGACCTGCATGTTCAGGTACCGGCTCCGGCCCAAAGGTCAACGTGGCCTTTCTGCTCTGTCGGGTCCTTTTCCAACTCTAAGAGGCCTTTGTCTTCCCAGGTCCGACAGAGCAGAGTCGTGTGACTTGAGGAACTATCAGATAATGGCGCAGAATGTGAAGAGGAAGCAGGCGATCCTGCGCTCTGTGTATTCTGAGTGAGTATAATGCAGTCAGCTCCTCCCCCCTCATGATCCACCATTAGTGGAGTAATGCAGAGCGTTTTTTCATCTTGCTTTAATCTACAGGGAAGACAAACCGCTGGAAGATAAGACCAAGCCGGGGAAGCAGCGACGCGATCATCCAAAGGACACAGAGAAGCAGGACCGAGCTGCAGGGGACATGGTGGACTCTGCAGAGGAGACGCCAGGCCAAGCTCTCGGAGAGGAAGCGGAAGAGATTCTGATTCCCAAGAAAATGAAACTCCAGGAGGAAGCCCAGACAGCGGTCTCCGCCGTGGAGAAAGCGGACAAAGCTGCAGAGGTGAGAAACCGGACTGAAAGGCCCAAATGGTCCACGAAGAAGCAAACGCACCCCGTTGGACGCCTCAGATCGGGAACCAGCAGGGTGAAGATCGGCGGCTGCGAGTTCAGTAAGCAGAGACTGAAGGCCTACGGTCTGAACCCCAAGAGACTGTTCTTCAGACAGCTCGGCAGGCAGAAACGAAAAGAACCGAAGAAGCTGGAGGAGAAAAAACAGGCGTGAGCCACCATCTGAGTGAACTGTACAATCATAGATGTCTGAGAATTTAACACATTGTCGAATTATAAATTCCCTTTTTGTTTAAATTAGAGCTTTTTTTTTTTTTTTAAGGTTTCAATCATTTTCTGTTATACCCAGTGTACGCTTTAACTACACAATAATAAAGATTATTACAATTAAACGTTTTATCTTGCTACATTCATATTGTGTTTACATTTCACTCACTTTGATAACAGATGTTAGTAGTGAAAATTGTTTTCTCAACTTTCCAAATGTAATGTTGACTCACATTAACGCTCTGGCTGTCTTAATCCTTTCACAGCTGTTTAAAGCAGATGTGTTATTAAGCCGTTCATGTGGGTGAAAGCAAACTGGAACCACACTTTAGTATAATGCAGAGGTTCTGTCCTCTGCTGTCTGTTCCATTCGATTTCCTATGGAAAACACGCTGGCATGATCAACACGTCGGCTTAAAAGTTGTACCTTTGCCCTGAACCTGTAAGTTCTGAGTGCTACCTGGAAGAGCTGCTTCATGAACCAGAATCTGTGTGAAGCTTCCAGATTGGAAGCAAAACGTCATAAAAGGGTAGTGCACCTTAACTGATGAGACCCAATTCCCACTGGGGGGGGGCTAGCCTGCTACATTTAGCATTATGTTAACAAAAACGAATGCGTTTTACAATGTGGAAATATTTTTCACTTCACGCCAAATCTCATTGAAGGGTTGGATGTAATTAATCATCCGTGATACTGACTTTGGCAACAAGCGACATGCAGCGTGGCGCTTTTCTTCTTGTACGGCAGCGGGCGCTATGACGGTCCGCCAATGACCACAGAAGAAGAGGCGGTGGCAGCAGAAGAAGAAGAAGAGGCGCGCTCACGGGGAGGATTTGAATCATCGCACTGAAGAGCTGTAGGTTCGTTTTCTGTCTGACTTTAACGTAATAACCGTATTAACGTCATCTTTGCCTCACGGACAATGTGCTCACTTTTTACTTTTTACAGTCGATGCTGTTGTGTGCAATTTGTTTAATGAGTCTGCAGCATTTTATCGTAGTTAAGCTAACTTTAGCTGCGTAGCTAACGATCCTGTTGTAAACAAGGCAAACGAGTAATCACTGTTATTGTGAGTTGCTTTTCCTGGTCGATCTTAAGTTAATGCGTAGTTTAAAAGTTCTATTAATTTAGCTTTAGAAACTTTCAAGTGCAGTTCTGTGCAATCTTGTTCGATTTAAAGTAGTTGATTTATCAATTTATTTATTTAATATACTCAAGATGTTACTGTACCTTTTTTTTGTCAGTTCAAATTACGAGGCGTTGTGTTAAATGTCAATGAAGTCAACACTTATTATCCTTATAAGTGTTTATCTTTAGGTTTAACCTTTTCTCTTATGGGCTTCCTAGCTGCCACAATGGCTCAATGTCATAAATTCAATGACTTGGTGGAGACGGCGGAGGGGTTGGTGGCCTTCATCAACAGCAGCCAACCGGAGAAGCTGAGACAAGTCAAAGATGAACATCAGGCTCTTTTTGACAACCACATGAAAACCAAAAAGATTGTCGCGCAGATTTTAAAAGGCAAGTGGTCCGATATTCTCTATTGTGACTCAGCTGTCTACGTGCTCTCCGTGAAAGATTGTGTAGATTCATTTACCTTCAAATAAAAAATTAGTTTCGACTGGATCCAGTCGTTCTTACTTTCATCTAAAATGCTCGGTCTTTTCCTCCGCTGTCTCTCTCTGTCTCCCGTCCCCCAGATGTGGGAGAGATTGAGGAGAGGGCGGGGCAGATGCTGCTGGACATGGAGGAGGAGAAGACCAGAAGGGAGAGGGAGCTGCAGAGCCTGGGGGAGCAGCTGAGACAAGCCGCCGCCAAGAGCCAGATGACCGACTCAGAACTACAGTATCTTCTCATACCTTGTGGAGAATCCAATGAAAGTCCCTTTGACTCCCCTCTTGCTTTGATTGATTCAGATGTACTTCCGGACACGGGAATCCATGTTATGGACTTTTATTTGCAGCTGTGCTTTATTTATGTTTTTACTTCTGTTACTTTGTTGGCTTCCTTAATCCTTCATCCAGATTTCTGCAGAGAGAGTTTGAGAGCCTGAAAAACACGGAGCACGAGCTGGTGACTCTTCAGAGCGAGGTGGACGAAGACACGACCGAGGTCATCCCTTCAGCAATGTGAGTCTCAGATAATAAGTAATGGAAATCTCTTGTCAAAGGCGTTGTCCCACTGCCGTTGCTTCCTTCAGACAGAGAATGTAAATCTGGCCCACATAGACTTGAAACGTGTTATGTTTCCCTCTGCACATCGTAGTTTGCTTCTAGTTTTTTTTTTTCTGCAGGGAGATATTACTTTATACAGCAGTTGCAAGTAGTTTTTTTCCGTCAACAGATACGTGGCTCAGGTGTACTACCTCGTAACCAAGATCAAGTGGGAATATGACACGCAGCCCAACATCCTAAAAGGAGGTACGGATTGCTTTTCTCTTTGCCGTGTCTGAGGACGCTCTACATGTCCTCAGTCTGTCTTCTCGTCCCGCAGTGCACTACGGCGCAGACCTGGCGACTCCCATCAACATCGACACCTCCACGCGGCCTCGGAGCGACGTGAGCGACCAGCTGTGGGGCTTTGTCAGCACTGAGTGGTAGCCGCGTTATCACACGGGATCGTTGCGTTATTGTTGTTTGTCCGTAGATGTCTGTGTTTTTGGCCGTTCTGTACGCCGCTGATACTGTTTTCAAAATAAAATATCTTTTGTGGGGGTTTTTTTCTCAAATGTTTTTGTTCAATGTGGACTCATCAGAGCAGTTTGGAGTCCCGGAGGACGGAGTTGGCCACTAGATGTCGCTGCAGTCTATTTACACCTACATGGTTTTGCAAAGAAACTTTTTTTTTTCTTTTTTTTTACAGTTTTTAAAATAGTTGGTTCTGTGTGCTTAGGAACCCTAAGATGCTATTTAAAGCGTTAGAAGAGGCTTTTGGGTGGATTGGTCAGACTGGTTTAGACCAGTGGTTGCCTACTGGTTTTGTCATCTGTCATGTGAGCTCGAGTACCCCTCCATCAACACCACCTGTCATGCTCCAACTGTTTTCGTCATTAATGTCTAAAACTGTTAGTTTAACCCATCTAAATACATGAAGGCGGATGTCAAATGTCATTGTTTAGGTTCAGTTTGCCTTTGCACTCATCCCACCGGAAGCTATCCTTACATTAACTAGAAAACCCCTTGTCTCTTTGAACTCGTTGGCCTGCGTGTAAGCGGTGTGTTGTGTTCAGGGACAGAATGATGGGCGGCACACTGCTTATTATGTACTGTGTGTACTGAAGTAAACACACAAATGTTACCTCATTTGACTTGTGTATTTTTGTCCCGTGCATGACAGTGGTGAGTTAGTGAAAATGTAGTGAAGTGGCGCGATGAGAGGCGCTGACGTCTCTTCTTCTCTGCAGCACTCAGAGAAACCCCGGCCCGCGGTGTCATTTCCCACAGGCCCACCTCGTTCTTTCGCGACCCCCTCACACCTTCGGCGTTGGGTTGGGAGGGGGGTTGACGCCCACGCGTTGGCGTGGACCGCGCCTCGTTTCCGCTCATCTCCACCTCAGCAACACACACCGCGCATCTTAACGACAGACTAGTGCCGCTGTTTATATATATATATTACATTTATTTAATTATATAGTTTATAAATGTGTGTGTATGTGTATATATATATATATATGTGTATATATATATATATATATGTGTATATATATATATATATGTGTATATATATATATATATATATATATATTATATATATATATATATATATATATATATATATATATATATATATATATATATATATAAACTAGAACGTGTCTATATTGGTTTCAGGCAATATATTCATTTATATTAGAAAACAGTAAAACAGATTAAAATCTCTTAATAGTTGCTCTTGGTATTTGCAAAGCATTTTGTTTCATGCAGCCAGGTTTGTGTTACATGTCACACAACAAAAATAGAGGAAAGCTGTCTGAATGTGTAGAATATATGTAGTTAATGTATTTGAATAGCATTTGTACTGTCTGGATTATTCTGTAGTGCTTTTGTAACCACTTGCTGCGTATTTCAAGTTAAAATCGGCAGTGAGGAACGGGAAGGATGTTGTTCAGGCTGCTTAATTATTAACAGTAAAGAATATACACAAGGCTCCATAGAAACTTCATTTACACGCTTTATTCAGTGCACATTTAAAAACCAAAGTGACATTTTAACTTAAGTAAGGTTTTTACAATACAAAACAGCTCTGTTAAGCTCAGAAAAGGCTATACATATATATATATATTTACAAATTATACAGAAATCTGTAAATAGATGTATTTTTCTATACATGTATGTACAATATTACAATCGGAAAATAATCTATTCTAATCTTACGTGACCACAATGGAATTCCCCAGACGGCACCATGCAGCCTTATACGGATCGCTGTTGTGTGGAAGACGATTGTATCTCAACTCGAAAGAAACCGATCCATATCACGGTTGGACGTTTTCCAGCGAGGAAAATGCAATGTTTGTGTTTGCAGCAGATCGCCCCATGTTCTGCACTGTGAGACCCAGAAGGTCCTCACCGGGCCTCCCAAGTTCAGCCTCATGGCCTCCTAGTCCTTCGCTGTGTGTCGCTGCATGTGTTGATCGGGGGACCTCCAAAGCTCCCCCCCGGCCCCTCAGCATGACGTCCCCGAGGGGCGCCGAGCCTCTGATCTGGGGCCAAGGGGAGGGGGGGGAGGCACCACACGGCACTGCTGCTGACCAAAACCCACATGGCAAAAATTACATGGGTTTGGCACAGCAGATTTTGGGCGTGTTCGTAACAACGTATCATTAAACACGCCGCGCGGGGGGAGAGGAGATAAGGGTGAACCTCCCGCCCGGGCTCTGGCCGCAGACTGTCAGATGTGCAGCTTGATTGGCTGGTATTCATGTGGAACGTCTGCACACCAGCCTTTGATTTCATTTCATGTGGGAAAACTGACACTGACAAAAACGAAATGTCTTCCAGAAGGAAAATCCTCTGATAAATACTGACTGAAAAATAAAGTACTGCTAGTTTTCCACAAGAAACCGCAAGCTGCTATTTAGCCGTTGGCGTTTCTTTTTTTTTACATTATAGTCTTTCTCCCAAAACCTTGACTTCAATCACGCTCACAGCTTACAGCTTATTCAGCTTACAACCCAAACTCTGGCAGAGTGCAAAACCAAAGTCTGTCACTCGCCTGCAGCACGACTCTAGAGGGAAGCCTCAGCCCGAACGTCCGATCCGCTCGGTCATGTCTTAGACATCCTGGGGTAAATGGCCTTGATTGTGGAGGGCGTTAAGTTCCCGGAGGACACTGTCGTCTCCAGCCCCTCCAGTCTGTGGGACGCCACGTCGGTCTTGCTGGTGCTGCACTCCAGGAAGGGTATCCCGATCTTCTTCACCTGCCCGTCCTTGGTCAGCAGGCAGTGTCTGCAGAGCAGCCTGAGGATGGCCCTCCTCATGTCCTTGCTGGTCAGGGTGTAGATGATGGGGTTGAGCAGGGAGTTGAGCATGGCGATGACCAGGAAATAGTCCGCTTTGAAGAGCACCGAGCAGCTTTTGGCCGGGCAGTGGAAGTCCAGCAGCAGGAGGATGAACAGGGGCAGCCAGCAGGCGATGAAGACCCCCAGGACTATGGTGACCGTCTTCAGCAGGGCCATGTACTTCTGGGACTTGCGGTAGAGGCCCTTGCGCTGCGGCACCGAGGCCAGCCGCTGGGTGTTGAACTTGACAATGCGGAAGATGCGGACGTACAGCACCACGATGGACATGAGGATGGCGCTGAACACGGTGATGCAGAAGAGGATGTAGCTCTTGGAGAAGAGCGGGAGCACCGTGGAGCACTGGTCCAGGCGTCCCATGCAGTTCCAGCCCAGGACGGGCAGGACGCCCAGGAACACGGACAGCACCCAGCTGGCCCCGATCAGCGCAAACATCCGGCCCTGCTTGTCTCCCTGGTACGGCTTCATCCTCACCATGGTGACGTGGCGCTCTATGGCGATGGCCAGCAGGCTGATGACCGAGGCGGCGAGCATGATGAACACGCCGCCCTCCCGCAGGAACCACAGCACGGGGGTCAATAGCATGGTGGTGGCGCCGGACGTCAGGATGTTCACCATGTAGGTGAAGCCTGCCAGCAGGTCCGAGAGAGTCAAGTTGCCCAGCAAGTAGTACATGGGCAGGTGGAACTTCTTGTTCTTCCAGATGGCCAGAAGCACCACGGCGTTCTCGGCGACAATAAACAGGCAGACCAGCAGGAAGGCGATGTCCTGGGGTTTGAGGCCTTCTTTGTAGTCTTTGGCGTCCAGCTTCCCCGTGAAGTTGTAGTGTTCCAGGATGACCGTGTTGTTGTGGTAGGAGCGGAACATGCGAAGCAGGTTTCCTGTGGAGGGGGACATGGTGATGGCGGAAGGGGCCACAACGGCATAGGCATCATGGAAAGACTCTGTAGTCATTTTGTTTTGTTCTTCTTCCTTTCTCTCCCTTATTATTGTATGTCACGATTAAATCCAAGGTGTCATATAGTCCTCTGGGTGGGCATTCTTCCTTTGGTAATTTATCTAAAAAATCGGGAAAAGTCAGAGGCCCCCAGCTGCTCTACGCAGAGGAAAGAGTTTCCCCTTTTAATGCTATCAAATAGGATTTCCTGTGGTTTGAGAATTTTCCTTCCCTTCCTGTCGTGTCCGGGCTGCGCGCTAGGGGGCGATGAGAGCCGGTCTGCACGGGACACAGGGGGGGGGGGGGGGGGGGGGTCAGGATGATGACAAACAAACAAACGCCACAATTACCGACAGCAAAACCAACTTTGATTACTGTGATCCAGTATCAAACTTCCCCGGAATAACCACAGACTACAATGTACATTAAGAAAACACGTTCAAAGTCCGAAGCAAAGTTATAATTATTATTTAGCTTGAACATAAAGCCGCTTTCTTACATTCAAAACTATTTATTTCAAACATTAAACCTATGTGACACAAAAACATGAAACTAATTCGTAGGTTTAAAATATTACGAAATAATACGAATGCGTGTTAGTGTTGTAATTGTTTAATTTAACTCATTTAACAATTTTGTCCTTTACCGATCATAAATTATTTATATAGGAGTCATGTTTTAATTGGTATGCATTCAATTCAATTAAAATCTCGGTATCTGTACTGTACCATGTTAACAGCAGGCTAAACGTAAGAGTTAAAAATGACCAGTTGCGCACAGAAATGTTCCTGTAACCGCATCCCGCACGGGCCAGCCGCGTTTCGCCGCTCTTTGCGCACCGCATCTAACCAACACGGTTAAAACGAAAACTTGTAAGAAACTTTCCCACGCACCTTTAAATACACGTACATGTCCCGTGGAAGCCCGGGCGGCAGCAGAAGGGGTCCCGCAGCGGGAGGAGACGCGGTGCGGAGTGGATCACTGCGCCACGGCGACATGTGAGTGCGCAGAGCGGAGCGCGGAGCAGGACTCGACACGCAGGGGGTTGGTCTATGAAGTTATTTAACCGCAACCATTTTCACTCCCTCCTTCGCCCGACCCCCCCCCCCCCCTCCCCCCCCCTTCTTATTTCAGTGATTTGCCCTCAGGAGGAATTAGAGGTCGACGACAGGTTGTTTCTGTACAATAAGAGGAAGAAAGTTAGATTTTCATGTTTCAGTTTGCCCGCAGGTGCTGTTCAGATGAGTGTAGCTCTTCTTTTATTTGTATGTGTTCAACAGGCGGAGGTAAATTATATGTTGCTCTTCGGGTTTGGATTATGTGTAAATCTCTCCCTCTCTTGTTCCCCCCCCCTTTGAAGAGAAACGTCACACTCCGAATTAAACTCTCTATGGACCACAAGTTCATTTGTCAGTGGAAAAATAGCAATTTGCAAGAAAGGTGCAGCTGGATCTGCTTTGCGGGTCAGAAAGTCCAGATTTCAGAGCATAACTAACCTCGTCTGTAATTATCTTCCAGCTCATATTTTTAAGAAACACTTTCTTGGCAGCAGCGCCATTTGTAGGTCCTTTCCACTCCACGCATTTTGAGAAATGGTTCCGCTCTGCTTTGAGTGATCATTTGTGTACAAAAACTACAAAAATCACCCTCTCCCTCGAGGAACAATCAAGGAACAAAGTCATGCTCAGACTGCAGGAAGGTGACACCTTTGAGTGTAACTTGCTTTCACTATAAAGCTCGATTCTCATTATCCCTCTGAACTGATTTGTGGTGTGAAAAGTGCTAAACAAATAACCAATTGACTGATGTTTTTAAGCGCCGTTCATATCTCCTTAAAGCCACCATCACATTGGCAAACACAGCTGGAGGAGAGATCCACTTCCCAGCCAAAGTCTTATCACCAGTCCCACCACTTCTTTACCTTTTAGATTAGTGCTTCTTGTTGCTGCTTTTCTAACCAAAATGTAAAGCACTTTTCAAGGGAATTCTGCAGGAAATGAACAACAACAACAAAAAGCAAAAAATAACGTGCATTTCCATGCTGGCGAGCCAGAAGAATCTACGGGGAAATTACGTAAGGTGAGGGTGGGAGAGCGAAGGCCCGAACCGGCAGCTTCTCTAAAACAGGAAACTGCCTCATTGTGCCTAGAGAGGAGAGGGATATCCTTGAGAAAAAACACAGATGAGGTCATGGTAGAAATTGACACACAGGGGCGGAGCCGTGACGTGCGGACAAAATCAAACGTAACACACACATAATTAACAAGTTACTCTTTTCCACTGCAGCTCGTGATTAATGGGGAATTTTTCTAAATGTGGCCACGTCGTTTTATGGAGCGCTTGCTCTTCCCTGGTGGTCTGTTTTTGAAAAAGTGATGTTTTCTTCACCCGAGTAGTTCTTAATTTAGCTTCAACAGCTTCCCACCACCACCACCACCACCACCACCACCACCACCACACCTGCTGGTCTGGGGTTGTCCTCCATTTAAGTGTCCGCCCGCTCCCTCACCCGTTTTGTTCCGCCTCCCCCGAAGGCCCACCCAAAGTGATAACCATTGATGAACTGCTCCTCTATCTCGGCCTCGGACAGTTACCCACCCCCACCCGCACCCCCACCCCTGCAGAGAGACAGTGACAGGCTCCCCAGCCTCCGGTTAGTTAACACACAAAGACCCGACCGCGGGACTCGACAACGCTCCGTCTTCTCTGTCGTCCCACAGCAGAGTCCTGCCCCGTCACTGCCTCCTCCCCCCGGGGCAACGGGCCACACTGCGAGTGGAGATTCACTGGTTGTTGTTTCGTCACGGACTGCCCAGTATCCCCTCGATGACCGACTGTTTCCCTTTTTTGGGGGACGAGGGGCCGGCGAGTCATGTGTCCCTGCTTCCAATGTAAAGAAACAAGGGAAACATTGCGAGAGCCCATTTGGGTTCATTTCACAGTAAAAAAAAAAAAAGAAAATAACACCTCAAAATGAGTCTCTCACCTCTCGCCAACAATTGAAGAAACACACGGCCTTTCTGTTCAACGTTATTCCCCAGAGGACAATGGAGTGAAATCACACCTCTCTAATTCACTCCTCACAATGACTTGTTAATGCTTTTGCAGCCGTTTGAATACAGACTCAGGTGGCGTAACTCTACTTTCCTTCAGTTCAGGAGATCGGCCCTTTCTTAAGCCAGGAAAAGCATCAAGGAAGGAACATTTAGGCCGTGGTGTTGAGCATACGTCACATAAAGGTCTGGTCACTCCTCATTTAGGAAATCTTTGATGTCTTGAGTCTGAAGGTTGCCCTCGGGTCATCGTTTTTTGAGAGTGGGTCCCTGCTGTGAGTGGAAAAATATGCCCCACCAGAGGCCGGTGCTAAACGAAGACGGAAACAGGGACTCTAATGTGGCGTCCAGCACTGTTGTGGCTGCCAGAGCTTTATGGGACGCCCAGAAATAGCCGGCACTTTTGTTACTTTTCTGCCACGCTGTTTCAAGTGCAGCTGTGCCGGGCAGCGACCTCGCTACGAGCGCCTAATGAGGCGAAATGGGAAGAACATACGTTAATGTTCCTTTTCCATTCCTTCCATGTATTCCTGTCAGGACAGATCGCCGTGCTGAACTCACCCTCTGCATGTTTGGTGTCCCCACCTTTCTTCTCCAGCAGCACTCAAATTCAGATCTAATCAGTGACCTTAGGTTCAGACCCTAACAGTGACAATCTTTTTACTGGCTCTCAAAAGTGACATTTAAATACCAAATGCTGGTGGGTCCGTCAAATGTCTGTTTTGCTCTGAACCCGGCATCAAGGAAAACACTTGTTTTGTCTGTTTAAAGCCAAAAAGCCTTTATCGAAAGCCTTTGCACAATAAAATGCACTCAATTATTTTCCTTCATTTTTTAAAATCAACTCACCAGTAAAGGTTTCAGTGGCGGGAAAAACGACAACTGTAAAATAGATGGAGATATTTCTGCCACAAATAAACACAGGAAGAGGCTGCTGTTCCTGCCCAGTTTGATTAGAGTTGAGCATACGTGGAGGTCAGTTGTGTCTATATGCAAACATCCTCCTTTTCTATGTAAACATACTTCTCGATTGACTGCAGCCGTTTACAAACAGCAGATTGTTTAGTCCTTTTCTGCTTATTCGTGATTTTCCTATCACCATCCACAAAGTGCTTCACCGAAATTGAATCCCACCAGTTTTGCTGAAGTGTGTTTCGGGTTGACCGCTGTGCTCTCTTGGCCTTCAAAGAGAGGAAACCCACTTTGTAATTGTTATTAAAGGGAGATGGCTGAGTCTGCTTTGTTGGCAGCCAGTGCTCGACCTCATTAGTCCAAAAGCCACTGGTACCATTTCACTTCAATTGTCTGGTCACGTGAACTGGCACGACACTGATTTATCTATTTACTTTTTTCGCTCGTGCTGATTTTTCATAAGGCCCTCAGGAGTTTTTCTAGCTTTAACAATGTGGAAAATGTGAGAAGATCAACACCATGTATTTTGTGAAAGGAGGGATGGGGAGGCATTAAAGGACTATTGGTGATGGCTTCTGCATCTGTGGCTGCACGTACTTAGATTTCAAATGGAACACCCCCTGAAGTTAGACTGCTTCTCAAAGTCAAACCAAACTCAGCAACCCTCCAGCCCCAAATCCAAGATGTCCTCCTATCAACAGTTAAGAGCTGTGCTAATGTACTCGGGTTTGTCATCATCCTCAGCTCGGACTTCTCATAGAGGCTTTGTTTCCCTTCGTGTTGAGCTCATTTCTCAGACGTTTTGTTCACTCTCGTCTCCACATTCCCACATGTTTAACATTTAACCCCCCCACCCTTTACCCTCTCCTCGTTGTGCATTTTCTGATAAACCCCCAAATGTCACCAAATGAAGAGGCATTCTTTCCTCACAAAGTACCCGATTAACACTCAAGCTGTTCTAATGTTTACGTCTTAACTTCATCAAAGGGGAAAATCCTCCTGATCGTATGTCGGAAAAAACCAAACTGGGTGAAGTCAAGCTTTTGTGAAGGCCGAAACGGCTCCTTGTTCCTAAAAGGCCGACCTTTGAGAGGCTTCCGCAGTGACCAAATGCTTCACAGAGACAGTCATTTACAATTCATCGGCTGCCGTGCGGCGGCCGCTGACAGACCGTAGCTCATGCTTTAATACGTGCGTATTTCTTTCCACGTTAGTTGTTAGGGGGGGTGAGATGTGAACGGGCGGTTTTTATGAAAGCTTGTTTTGTTCTAAGCAGCGGTTTGGGATGAGTTCATCTTGGAGGACGAAATGGAAGAAAGACCAAATGAGAGTTCCCACAAAAAGGGGGGGGCGGGACGGACCGAGTCATGAGAAATAGTAACCGGCCTCTGTGAGATTTATTCAAACTGCCTCAATGAGCAACTCGCCAACGACCCACCAGCGCTCCCTCCCGCCGGGGGGGGCGGACTCCTGCAGGAGCTCGCTGCGATGCTTTTCGTCAGTAAATGAAAGGCTGCATTGCTAAAGGAAGCCGGGCAGCAAGCAACTAGATTAGTAATACAATAATCTAATATGTGTTCAGGGAGTGAGGTAAAAGTCATTTTACTGCGGGGGTTAATAATATCCTATTACGACACTCCATTGTCTGCAATGGTTTCAGCACGCACCGGCCAGTCGCCTCGCGCACATTTCTATTCACCAGTCGACCGTATAAGCGTTTCCCCTCCAGTGAAAATAAGGCCGTAAATTTCACGGGCCGAACTCGAGGGGCCGACTTCCTGTCGGAAAGACTGTTCTATGACAAACGCAAGAAGGCCGATAAGGCAACAGCACGGCCATGTTGGGTGGGTCACTCCTCATAATTCTCAACCTTTTTGGCTTGTGACCCCTCAAAATGATGCTTTATTGGATCATTAGTCGCAGGTTTCCCACGTGTCACGTGGCGTTACGTTTTCCAAAGACGTCAGTCATCAAGAGCTTTTGCTTTTGAGGCTTTGAAACTGAAATGTACTGTTTCCGAATAGGAAGTGTGTGTCTGCGTGAGAACAACAAAACAGCCTCTTTCTCCATCACAATTGTTTGAACCAACACATGGCACCAAAGTTAACTGATCCAATCAGACAGTAACAATTGTAGTTTAACAGACTTTATTTATAGACAGAAAGCTTTTGTTTACCTCTGTCTGAAACGAACTTCAACATTATGACAGTTTAATCGGTCACGTTATCATAAACTGTGAGTTTGACATGCATAGCTGGGCCGGCTGGTCCACATGAGATGAGTTTACATGATTTGTTGTTTCTTTCGTTTTTTTTTCAAGACTGAACTTGGCCCTTTTTCCTGATAGCATGGAAAATCCTCGTGTGAGGTTATTTGTGCTGTTTTTTGTGGGATTACAGCTCTGCAGTGTATAAATAAACACAGATGATGCAGGCTGTTTGGAATTGAATGAGCTATTCCTGGTACATTATGTCTGTTAGCTTGGTGCCGTTTGCCTAATGCTGTCAGGAAAGTGAGTTATTGTGAATTACAACGATGTAATTAACCGTCCTCGCTCATCATTCCTATCAGAGTGCACCCAGACCACTTTCATTGCTCCTTTCTAACTCAAAATGATATCCCATGAAAAGGTTCTGTAATGTAACATGGTAGAAAAAAATGTCCCCCCCCCCCTGGTCTCCCCCTGCTTATATTTGAGGTACATCTGTACATTGTACTGTGAGCTGAGCTGAGCAGAAACCCTTCATTACGAGCGCGCCCTGTGAGTGTGGTGTGGGGCTTGTGGGAGGAAACCAGCGGGCTGTTTGCTTCCCCCGGACCATCGCAGTATGTTTCATGATCCTGTTCTTAACTGAAACCAAAAGTATTGTTAGTCACTCTCTAGTTTCATGTCTGTTTCTCTTTAAAAAAAGAGAGAAAGAGAGGGTACTCCAGGCCATTAGGAGGGGGTGGGGGGCCTTATGGGACAGATTTCAAATGTCGATGGGCTTTTATGCTTCACATTGAAGCATGTGAAGTGTTCACAGTAAGTACAATCACTGTAATAAGGAAAAGATAAGGCCTTTTTCTCCGTTGTTGCAGGTTTTTCATCATTTTTAACTGTGTTTTGTTGCACCCACTCTGCCGTTCCTCTGTCCTTTCCTATGGGTGGAAATGTGTGTGAATGCAAACACAAAACCCTGGAGCACACGGCCTTTGGCACCCGTAGCGCTGAGAAACCCATTGCCACAGGAAGTGAATTACTGAACATTTTGTAGGGTTCTTGTGTTTTTATTTGGCGGACGCAACCTCTGGAACTTATTAAAAGCAGCTTAGCCTGGTGCACACACACACACACACACACACACACACACACACACACACGCGCGCGCACACACACACACACACGCACACACCAACCTACGCAAACAAAAAAGTAAATGCTCCCAGGATCAATCATACTCTCCACAAAACAAAACACGCCACGGGTGATGATGTGCAAGCAGCGTTATTGAGCCTGTGAGACTTTCACACTTAAGGTTCAGCAACAGACTTCTGCAAAAAAATACTGACGTTGTATGAAATGACTGAGCCTGCTTAAGACAGTAGACGGGCAGGAACAGGTGGACCAATTGCTGAGAGCAACAGACGGGTTGGTGGACAGCGATGACACTCGTCATTTAAAATGAATAGTTATAGAAAACGTTCTATTCTGTGTGCAACGCTGTTGAATGAAGAGACAGACCTAGAAATCTGTCCGTCGAAACAAGCTCGCAAAGTCTCAGGTAGCCATAGAGCTTCCTCCATGTCGGACCCACTGTGAGGTCATAACTTGTGGTTTAATGAGACCTTTTTTGAAGTGGAAGAACGTTTCGAGAAGAGGAATAAAAGGTCACCTTGTCGGGCTGGCTGTCCCGTCTGTTGGCCTGTCGCTGTCTGATGATCTATCGTTTCCCGCAGTAGGTACAGTTGAATGACCGTGTGCTGCGTGACTCTGGACCGTATAACAGGGTGACGGGGGCCCCACCTGACACATGGCGGATCCCAGCACAGCGCTGTGTTGCTGTTGGCCGTTGCTGTTCTGTGAGGTATTGCACCGTAAAACCTTAACCAGGAGACGAGGAGCGTATCATTTCCCCTCGGGGGTCCCAGTAACTGTAGACTCTCCAAAGCCCACCTCATCACCGGGACACCTTTAGACAGAGAGCTCCGAGCAATCACATCGCCTTCATTTTTTGTTATAACCCTCTTTGGAAGCCGTCTCATCCAACCACACTGTTTGTTATGATGAACTGTTGAAAGCGAATGCTGGGGAAGGTCATTTATTTGAACACATGGTTGCTGTTACTATCACCGTGATTATGCTTTGAGATTCCACACAGAGATTCTTCTTCTTCAGTCTCATCTCCTCTTGTATCAATTTAATCCAATTATCTCCCAATCCCTTCGCCGCCGTGCTCGCCGTGATTCACATGTTTACGCATGATTCTCTCACCAGTCTTAAGCCGACGCGCCGCTAATTCGCCACAAACAGGTCATTGCTGTGTTCAAGTTCAAGGGAGTTTAAAGATCAGATGCTTTTTTTTAAATACAAGGTTTGGTTGGAAAGCTCGTGAGGGAGATGATGGAGCGTAGCAGGAGGGACGAGGTTCTGGGTTTTTGGATCTGTTTGGATATCCGCGGCTTTAATGAGATGATCCTGCCTCAGCAAGGCTCAGTCAGCCAAAGCCCCCCCGCTGCCCCCCCGCTGCCCCCCCGCTGCCATGTGTGTGCTGTTAGGATTTAAGTAATGCGGTTGACAACGGGGAGCGTCTGGGCGGCACATGTAGCTTCTCCTCTGCGCTCGGCACAGGCAGGACATTCTGCCTTAGACTGAGCAGTTTCGTTCCCCGGTGAGCCCCCCCTCGGCGTCCAGCTCTACGATAACTCTGCAGCAGTTGCTTTTCGTGCTCCTCCTGTCATATCGCTCGGCCTCTGCGGTAGGATATGAGCGTCTCGACAAAGGAGGCATTAAATCCTTAAATCGGCGCGACGGACTGATGACACGCTGTAGGTAATAGACGAGTCACTGCTTCATTTATGGAGAAAAGGGGAAAAGTTAAAGGGCTCCACAGTGAAATAGACTGAAGCATAAAACGTTGAACATAAAAAAGTTAAAGGAAAAGTTGAAAAAGGCGCAAAGATGAAGACACTAAAAGGAAGATATTGAGTTTGTCGTCCCGAAGATCAGGCAGGGTGCTCAATGAAAAGTGGCGTTGATGTAAAATACATAAATTGATCAATATTGTTGAGAAATTGGCATATAGTAGTGAATTAGTACAGGGCCTAATCGAGGCTAATCGATTCTTACATATGGACCATTCAAGGCTTGTCTAACAAACAGTAAAAACATAAAGTCATTGACCGGTGAACGCAGATAGGAAGTGTCAGCTTCTCTTAGTACGCGTTAAACCGACCGCCAACTCCTGTTCTGAAGCCAATGCTGAAGCGCCTTGAAGCTGCATCCTTTCTAAGGGCCATTAGTAAGACGACTCCTCCGGCTGTTTAACGAAGTCTGATGAGAAAATGACCTTAATTCTCTCTTGATTTATTTCTCAGTTGTAAAGATACGCTTTTGGTGTCAATGGTTAGTTTCAATATGTCTTCTTCAATACGAAATGATGGACATTTAGATTAAAACAGACCATAGCTGGCGGTACGGTGGTTGTGTGCTGTACACGGAAAGAAAAACGCTTGTGTGGCGCTTGGGAATTGCGTCGAGAGGGACGAGCGCATGTAATTGGGATGGAATCCGGCCCTTTTTCAAGCTAAAAAAAATTTCAGAAGAAAAAGTCAAATGAAGATTAGTTTTATTCCTTCTTTCTCTGCGGCCCGGTACCAAGCGGTCCACGGACCGGTGGTTGGGAACCCCGGATCCAGGGCGCGGCTAACTCGTAATTCACAGTTGTTTGTGTTTTTGTCTCACAACTTTGACCATTTTACGACATGTTTCCAGTTTGAAATAGTTACTTGTCTTGTCTGTAAACTCTGCATATAAATACATATAATGCATATAAATCCAATCTCATTCGTCGAGATACTTTTGTCGTTATAATTTTAGATTTCCCCTTTTTTTCTAAAGCAGAAGATAAAGTGACTGAGTTCAACTAACACTACCATGTGACGTAGATTCTTGAAATGATGCGGTTTCGATGCACCGGTAGGAACATTTAAATGCCTCTGCAGTAGAAAACCTCTCTCCCTCCTCTTCAGCCGTCGGCTCCTTTGTTGCGGGACTCTGAGGGGGAAGCAGTGAACCGCTGGTCTCACACCGGCCAAACATTCTGGGAGGTTTGCAGACCGTGTCATAGGGAATTTCCTCAAGAAGGTTCTATTTGGTTGTTTTAAGCCTCTTCACCCTCCTCTGTGTATTTCTTTATAGTCAAAGAAAAACACACAGCAGGGTTGCCAATTTGTGCTCCTTTCACACATATAATTGCCCATGTTGAAGGCCAAATATTACACCATTGACAACCATCGCTCGGCTGCACAAATGAAGACGGGGTCTTCAAGAAAGGGAATGGAAAACCAAAGCGTCTCACACAGAAGCCTCACACACACACACACACACACACACACACACATAGACACCAACACAAGTGCAGGTTGTTGTCTCAGACTCCGTTAATGGCCGCTGAGTCACACGCTGGTGTCACTGCCGGTGAGCGCAGACAAAAGCACGGGGACAAACAGCGGGCGGACGTGGGTGATGGCTGGCACACCTGCGAAATGAAAAGCTGGAGAGCGCCGCCGACCAGCAACACAAAGAGAGGAATTCTTTTTCAGCCTTTTCGATTTGTCTTTGTGTCCCGGCTGAGCAATTGGATGAAGGGTGTGATATCCACACTGTCCTCCCTAACGCTCCCGTTTGTTTCTCAACCACAGATTTCTCAGTGTGGGACTCACTGGTCAATTGTAGCACCGACCGATGGTCAGCAAAGAAGAACAGAGCGTGTTGAAAGCTAGTAGTCAGCAGAATCACTGATGCAGAGAAACGGGTTACCCGGTCAGGCTTTGTTTCATGCATTAGCTTTATAGCTTCTAAAGCTAATAGTAATCTCTTGAACAAAAAACGTGGGAGTCAATAGCATTGCAGTAGATTGCATTCGTCAGTATTCTTTAAAATAACAGATGAAGTGGAAGTCGTAGAGGTCACATGGCTCTCTATCTATATATTCAGCCTTTCTGGGTGGAGTGGGTGTTTTCACACCACAAAATACGTTCACATCACACTTCTGTGCTCTGCACGCGTGTTCTCGCTCGCGCTCGTCAAAAAGTGTGAACAGGCTTCAGCAGGCAGCTTCGTAGGACACTGGAGAAACTAACATGAGACGCCCTTTCAGGGCCTTTAGAATATGAATTACTGGTTAATGAGTTTAGAAGCTTACAAAAAAAATAACCAATGCAATATGATTTTCAAAGAGTCTATACGTTCGTAAAGCGCATAAATACATTTTAAAACAACCACTTTTCCCTCGTGGCTTCTGCATATTTTGTGACACAGACTATACATCAGCAGGTTAAACCAGCCGAATGTAAGCAAACGCTCACCAAACACTCAGCGCTTTAAGTTTCTTGTTATTTTAGGCATTTGATGTATTTCCTCTACGTCGTCATGTTGGAGATTTTTCCCACGAGAACACATTTCCTGCCGACAATGAATATTTCATGTTTTTTCTTGTGGAATCTACATAAATTGTCTAAGAAAAGTAGCTGTAACAGGTCATTTGTAGTAAAATCACCCAAATAAGTAAAAACGTGGCATCTGCATAAAAAAAAAAATCATAGATGTGCAAAACAGGGTAACACATACATTCAGAATGGATTCATTAAACAATCGTGACTCTAGCTATTAACTAATATCCAAAATATGAAGAAATAAAATGTTAAAATTTAAAAAAGACTGGATCATAAATTAGAACTGCTTTTTGGACCAGAACTAGTCTTTGTAGTAGTAAACTAGTTTGCAAGAAACAGGTATAAAGCAAGAAGCTATCATGGCTGACCCGGTACTTGGGCTGCAGGCAGCAACTGAAGGAAAGCATTAAATGTCAGTGAATAAAGGGATGAATTTGAACACGAGGACAAAACTGTATGACTTTGTTGGTTGGTGTGACATTATGTATCGTTAGCCAGGCGGCGCAAATAGCAAATAGGAAGTTGCCCCTGCTATGCATGAGCTGAGCAAAATGACATGAGTTCAAACTACTTCATCAGATACGGTCTGATGTAGCTGACTTACAGCACCAAGCCCTGTTGGAAACAGGAATATGATCAAGAGAATTCAACAAAATCAGTTTGCACTTTCAGAACATGTGTTTTATTTCCACAGCTTTGGGTTGAGATATTGCTGAAAAGCCTTTCCTAGGAATGAATTCAAGCAACCTTTTAATAGAGAACCATTGTGTTGGGCTCTAAATGCTTTTTAGTGGCTTAAGACCGTCATATGCGTGAATCCACAGAAATTCTTGTTTGGATTTTGCCGCTTTTGCTAGCTGTCACAAATCTCCCCAAATGTGTAAAATCCCCAAACATTCATTACGGTCATGAACACGTTGCTCGCTCCTACGCACTTTGACATTCTGTCCGTCTTTGGCCGTCTCAAACGCAGCACTCTTCTCTTCGTGGGTCATGACCCCGAAGTCCAACACGTCTGGCATTGGGACAGAAAAAGGGGGATACGTCAATCTTTGAACCTCTTCTTTTTCAATTGCCCAACGTCACATTCCATAAACTTACAATGCAGCCTGAACTTTTGTTCTTGAACTCCTCATTCTTTCCCCCCCCTTTCCCTTCTTTTCCAAACAAAGTTAAAAAAATAAATAAAAAAGCTGCTAAAACCCCTGCGTCTTGTTTCATTTGTGTGGGAGAATTCTAGTGTTCAAAGTCCCTGTGAAGTTTTTCTCCGGGCCTTGCATGTCTTTCTCCTGAAGAACCCGACCTGCTAATAGCATCCTCCTGACATCGCCCTGAAGGTCTGTCAGCATCTGGACAACGCCGTTGTGTGGCGTCACTGCTGGGAAACTGGCTCGTGTATCTTTCAACGGCCGCAATCCTCCTCCCGTCACTGCGTAGTATAGAAGGGTACAAATTTAACTACGCTATTTAAAGTCCCACCAAAAGGCCAGGCGTCCTCCGCTGTTCTGCCGAGCGTGAGTAGCTGGTTCACCACATACGGGTTCTCGCTCAGCAAAAGATTACAGTAAATCCTCCCTCCCTCCCCTCTGCAACTCGCCTCAAAAACTCTTCCCCCCCAGTTTTCGACGTCCTCCACCCACCACTCCTGCTCCCCTTCTCCTCCGAATTCTCCTTCAACTAATTATGGCCCAAAACGTGGCTCGGCTCGGGATTTTTTTTGAACCGTCGTCCACTTGGGATTCTTCTAGATGAAAGATGAGAGGGGAAAATGGAAGGAAGTGGTAGCGCCGTGTTTTCACAGGAAGTCATTATTTACTACTTTCGTTCTGCCCGCGAGGGGGCTGGAATGGCGTGGGTGTCTCTTGACCTGCTAGATTCTCAGTGCTGATACATTTGATTCCCCAAAAAATCAGTCCAGAAGAGTTTGGCCCTTTAAGTTTCTCTCTCTGTCTCTGTCTCTCTGTCTCTGTCTCTCCGCCCTACGAGGTTTTCATGTCAAGACGTCAATGTTTCACCTTCTACAAAGACAACCGGGTTGAGATCTCAGAGCGCAAACACCAGCAATCAGAGGCTTAATCCCCTTTAAACAATGTTGAGATTCCCGTCCCTGCTCTGTGTTTGTTGTTTAGCCCCAGAGTCCCTCAAATAGCAATTAACGCCGCATTGTTCACCGAGTGATACGGCGGACGTGCCTGATGCGTCTAGACGTGGAGAGATACGGCTATCTAAATTGCGGCCTGCTTTCTTGTAGAGCGCAGCGCTGGATTCCTGAGCCCATTGTTTGGGGGACAGTCAGATGCCGTGATGTGGGCCCCCGGGAGCAGATAAAATGCCCGCAGAAGGATGAGTGTTTGCTCATCGTTTGAAAGCAGGTCAGGAAACACATGGCCTCGCCGAGCGCCGATGAGCCCTCCTCGTTTCCTCTGATTCCACAGGAAACAGGGCAGGTACATACCGTAAACTGTGTCCCTGCCGGTCAGTGAGGTGGGGGGGGGCTGGGGTCTGAGTTATGGCTCTGTGTCAGCACGGGACGTCAAATCCGTATGAAAAGATGAAATGAAAGAAGCCAGTGGAGCGTAAACTGTGGCCCTGAGGTCAAGCAGAAGCTCACAACCAGTCAGTGTACCAGCTCATTCTCAGTTTATGTGGGAACAACGTATGACTGGGACACTGGACTGGATTGGTCATTGGCCTGACGCATGACGCACGCTGTCATGCTCGAGCAAACCGCCTCAAACGCTCGGGCCTCGTCATCGCCTCGGAAGGGAGGAGTCTCTCTTTCGGGCCGTGTGTTCTGTTCTATTTCTGTCACACTGCTCATGGATAGTCTCGGCCCCCGACGCTGAATGCAAACGTCAATTACGCATCCTGAGCCGGTCGTGACGACAACGCGCACCACCAGACTCCAGTTTACAGAGTTAGCTTTAAAGAGCGGTTTTGCTTTAATGGATTTTCTGAGGATGTTGCAAAATAAGTTGTGTAAGGGAGTAAGAAGGCGTGGGGCAACAAACACGTTTACAAGAAAAACGGTGATGTCACTGTTGCTTGGTTTTGTTTATTGAGGCACTAAAGAGTAACATAATCATCTGTGGTGATACATTCACTTTCACATCGACACTAAACGATCTGCTCTTAAGCTTAAATGAAACAGAAAATGTGAGAGAAGGACCGACTGGCTGCCCTTGCTCCCGTTGCCCTTCACACACACACACACACACACACACACACACACACACACACACACACACAAAGTCCCCTATCACAACTTGTCATCAAGCACTCATATCCTCACATTGTCCCAGAGGAAAGCTGACCTCCCGGGCTATAAACTGTTCCCCGCCTCCCTCTTAGCAAAGAGGGCCATGAGGTGACGGGGTTTTGCCCTCTGAGGCCAAACTCATTTCTTGGCCTATAGCGAGCGGACCGTAAATCCCACCTCGGACGTTACTTGTCCCCCTCCAGCCTTCAGCTTTGGGATGCAGCTGTGGCCTTGTGTGACGTCGGCGGGGTTAAGGGAAGGGCTGGGGGGTCGGCGGCCGGCATGGACGGGGCTGTTTGGATAGGCACGGGGCCAGGTCCGGGGGGAAAACACTCGTCTCCGTGGAGATAGCACAAGGGACTCTCTTCTGTCTTTCACTGTTTACGTTCACTAGGTCTCTCTGTCCGTCTTCTTGTGGCCCCGCAGGCTTTATCTGGCTTTATAAGTTTTGATTCATCTCTGGAGTCTGAGCCCTGAGGAATCCCTCATCACTGCTCTTATTGACGCTCGTCATTGACCCCTCATGAATTCCCATCACTCAACCGTCCTTTTCTCATTTTGTTAATCTAGAAATTAACCTTTTAACTACCGCATGTTCGTGCTAAGAAAGGTTTCTCCCCCGCGCAGCTTGTGTTACTCATCCTTTTTTATTACTTCGAGCCTGCCGTCACTCACATTCTTGATGCCTGAGTCTAAAAGGAAGTGTGTGTGTGTGTGTGTGTGTGTGTAAGGGAAGGGGGGCTGTGCAACATCATTGCCTTCGGAGGGCATCGATGACATGATCCCTTGCAAACGCCGCTGACGGCTGTGGTGAGCTGTCGTTTTCTGCGACAAAACACATTTTGTTGATTTGATTTGTTAAAAGATTACTAAACATTAGTAGGACCGGCTCTCTTTACCCATCGGGGTGTTCGGAGATACGCTGTGCATGCGAATGAAGGAAGTTGTAGTCTCAGATCTCACATTTTTTTTTCAATCCATAAATCATCTGACAACTGCAAAAGTGCCCCTTTGGTTACAAAAATGTGCCCTGGTTGATAGATAGTAAGGGAGCGCTGGCAGGTGTGAGCACGCAGGGCTTCGGGGTTGCCCCGACATAATGTAAACCTGTTTTCTGCATGCGTTCCTGGAGATGATAACCAGAGCTCAGGATTCCTGATAAGATAAGTCAGCCAACTGCAGACAAGACATGTTTCTCCTCAGGGACGGGCCCTGCTTCCTCACTATCACTTGTCCTGTTTTGTGTCGTAGTCAAGTCTAAGTGGTAAAACATGGAGGAATAAGCCGCTCACACACTCGGTTTTGGGAGAGATGGGGGGGCTTTCTTATGTAAACTATGCTCGGTTAATGTTCGGTCAAAGCCTCGGAGATCGCCGGGGAGAGAGTGAGATATTGGCATCATCATTCTGTCAATATATATGATCTGCTCTGATTTGAAGGGCCTCAATTGTCCTCCTTTAAAACGTGCTACTTTAAGCCCCTTTGTATTTTGAACAGACTTGCAAACAGCGCGGAGCAGGAGCCGCACGACGAAGGTTTGACCCAGATTACTGTTTCGGATTCAGTCACATATTGACTTGACCACAATTCCCATGAAGAAGCAAACAAACAGCATGGCATTTCGCCTCCGTGGTTTGTGTTTGAAGGTGGCAAGACTGACGCCACACGAGTTTTCCCTCATACGGGTCTCTTTTTTCTTTGCATTTGACCGCATTGCCACCTGCTGCTGTGCGTGTGGGGGCGGGATTGTATGAGCCACACTGAACAACAGGCCCAATTAACACGCACAGCTTGCATCATTATTTAGCACAAAAGCTAAAATGCGAGCTTGATACAGGCGATCTTTTCCACATCTGACAAAAAACTACACCGTTTGTCATCCTCAGTGCCCCCGTCAGCTTGATTAGTGTCTCCAACGGCCATCCAAGTGGGAGGTTTAAAAACAGGCTTTTAGTGTTTCTGGAGAGTATTTTAGTGTCTCCTATGATGTTTTACTGTTCTGCCGAGCAGCGGGAGTCTGGGAACTGCTGGGGCAGGAATGTTTGGCCTGTATGTTCCAATAAATGTTGGATCTAACCGGAGCGGACTTGTCTGTTTCAAGTGGGGGGGAAAGTGGCAAATTGTTTCCATAAATCTAAAAAAATAAATGAATACATTTTTCAGAATGATGTGGGCTGCAAACCATCTTGTCTACCAAACTTTGCAATAAAACCAACCACATGAGCTACGTTATCATTCATCCAAGAGGCTTTGCCTTTAGAAAATAACTGCTGCATGTGTTCTTAATGAACTGGACAAAGAGCTGCCTTTTGCTGAACGCATACATTCACTCTCTTTTAGCTCGATTTTGGGCTCCACCGACTCTTTAAATTTAGCATCTAAACAATATGTTCACTAGCTGGTTGATAACTTTTCGTCTGCCGGCGGTTTGGTGCTGAGCAGTTTTAGTAAGTTGGTTTCTGAGAGCTCTTTCTTCCGGCTTCCTGCTGCTGAAAAGCGGGTTGACGAGAGCGAACTGAAATGCCCGTTGCCTAGAAAAGCAAGTCCATTAGCCGAAAGAGGTGGGGTGAACTGCTGTATCTGTCCATCACAAACCGTGGCTTCAAAACCTAAAGTTACCCTTTACACACTACAATTAGTCATTTAATCTACTGCAAAAATAAAATGTTTAATTAGCGCGGCTGTAAATGGGCAAACACAACAGTTGCATTCATCTCAGCCTTATTGTGTATTCTGTGGTGATGCTCTCATGCCTGAAGGTGAAACCCCCTTCATTTAGTATGGTAATGTCCTCTGGCTGCAGGGGGTGAATCATTAGAAGCCCTGTGACCCTGATTTTAGCTTTAAAGTGCAGTTGGTTCCCATGGAGAGAAACCCTGCTTCACTCAGCGTGTTCTGAATCCTTTATAGTATAAGTTGTGTAGTTCATTCAGATCTTTTTTTGTGGGGTGTCGTCAGACCGCGGAGAGATTTGTTACATTACATTACAGGTCATTTAGCAGACGCTTTTATCCAAAGCGACTTACATTACACTTTAAACCCACGGCTTTTTCACATTCTTGCCCGGGGAGCAACTAGGGGTTAGGTGTCTTGCTCAGGGACACTTCGACATGGAACATGGGGCAGCCTGGAATTGAACCTACAACCTTGTGCTTCCCAGCACACCTTCTCTAACCCCTTTCTCTGTTCTTTCTCTGTTCTTTGTTCTTTCTCTTTAATTAATATAAACACTAAATAACTCACGGGAATCAAACTAACCAGCAAATGGTCAGCTTCTGTAGAGATCCTGTACCTTTAATTCTATCCGGAATGATCCTGTGAAGCGAGGGCAGAATTGTCCCGGTCAGCGTGGTCAGCTCGGCCACGTGTGTTGTTGTTCTGCTCTGAGCCGCTCTGGTACACTGCCAGTCCCGACTCCATGGTTTCTACTCCCCGCCGAGCAGAAGACTCAGAATCAGCAACTCGGAAACAGAACCTTTTGTGCTGCTGGGAGCATCGGCCCGCCGCGTGCAGACAGCGGGACCACAGCGCTGCTCGCCATTCATTGTGTGTCCGCTGTTCTTTTAAAGGTCAATGACCCCAAACGTTGGGCCAGCGTTTGCATCGTGATGACGCTTTAATTGTTGTTGTTGTTGTTGTTATTTTTCTCTTCTCCCTCCGTCGGATGATTCCCTGACTTCCCACGGGGGGCTTCCCAAGCCAAACAGGCCCTGGGCTGTTTGCTCTAATGTGTCTGCTCAAGCCTCGCTGTGGGAGGGGAAAGAGGAGAAAGCAGGAGGGGAAAAAGGATTCCTAAGGGCCGGAGGTTGCGGGGGCAGACACTTAAGAAGGGTTGTGTGAAAACGTGGGCCTCGCTCTCTCCCGTGGTCGCGCGCGGGAGGGGAGGTCACGGACCCACCCGCTCTAAAAGAGGGCACGGGCCGCCGAGGGGGAAAATAACAGGGCGCGCAGGCCCGAGGGCAACGGCGAGGTGCCGCCCTCTAATCACTGTCGCCTCACTCACATGTGGATGAAAAAGTACACGCTGCACACAATGAAACACAGCGGAGGAGCACACCCTGGGAACACGTGTGTACAGACACATCAGAGATGGCATATAGGCGGCGCGGTAACCATCTCTATGGCGATAACTTTGCTGGTACTTTCATCAGACTGTATTAGTGATTGATTATCCTCATGCATGAACCGTACATCCCTTAGGAGCCTGATGTTTACACATGATCCACGGTCAGGATACAGAATAATGGAAATGGTCGGCATAAACAGGTTATTTACATTATTTTAGAGATTTACTTGGTTACAGTACGGTAAAGAGAAGACAAGGCCTGCACACGCCAGCTCTTAGCAGCTGTATCTGTTCATACGTTCGGGAATAAACTGTAAAGAACCGTTATCGAACTGTTATCGTCCAGACTTAGTGGTGTGGGAAGCCTTCGGTGATGGCGAGTACCTCCATGGAGACGCTCTCCTCCGGGCTGCGGTTCTGGAGGGCGTTGAGCTGGTTCTCACTCTCCGGCTCGGCTGAACACCCGGAGGGACGGTGGGCCTCGCTTGTTTGAGGCTGCTCCATAGTGACCTCAGAGCTGTTGTCGCTTGCTCAGACGCTGCCATGCGTATCTTCAGATATGGCGCTACCTTGTGTTTGCAATGCGACACCCACTAGTCTACAGTCGATCCTCATTCTGAGAGGCTGTGATGTTTTGTCATCGATTCCTAGAGTTCCAATTTGACACCACGCAGGATTATTTTCTGGTGTGAACCGTCCTCAACGTGGGCCAATGCACACGCACACACACAGACGCACACATTCCTGCAAACCTCGCCGGTGGCAGTTGAACCACTTTAACGGCACGTACTTCCAAACAGAGCACGGCCCTTTAAATAGACCGCTGTGATTGAAACATCACTCACATGTCACGGTGGTCACAGAAAAATGTTTTTGCATTGATAGAGCTGATACATGGCCACTCAGACTTCAAACAGAGTTGGTTTATTTGAACTAGTAGTCTGTATTACTTCCCTGTCACATGACTCCGCTCATAAAGTCAGGGGTTTAAAAAGACAAAGGTGAAACAAATACATTTCACAAAGCCCGAGTTGCACAGAAGAAAGAATTTAGTAGAAAAAGATGTAGATCTCCTAGCTGGTGCAGCGTGTGGGGGATTTTGTTATCGTGTGATTGAGGCTTTGCTGCCAAGCACCGAGGGGGCAGGAGGCTAAAACAGCTTTGATGATGTTTCTGTGTGTGTGTGTGTGGCTGCATGTGCTCGGTGTGTTTAAAAGTGTGTGTATCTTGAGGACGGATGAAAAGGAGCTGGTTTTGTTTGAACGGCTTCGCTTTGATTGATTTGTGACTTTCACCACTCGCAGCTCAGAGCTAGTTGGTGAAATCCATCAGAGTCCGAGACCACAGACCGGACAGCTTCACACATTGTGATCATCATCTGCTCCTATATGATGATCTATTTCCCCTCAAGTCCTGTCTGACATCTTTATTGTCAACATTCGGTCCGACTGTGAGTCAGTAGTGAAATGTGTGTGTGTGTGTCTGGAATTGTCAGTGTCGAGCCCTAGATGAGACCGGAGCGAGGTCCGGACCGTCGGCAGGAATTCTCTTTTTGAACCGCGGTAAAGATTTATGGGTGCCAGGGGTGCAGGGGGATGACCGCTCCGCTCAATGTCTTCATTGTGCTGAGAACATGTGTGGCACTGGGTGAAACGGGGTGCATGAGGGGGATTACAAGGGCAAAACCAGACCCATGCGCTCGTAAGCCTGGAGAGCACGTACAGCTCACAAACAGTAGAAAATACCTTCACGCATCACAGTTAAAAGCTTCTCTCTGCTTTCAGGAGAGTTGTGAATAGGACGCTCGGATTTCAGCTCCCAGCGAAATGATCAAGGGACAAACGTGCAAATGAAAGATTCAATTCTGCATTTAAAACCCCAGGAAAACCATGTTTAAAGTAGTTCACTGTGCCAAACATAAAGACTGCAGCTTGACAGCACTCTACCACAACAGCAGTGAAAAGAGTCCTTATATTTTTGTTGGTAGACATGTGCAAACTCTATTTGTAGGTCTCAAAATGATAACATTGAGTTTAGGAGACGCGTGGCTTTTGCAGCCACAAAACAAAAGAGAAACCGTGTCATTACTGCAGAGGTCAAAGTGTACAATCCCTTTCTGTGCTGCTGGGCAAACAGCTTCTCGGTGCTCCTCTGCTAGTTGTAGGTATTTAAATGAGGTAATATGCATATAGTTGACACAGAATTGGCCCATCTCTATTCAAATTAGTCTGTTTCCAAAAGCAGTCCAATTCACAAACGTTAGCTATAAAACAACAAACAGTTGAATGAAATTACTGATATGCATTCATAAGATGCTTCACGATGAGACTTTCCAGTCATCATAGATTATATAATCACAAATGCATATTTAAATTCCTTGCCTGGAGTCTCGGGGAACGCCTCTGCACCTTTCTTTTCCCTCTGTCCCTCTCAATGTTTCCCTCTTTCTTCATTACGTCACAGATTCGCAAGAAATGCCAAAGGCATCTGTTTAACTGCCAAACGTTTTCACAACCTCCGAGGCAAAGACACAAAAGATAAGCATCCTTGCCTCTCATTCCTGTTTTTCTTGGCTCATCAGTCGTGAGGAAATGCTCTCTTCATAATTAGCATATTTTTGGTGACTTTCATATCCAAGTTCATTACTTTTCCCACACAGACAAATGAGTGGCTTAACAATCCCTAAAGCCTCAGTCAATAGTCAAAAGCTTGTCATAAGTCCTTCTCTCTCTCTCTCTCTCTCTCTCTCTCTACCTAAAGGCTGTTGGAAATGTTCCCGCGGCCTC
Source organism: Gasterosteus aculeatus (assembly GCF_964276395.1). NCBI lineage: Eukaryota > Metazoa > Chordata > Actinopteri > Perciformes > Gasterosteidae > Gasterosteus > Gasterosteus aculeatus. Next base: position 5,185,923 of record NC_135699.1, read on the forward strand.
CTGTAAAGAGTTGTAGGTCGCTATGTAGTCCTGCAGGGCTTGTCAGAGCCTGTACGCCTTTTGTCTCGGTAACATATCGCGTTGTGTCAGAGTCAGAATGATTGCTGGAATACGCCTACTGACTCTAAGCTTTCCAGGCTAAGTTCATTTGTCCTGAAGTTACAGCCGTTGGCCGTTTGTCCGCGTGGTTAAGTTTGGCTACGTGAGTGAACACATGCTGGGGTAGTACGGGGGCTGAGTGGGCAGATGACCTGGATTTCCCGGCGCAGCTCCCTCATCCCCAGGAAAGAGAGAGGAAAGCTGCTGTGAGTCAGTCGGCATGGATTCCAGTCACCGGCCGCCAGCGTCGTGCCAATCTGCAATCACCCCCGAACGCACCTCAGGGGATTTGTCGTCGACCGCACGGCCCCGGCCACTTGCGGTGAAAGTTCACAGAGCTCCATATTTCCTCTGTGCTCTGTGCACATGCTCCAACGGATAAATAAAACAATGAGGGTGTCATGTCAGCACAACCAATTGTAGTTGTCGGAATGTCGCCAAAGGAGTGTGTGTTTATTCACTCTACCGTGAGCTGCAGGCGTTAGCACGTCGGGCTAATTAGCTTATACCTGAAGCAGCAAACCGGCACTGTGACTGTGGTCGGGGCCAATTAATACTATGTTACTTTGAGGGGTTAAAGGTTACATGAAAAAAATTAGGCTTCATTCACGACTAGCAAATCGGTGTACTTGCCTTGGATGCTATAAGAGCGTTTAGGCCAACTAGCAGCTCTGTCTTACTCAGTAGGATTCAGAGAAGTTTGCAGTTCCACCATCAACCTCCACGTCTCTTAGCGTAGACTCCAAACGCTACGCTAACAATGAAGAGAAATTTAACTTTGTTCTTTTCCAAAAGCTAAGCAGCAAAACAGGGTTATATTAAAACAAAATGGCCATTTTACATTTACATTTTTACATTTTGGCAGTAACACAAAGTTGTTAAATAATATAAATGTCAAATCTAAATGTAAATGTTAAATGTTATATCTAAATGTTAAATGTAAATCTAAATGTTAAATCTAAATGTTAAATCTAAATGTAAATGTTAAATCTAAATGTTAAATCTAAATGTAGATGTAAATGTTAAATGTTATATCTAAATGTAAATGTAAATGTTAAATCTAAATGTAAATGTTAAATGTTATTTCTAAATGTAAATTATAGTAATAATCAAGTTTATATTTCAGACCCTTATGGGCCAGACATGGGCCATACAATGACGCAGTACTCTACATATGGGTTTGCATGAATTCACCAGAGAGCAGCATGAAAAAATCTCCAACCAACCAAAGAGTCTCAATCCAACAAAAACACGTATATGAGACATCAGTTGAAAAGAAATAGTAGCGTTGGCACAATTTCATACATGTGTAAAATCCATCGTATGTGAATCCACCCACATCACGTTCCAGCTGTGTGTTCGCAGGCTGTCCGAGGGGTGTCAAGGGAGGTCACGGGACGGCAGCCGTGTTTGGGACAGCGGGGCCACTAAACAGTGTGGAACATCTGAAAGAGGGACCAGGTGGGTTTCCTGATGGCATGCCGACTGAGGAATGTATCCGTCAGCGCTGAACTCGTAGCCCCTGGTATGTGTCAGCATCACAGCTGAAGGTGTCGGGATCAAATGGCAGAGCGAGGCTGCTGTGTGTGTGTGTGTGTGTGTGTGTGTGTGTGTGTGTGTGTGTGTGTGTGTGTGTGTGTGTGTGTGTGTGTGTGTGTGTGTGTGTGCGCGTGCGAGTAAATACACACCATGCAGCATAAACCTGTATGACCGGCATGGTGCACCTGCATTTTATCTATTTTTTAAAAATTGCGATCAAATAACGCACATCACACAAGTAATTGATTATTATTTGTATCATCAGATTAGATCAGAACCATGGAGTAGAAAGTATGTCTTTATTTAAAGGATCTTAAGGCAGAGTGGGCGCTCTCTACTCACGAGAAGGTGGAGGTGGGGTGGTGGGGGGGGTCGTAACAACCCCTTGCTTCAGATGTCAGGGAATAACTAATTGTGGTGCCCAAATGTCACACCTCCACATCAGGAGTGTGTGTCTGTGTGTGTGTGTGTTGCTTTTTCTCTCCCTCTCATAGCTGCGTGGGCGAAGTGCTCGGCGAGTAAGTGAAACAGTTTCAGACTAATCATCTCGCATTGTGTGAAATTAGTTCTAACAACCAGGGGATCCGTTTACACTGATTTCTCACAACCAAACTTTGGCAAGTCTCGTGAACGGTTGTGTCTAAGCACTGGATTGTCGAGTGTCGTTGCCAGGACTCACCACCCTCATCTGCCTGCTTACGTCACAGAACCTCACGATTCAGGATTCAGTCTTTTGAATTTCCCGTCCAAACGAACTCTGGTCATACACTTTTTTTTCTTGCTTCCTGTAAAATGCCTCTTGGTCCACTTTGGACAAACTGTAACATGCTGTCAAAACAATTCCAAGTCATGGTGATGACAGTGGAAGATTAGCGCCCCATTAAAGGCTGCAGGAGGGAGAAAAGATGAAGTAAACTGGGTTTGAAAAAGACTCCAAAAGGGTGAAACACAAGTCTGTGATGCTGCTGTTCTCTCTCCATCGAAAGGGCCTTTTAAAGCGAGTCTCCAAATCCTGGAGCTTCTGACCACACGCAGTCAACACAGTGTGTGCTGAACTTCAAGGCGCAACATCTGCATTCCTTCCGTCCTTTGGTGCTTTGTCTGTCTGAAGCTGGACGGACCGCTGCCGTCTGTCCCAACCGGAAAACTTTGTTGGAAAGTCCTACCGTGGCCTTGCACGGGCATTTGCGGTTGGCGTGGTTGTGTTCATTGAGGTCAGCAGAGCACTGATGCTTTCTGAGCGACGTGCATTGTGTTTCTGTGACGTTCACTTGTCTGCAGAAATGTGTTGGGGTAAAATGACACTTAAACTGGACCGTAGATCGTTTTCCAGTGTGGCCATAAAGGACTCGTGTCAGACCAGATTAAACAGCATAGGATAAATGTAATAAAGTTGCCTCTTAATATTGGTGCAAGGGCGCCTTCTTCTGGAGGACTTTAAGAACTTCTCAAATGGGTCCAAATCACTAAAACTCAACATTGACCAGATGTTGGGGGGATTTGACTCTCAGCATCCCAATTGTAAAGGATGTGTACAATGTTGTATTGTTGTGTGAGATCAACACCATGCTGTAACTTTTCTGTGTCGCTACAAAGACATTTGTTTCTCTTTTCTTCTTTTCCTCCCCTCTGATACTTTTGCCACAGAATTAACAGCACATAATTTGACATGATGACACCTTGTGAGTTGAACCACTCTCCTTTGATGGTTGGTGCTTCCCCGTTGAGGGGTCGGACACGTTTGTGAAGTAGAAGGTTAACACATGTGTCCTTGTGAAACCGTCAAATTCACTTCAGTTGAATAACCTGATTATGAAATGTAAAATAAACATTACGTTTGTCAATCTAGGAAGGCTTTTCGCCTTTATGATCAGGAGCTCACGACTTATGATTTACATTTAGCTGAAGCAAAATAGTGAAATTGAGGTGCAAGCCTCTGAAATACCGAAGTTTTCTGCTCTTTTCGTTCTTTTTTGAGTGTTTTCACAGCAGCCATTTGGATCTGTTAAAGCAGGAAAATCATCTGTACGTGAGATTAATAAGGGCTCTGTTCCATTTAGAAGGAAATGAGTGGGCATAACTCCAGCACCTTTCAACATGCACATTTAAGTTGAATATAGCCATGATTAATGTTATTATGATACCTGCACACTAAATATAACGGCTTTGGGTTTGAGGCCATTTCTATTTCATTTTTAACGTTAGCGAGGTTGTCTTTTTATGTAGATTTACCTCAGATAAAATGAGTATTGAGTGAACTAATTATATCCATAAACTAAGGTAGTTGAGAAGTGTTGTTAGCATACACGCATTGTGTCAACTCAGAATGCTACGATATAAATTCTATCCTGTCAATGTAAACGGCAGCTTATAGTTTTCAGTGAGACAATCTTTTTTGTCACACTTTTGCAAGACATAACTACCCGAATCAGGCTTGACTGCTCAGCACTTTTATCGTTTGGAATTTCATTTATTTAATTAAATAATTTTATTTGTGGATTTCACAGGAATGTGCACATCAACATAAGTTGTTGGTTGCGCCAGTGCTCAAAAAGGCTCATGAATAATGCATCTAATAAATTGAACGATGCTTTGAAAACTTTTTTTAATATAAAAAAGGCAGATTTTATGAAACTTTCTGAGTGTTATCTTGATCCAATAACGTCCCTCTCTAGCTTTAAGCTTCTATCATGCTAGAGCTGGATGAAATATATAAATTATAATACTATCAGTCCATGGGAAGATTAGCTATATTATCTAATAATATAAACCAGTACAACGCCACCACATCAGTGTATCTGAACAACAATCAGATAACTAACATTTGTAAGATTGACTTACTGTCGGATGTGAATCTGTTTTCACAGTCATGGTAATAAAGCGATGTACGGTGGCTTGACCGACGCTTTGCTTTTGTCCCCAGAAGGTCTCCCCTCGTCCGGCCTGAAGGTGTCCCGCTCCCGGCTCCGGCTTTTTAGAGGCGTTTCACTTCTCCACCGCAAGATGGCGCCACGTCGCCGGTGCGCGCCGCCCTGCTGTGTCCGATACAGATGTGTGCAGATGCACAATGAGAGGATGACACGCACACACACACACACACACACACACACACACACACACACACACACACACACACACACACACACACACACGCTTCATTGCGTTACGGAGCCGTTTGTCAGCCAATGAAAAACGTGTTAATGAGCAGCTCCGCTCGTAAAGATGTTCACATGCAGCCTTTCCTCCACTAACGAACTCTCCCCGTCCCTCCACCTCTCCGCGGGCGTGTGCGTGTTGCTGGTGTGTTGGGTCCGGCACCTCTCCGTGCGTGTCACGCAGTTATGATCCATGATACCTTGGTTTAAACGTCGTGTTATTGTCGACCGCGCTGCCAGGATTTTAAGGGAATCAAGATGGGGGGGTTGAGGGGTTGAGGGGTTGGGGGGGGGGGCCGTATGCGTGAGAACAACCCTGCGCCTCTTTGAAGCCGTTTCAACGTCTCGCAAAGAAAAACACACGCTCATTTTTATTATTATTTTCGAAGGGTTTTTTTTTTATATCGCCCTCTGAATCACGTGAGCGGCTTGAATTTCTCACCGAGATAAGAAAACATTTCCACTGAAGTAGCTCGTACAGCAGCTCCATGACCTGCGCAGAGGGTCGTTTATCCACCGGGATCCGGCGGGACCCCCCAGGCCTGTTTAGTTACTCCACTGTGGCTGATCGCACCCCCACTTATTCATCATCTGCGGTACAAAACGAATCACATCTCCGTAATGGTTGTGTTTGTTAGATAGCAGGTTGCGTTGTTGTTAAAATGTGTGTCGCATATGGCTTCCTGGGAAAGTAAAAATGAAAAAGAAAAAAGGTCTTATTTATTTGAGAGTTTCCATATTTCGCTTTTTCATTTAATAAAGAAGAGCATGCAGAGAAAAAAACACCTGTGACGTTGGAGGCCAAATGTAATGGTGCATAGCTTTTTAATGGCGGTTCTCGTGAAATTACCAGAAATAAAAAAAAAAAATTTAAAAATCGGAGGCCATATCAGTAAATGTTGGCACCGGGAAGCCTTTAACGCAGCACAGTTTGCTGCATTTATCATCGTGTCCTTCGAGTGTCCTTCGTCGTTCCATATGTTTGTCCCCTTCAATGTCTCACGTGACTTCGGTGCCGTAACAGCGTCACATACCTTGCGCTTGTGTGGCGATTTGACGCTCTCGTCTCATTAAAACCACACAACGCGCACGGGGGCTTGGGAGGGAGGAGGGGGGGGGGTGCAGGGGGTCGTTCAGGGGCTGGTTCCAATCTGAAGACATGCGTGATGAATTTGGAAAATCATCTGCAGCTTTGCTGGTACCGTATAGAAGGCCCACCCAGCCCGCCCCCCCCCCCCCTCCTCTGCCCCGGGGTATCAATTCGATTAGGGGCAGGAAACGTGGGAATCCCCAACAAAGGGAGCCATCATTAAACATAAACAACCAGAGGCCCCCCAACAACACCAACAGCGCCCTCCTCTCCGCACTTCTCTTTTAAGTCCGAGCGGGTGCAAATCTATTACTTTCATCCCGGAATCAGCACTCTGCCATCCAGTCGCCCATTATGGGGAACGACGATCCGGCGGGGGGGGTCTTGGCGGACTTGGAGAGGTTTTCGTTCACGCACAGAGGGTGTGGGGTTTCCAGCCCCGCGGGTCTCAGGGATGTGCCGGCCCCGCAGCATCAAATGTTATTTCTTTTCTCCGTTTCACACATGGTGATATTTATTTATAAATATAGAAAAAGAAAGCAAGTGCAACAAAGGACATGTTCAGCTCATTAAAGCCCCCCCCCAAACGACTCCTGCGTCAATTGTCTGTTCAAAGAGCAAGTACCTGCCTCACGTGGACCTTTGATTTAAGGTGTAGATGACAATATGGACGTTCATTGTGATTCCCTATTAGGTGACAGTTTCCCCTTCTTCTGTTGAGGTTAATATCGTATTTTAAAAAAGTCTGTTGTTGAAAAAATATTTCCCAACTTTATTAACGCGTTAAATTAACAATGTATTGAACGATCATCATAATCCCTCTAATAATACACATCATATTAACTTGAATTATTCTGATAAAACCACAATAACCGTTTAGAAGAAATACTTGTTTTCAACAGAACCCCGTCGACTGAGACTAAAATCGCAATTTAATTGTATTTGTTTCTATTTTTAGTAAAAACATCAAAATCAACAACCCTTTTCCCAAAAATAGATTGCCTCTGTCCATGAGGATGTTTTCCCCGAACGGCCCCGTAGCGTCCGCGTGGCCCGCTGATGAGAGCGCACCGGGAGGCTGGCACGGGCCTCCTTGGTATCCGTCCCGTCGTTTTCATTGGTCACAATCCTTTTTCCTCGCGCCTCAACGTGACATCACATCCACCCGACCCGCAGGAGAGCGAACCCGAGATTCCAGATGATGCTGGACATCTCAGAGGACGCGCACGCTTCGCTTCACGCGTAAATCACTCCGTAGCGCATTTTTTTTTAGCGCATATAAGAAACGAAATAGAAAGGTGAGCGGCGCTTGTGGTTCGCAGAGTCTGTTTGTGGAACAGCAGAAGGATTGCGGTCGGACCCTCCCTCCCCTTTTTGTGAATGGAGATGAGTCGTGCGTAAAAAATAAATAAATCCGGTTCATCGCGTCGAGGAGAAGAGCCGTCACTCCTCCACCTGTTGGCGGGTGGTGCTGGCTTTCTCCTGCTGACACCTACTATGACATTGGGTTTGGAAATCATGGAGGATATTGTTATCGACGTGGTTGGCGAAGGACTCAAGGACAGCGGCGAGGAGCAGCTCTTCCCTTCGGACGAGTCGCTGAGCGAGCAGGAGCGCGGCGCCGAGACGCGCGACGGCCAGAGCGAGGAGCGGGACGCCTTCAGCCCGGACGCGGGGAGCCCCTCTGGGGCCAAAAGCAAAGGTCCCACGTCGGTCAAGCCGCCGTACTCCTACATCGCCTTGATTACCATGGCCATCCTGCAGAGTCCCAAGAAACGGCTCACCCTCAGCGAGATATGCGACTTCATCAGCCAGCGCTTCGCGTACTACCGGGAGAAGTTCCCCGCGTGGCAGAACTCCATCCGACACAATCTGTCGCTGAATGACTGCTTCATCAAGATGCCCCGAGAGCCCGGCAACCCCGGGAAGGGAAACTATTGGACGCTGGACCCCAACTCCTCGGACATGTTTGAGAACGGGAGCTTTCTGCGGCGGAGGAAGCGCTTCAAGCGGCAGCATTTCCGCTACGACCCGCTGAAGGAGCAGCACCTGGAGCCCAGCGGGCTGCACGGCTTCGCGCACGGCGCCTACGGGTTTGGCGCGGCGGCCCTGCAGCTGCCCGGTCTGGAGATCTACCCATACCTCCATCACCACGCGCACACGCCTTGCGGGCCCGCTGCCATCCCACCTGTCAGCAGCATCCTGCCGGCGCTTTCCAGCTTCTTCTCTCGCAGCGCGCTCACGGCCAAGGCTTTCCTGCAGGCGCAGCCCGGGATGGACGCCTTCTCCCCGGGCCAGTGCACCGCGTACTCCTCCCCGCTGGCGTCCGGCGCTGCGTACGCGTCCCCGGCGCTCTTCCACCCCGCCGCGGCTCCGCACTTCCTCAGTTTGCACCAGGAGTATCAGAAATTACAGACTCAGCGTGGCACCGTGGACCTGGCCAAGCACATCCACGCGCTGGAAACAACGAATAATGGCGAGAGACTATGACGGACTATGAACTTGTGTTTTCTCAGGTAACAAGAGACATTTTAATCAGAACCCTCCAGCGTCGGAAGTGTGATGTATCTGCTTTCAAAGAATCTTCTAGATATGTTTTATTTTTTTAGGGCAATGAAATATGTTTCCGCAGATGTGCTTTTATTTTGATTTTGAATCATCTTACGTTTTTTAAAAGAATATTTAAATGACGAGTTTCCTTTATTTTTTTCTGGAAAGAAATAAAATTGAATATTTAAACCGTGCGGTTATTTGTATTTTGTGCAAATCCTCGCGGTGATATTACCTTGTTTATTTATCTCATTGCGAAGGTACAAAAGCACAGACTCGCTTTAGATGTCAGGTGTTTACTTTCAGTTCCTGAGTATTTGACTATTTAGGAATTAATTAAAAATAAATTCGAATATAATTCGGGATCATACCAACAGACCGAAATTCCCTTTATTCAAATACTATGAATTATAAACTACTTGAAAAGAAAAGGGGGATGAGCTAAGCATTCAAATAACCGTCAATATTTATTTAAGGACTGAAGTAAGCTGAGGCCTAAAAGTGAAATTACGAGATTCCGCTTCAAATGATCAATCATATATAATACAAACACGGTACAGTCATAAAAAAGTACATATCTGTTGATCATCTCAGTTGAGGCAGTGATTTGCATGATTCTCAACGATTGAGATGAGTTTTAATATTAATTGAATTTTTAACTTGTCAAATATTGTGTTTCATATTAGAAAAGACGCTAAATGCGGCATTGTGCAGCATATCGGAAACACCCGGGTTTCAAGGTCAAAGTCTCAAAACCCTTAGCAGTACATAAGTGAGCAGCTGAAGGTCAACGCATGCGTTTGTGCGCGTGTGTGTGTTCATCGATACAACATGTCCATAATTGTCTTATTTCGAAGGGGCAAACACACACACACACACACACACACACACACACACACACACACACACACACACACACACACACATACACACACGTATACATATACACACCCCTGCTCTCTGAAAACTGAAGAAACGTCCCTTATTTTATTGATATAAAATATGTCAACCTTTTGGTTATTTCTGTTCCTTTTTGAGGATAAGCTTTAAAGATGTAACTTCCTCATATAATTCATATTCAAATTAAAAATTAGATTTATTTAAAAAATAAAAGGAAACAATCTTGAAATGTAGTTAATTGATATTTAAAATATACGCTGCGTAGAAATAGTTAACAGTAATATTGTAAAGAAGAATCTAATCTGCCTGATTTATTACTTGATTTAATCTTCCATTTACATTCTGGTGTATAAAGGTTGAGCTGTTTAAGGCCAAACTCAGCATAATTAGATCAAACCATAATCCATCATCTAACTAAAACAAATAAACTCTCTCTCTCACACACACACACACACACACACACACACACACACACACACACACACACACACACACACACACACACACACACACACACACACACACACACACACACAGGGTAAATAAGAGGTTTAGCAAATCTGTCCCCAAAAACCACCCATTTTTTTAACCACTTTTATTATTCCATTAATTTCATCTTTTCTTTATTGCTTTTAAGTCGACGCGGCGCTGCCTCGCAGTGAGAAAGACAGTAGTCAAACATTTCTGGGTTTCAGAGCATGGCAGTATTTGTTTAATTCTATTTTAAGTCCGGTTTAGATGGATTACCGCGCTGAAGCTCTTGGAGCGAGCTGATGGATCACACCGCACGCTCGGCCCTCTCGCAGACTTTGGCGCCCAGTGAGGGCCTGACTCAAATGAAAAGATTGCTACCTGATGGGGAGCTGCAAAGCTGTTGGCCCCTGACAGAAGAGCCCGCTTTCTCACAGGCTTTTCTTACCGCTTTTTAAAGATTTTTTACTGTTGGGTCCCTTTTTTGATCTAATTCAATCTGTTCTGAGGTTTTCTTTTATTCCCCTCTTTCTTTGGTCTCGACCAAAAGTCCAATATTTGCACTGCTAATCTCAAACAGTGCGGCGAGAGCTGCGGCTGAACTGATCCGCCATGAGATTCGTATCATACCACCACACCACCACTTCTGCTATTAGAATTTATCTGATAGGAAAACCAAACATACAGTTGAACGTGTACTTTTTCTTTTTTTTTCACTCAGTTTTTGGGGCTTTTCTCATGGTGATTTAAAAAGTCCCACCTAAATATGGAGATGCAATATAGAGGGGCTTGTGACTGCAAATGAAAAGAACCACGGAAAATGTTGCCTGTTATTCACATCGCAGGCAATAAGTTGTCATGCGGCTTGTGTACAATCACGCACACGTTGTCTCATCTGTCTCGTCCATTGTCTCACTGTCTGATGTCGCGCACCGACCGCCAAGTCAAATTCCTTGTATGTCTGACACATTCTGGTAATAAATGTTCCTGACGTCAACAGGATGTGTCCCTTCGGTGCGGCTCAGTGTTGGTCGAATATGGCGAGATGAGCGGGACACAACGATGTTAATCGTCTTTAAAGGGCATCAGAAGCAGAAATATTTGTCTTCTGGACTGAGGGGGAGAAGCCGGTGCACCTGATAAAATAAGCAAGTCAGACACCCCAGGCCTTTGCCTGTGTGTGTGTGTGTGTGTGTGTTGCTGTGACTGCACATCAGTTTTCCATCCTGAAGGAGGGGAAAGCTGCCGGCCAGCACACAGCTCAAAGTCTCCTTTCTTTCCTTCTTCCTTTGTGCATCATTCAGTGTGACGTGCTTTATTAATTCCCCTCTTTTATTACGCGCAAAAAAAAGCTTCTTTTTCAGATGTTCCTGTTTTTTTTTTTACCTTTTGTGATCTGTCTCCAAGTTGAACTGCATTTGATCCACAAAGTCGCAGCGCGTTTGACTGTGTTTGTTACTGAACGTGTCACATGGAGATGGAGCCCTACACGAGGGGCGCTCGATGAACGGGCCTTAACGCGGCGGCCTGTCAGAATCAGCTCTGAGATGTGATCCCTGGGACAAGTGAGTCGACTCGAGCCACAGCTCCATTCATGCCTTTCGCTCTCCGCTGGCCAACAGGCAAGATAAACCGGTGGGTGGAGCGCCTCCGCCTCGCTGCCGTCGCTCCTTCTGCTTCTACGTCAGGGAGCGCTGCATTCTGGGATGAACCCCTGCACGTTCAGTCAGGACGGGGAAAAAACAAGGGGTCTGTGTGGTTCTGCTTGGATTAAAATGCATCGTTTGGAAGGAATCCCTTTCAAATTTCCTTTCTAACTTTTTACTAAAACTCGGTCAACTTAACCCGAAACAAACGAGTTGACGACTGTGGTTTTTGTATTAGTGATCTTTTAGAGGTATTAGACCAATATAGAGGCAACATGCAGTAGACTTGACTTGACTTAAAAACAATTGTACATTCTTGAGTGTCACGCAGTCCATTCGGAACAGTTTCAAGATAAAACAACAACCGTTTTGGACCGTAACTCAGACGTGTAATGAAAGGCGACGGCCCGTTGGTGCTGCAGGGAAACTCTTCCTTGTGATTCTTCGCCGTGTGTAACTGAACACCTGATGGCCGGGGACTGATTTGTGTCTGCCGTAGCGCTTCCAGGGAGTTGATTTGTGCGGCCCCAGACTGGAGTCGGGACAGTATGAGGGCGCTGTGGTTTTTTAGTTATCATTAGTAAATCTCTCACCTTCCTGCTGAGGCCCATCACAGCTGAGCGTCTCTCTCCTCTCCCTCTAATGGTCCATTTCCACGGGCCTCACTCGCCCCTCGGCGTTTGCTTTTCCTGGCAGGGCCAAGATCCCCACTGCCCCGCTTTGTGGGGTTATTCAATTATAAATCTTCCAAACTTCTTTTCGCTGCCCCCCGCCCTCCCCCTCTCCCCCCCCCTCCCCGCCGCCTCCCCCTTACCTCTCTCTCTGCTTCCCCTCTCTCACCGGCCTATGCGTTACCCTGCCAAGCCCAGTAAACCACGCTGCACCGCTCTCCGGTCTCGTGCCCAAGAATTTATCGTGCTCAGGGTGGTGAAGCGGAGCGCCGTGTGTTTTTGGAAAAGGGACCCCCCCCCCGAGCCTCGGTGCCAACAGATGACAGTGACATATAGCAGGAAAGCCACCCAGAAGGAGAATGATCTCACACCTCAGCCACGCGCTCAGAGGGAGTTGGAGAAAAAGGAGAGATCTGCAGCCGGGGGTTAGGGGGGGCGGGGGGGGGGGGGGGGGGGACACTAAAATCAAGATGAAAAGACGAAGGGATGGAGAAATGCAAAGGTGGAAAGGAAAAACAAACACTGGAGAATGGAGAGAAACCGGTAAAAAGCAAGCCAATGGTCTGATGGAAGCGAACTTATGTCTGTTTCCTCTCTAAATACTTGCTAAACGTCAGCATGTGTCATATCTGAAGAAACCCAACTACGTTAACCCTCTCATCTCTGATTTCACCCTCAGACTCTTGTCTCTGCCGGCCTCTCTGGGGGAGATGCACCGCTCCAGTTGGCCTCTTTGGAAAATCCTCAGTTGTGTTCAAGATTTTTATTTGCAGATACTGTAGATCCCCGTTCTTCGCCCGTGAAGCAGCAGATCTGCGTCTCCCCCTCCTGTTGCCCTTTATTTTCGGTCCTGGGGGGGGTCTGACTGCTGGAGAGCAGTGGGCCCCCTGTCGCGCCCTCGGAGGTTTCTGCGTACCCCCCGCTGCAGGTTACAGTGCGCGCCGCTCGCCCCCTACAGGCCCGGGATCAAAGGACTGTGATGTCACCCGCGGCAGCCCCCAAAACCACTTATTGCACCAAATGAGAGCCATTAGCCATACAAACAAAGATTTAAAACTCTCTCCGTTAATCAAAATCGGAGCAGGAAGCACAATTAACACGTGGGCCAAGATGTGTCAGGGTGTTGGGGGGGGGGGGGGGGGTCAGGCTGCAACCGCGCCGGCTCTTATTACAGCGCCACGCTGCGAGGCCCGGCAGGTCGGTGTGCGGCCTAATGAGAGCCGGTGACCTCAGCCTGATTCCGACTGATCTCTGAGTAAGACGGAGTGGTCTGCCCTCCGCGCCGGGCATCGCCATGAAGCCAGTTAAGAGGTGACCCCCCCCCCCCCCCGTCTGACACACTCTCTCTCTCCATTCACTCTCTACCTCTCTCTCTGTGCCTGCACCTCTCTTCTCCATTACATTGGGTTTTATCCACTCAATAACGTCTGCTGTGGCGTACTGGAGCTTGGAAATGGATGTTGGAGTAGAGAAGGAGGCCAGAATGGGAAAAACATGGATTGGCTCAATGGAGGCAGATTAAGTTGGCATGCCAAACCTCACGCTTTGTAAGAAACAAGAAAAAGACCCCTTTTAACATTAATGCGCCGAGCTAAGGACCAACCGCATAGCGGGGCGGGTGGGGGGGGGGGGGGGGGGGTTGAAATCAAAAATCCCACCCTGTTTGAAAGAGAGAATGAAAATTCCAGGTGGTGGTTATCACCTCATACAAAGCCTTTTCCCCCTTCGGTGTCACCAGAGTGAACAACCTTTTTTTTCTATTATTTGTATCATTGCAGCTGGTCTCTGTGTGCTCAGGGAACCGTAAAGCCAATGCATAGGCATGCAAACATCCTGCAACAGCAAGATAAATCCACTAATTCAGGCCTTTGTGTTGGGTAATGGATGTTGTGCCATACTATGTAGATGTGATATGATAGGATTGATTGCTCTGAAGATCGACGGCTTTCTCGCACCGCCCTGCCACCCAAACCGTGGGCCAACGAGCCGTTCGTCCCGCGCTGCCTCTGTTGGTGGTCCCTGGTGTAAGCTATATTTTCCCCTCACTTCTCTCTCTCTCTCCCTCTTTTATAGCTAACACAAAATTGTTCCTAATTCGCTGCTGCTAGAGGGGGGTAATTTGCGGCTTTTGGCTGAGTGTCGCAAGCCCCAAATTTGAAAAAGCTGCTGAGTTGAAGGCGTTCTGTGAAATGCTGTAGGAGAGGGGAGAGGAGAGAGGGAGACAGGGAGACCAAATTCAATCAGTTGAAACGGAAAAAACAGCAAAAACATGATGAGCCTCAGCAGGCGGAAGACAGCGAAGCAACGCCGCGGCTTACATTGGGTTATGTAAGCCGTGGCCAACAACATTTCTGTCTGCTTATGAGATGATGGCGGTCATGTCTCCTCTTCTATTTCAAGTAAGCACAATTTCCGTTTGGCCGACACATACTTTTTTATTGTTTTAGGGGAGATAAAATCGCTCGCTGATTGTCAGTTGTAAAAAAATGGCCATCTGTAAAAAGGAATAAAAAGCTGAATGTTCATTTTTGCCCTTTAATAAAAAGCAGTAGCGTGAATGGCGGCTCAAGTCCGTGTACGTCAAAGAGAGTCAAAGGCCAAAGTTCAAACTGACTTACTCAAAGAGGACCTCGAGGTTCTCAGGGTACTTTAAGGGTACGAGGAAGCCTGTGATCATTGTGGACGTTGTCGAAGACAAGAGTTTTTATTTGCTACAAATTAGGCATTTGTTTTAATGAATGTCTTCTGGGAAATAAGCTGATTAACTTACTTTCGAGTTAAGATTGATAGCACACGTATGGGTATGAACCTACTGACAGCAGCCGGCTAACTCGGGTTAGCACAGACTTGAGGGAGAGCGATACTGCTACCCTGCATTTGTTTTTGAACAGTGCTTGAAACAGATTTAAAAAATGAAATATAATATGTTAATCGGTAGCTCTTTAAAGATGTCGCAAGACGGATTTAGTTTGTTAAGAAAAAGCCAAATATACGTAATAAGAGGTTGAAATGTCTAGCCTCCAATTATTTTGCCCATGGGGGATTCAAAGTGCTTTATTATACAGCAGAAAACAGCTATTTGCTTTGTAAAGAGAATAGAGATTTGCTTTGTTGACTAAGCTGTGCCGGCCAACCCCCCCCGCCCCCCCCCCCCCCCCCTTCACTCCCGTCACACCGGCTTTAGCTCACGGCCACCATCACCATTTTTTGTGTTGTAGCAGAATAATTGAGAGGCAATGAAAATGTTCACAATCAGACAGTTTCGTGTTGATGCTGAAAAGCGGCCGATAAAATATCTACAGCGAGGCAGTGATGTTTGTGCAGGAGAACGTCTGGAGTTTCTGAAGCGGGGGGGGGGGGGTCCTCCTCTGTGGCCTCATTGACACGAGGGCCCTGAGGTGCTCGTTTTGATTAACAGGACCCTCCTCACTCTCATCCCATCTTCGGTGGTTCACTCTGAGAGGGTGGGGGGGGGGGGGGGGGGGAGGGGGGGAGGCACACGGTGGATGTTTTTCCTCTTCTTTTTTTTGTGTCCCACATGGTTTTTCACTTCCACAACAGCACCTCATTACCCGAGTGTTTAAACACTTTAGAAGAGTTTAAAAGCAGGGAGAGGAGGTGGTGGGAGGAGGAGGAGGAGCCAAAAAGCACTCGCGAGCAATGAACAGTTCTCCATTAACTTTGCATCACTCAGGGGAGCCGTAAAGGCCCCGTAAGCAAAATGAAGTCAATAAATGAACGTGGCTGTTGTCAGATGTCTGGAACCGCTTGAGAGGGCTTCGAGGGAGGGGGGGGGTAGGGGGCAGTCGGGGGGGGGCAGCGTGTTGATATGAAGGGTGATAAGTTTGAGCGGCCCCGCAGAATAAGACGGTACACCCCCCCACCCGAAGGCCCGGCTTCCGCAGCGGTCAGTCGAGGACTGCTGTGTTTCACGACTTCATCAGATTAAACGTCCCAGAATCCTCTTGGTTTGAGGTCGGCTCCCCGAAGGGAAAACGCCCGCACAACAATACACAACGCGTGAGGAGAAGCGGTAGCAGCTACGTAGCAATAGACGAGAGTCTAGAGAGAGGCCAAAGGGAGGGGGAGGGTTAGGGGGCTGGTGGTGGAGGCGGGAGGTGGGGGTGGGTGGGGGCTGAGATGGTTCAGAGGAAGCTGCAGGTGTGGGGAAGAGAAAACACAATCACATCGCAAGTCAAACAAATGCGTCCCGGCTGATGGAGATGGATGGAGGCTCAGCATTCCAGTCCACGCTGGAGATCTCCACCACCAGGCCGCAGGTCCTCGCTCTCCCTCTCGCTGCGTCTGCTGCCGCTCCCGGGAGGAACATCTGGAGAGGGAGAGAGAGGGAGAGAGTTTCTGAGCGAGACCGAAGGGTGGAGGTGAGGATGGATGAAACGAGGTCAGGAGGAGAGGTGAAGGGTGTTAAACGAACAGCCGTGTTTATCTTCGGGTCTCCCGTGGAGGAGGGAGTCCACATGAGTGAGCCCGCGTCGGTGGGGGAAAGTTCACGGCCTCTTCGTCCCTGCTCTCCATTTCTCTTCATCTTCATCTGCTTCAGCTCTCTTCTGACATTTCTCGTCGGGCCGAGAGTCTTTCGGTAAACGGGGGGGCCACCTTCTGCCCGACGGCCCCGACCCCTCTCTCCTCTCCTGCTGCCCTTCAGACGGCAGCAGCCTCAAACTCACCGCTTCTCTCGTCGATGTTTTTTTTTTTTTTTTTTGTGTTTTCCCCCCCCGAGTCCCATAAAAACCCGTTCAGCTCTTGTTTTCTCTACAAGTCATGAGATGAGCTGCAGCTCATAAAGAGAGAGCTCAGAGGGCACCCTGAGGTCCTGGGCTCTGTAAAAACCACCAGGCTGCAGCTCTGGTGGTAGCAGGAGGAAAACACACACAACACACACACACACACACGCCTTGGGAGTATTTGATCCCTGTGAACACTGCACGGCCCGGGGAGGACACGCTCTGTAAATTTCCCTCCCGTGTGCTGTGTTCTCTGTAACAGCAGCCTGAGCTTGTAAAAAGAGAAAACACACTCATGACAGGTGCCAAAGTCAGGAATGTAAAAAAAAAAAATGAAAAAGCGAAACAGAGTGATGAATTATTGTGACGGAGCTTGTTACTTTCTGGTATTTCCTTGTTTTGTAGCGTGTGTGCTTTTGGGAGAGAATGTGTATTGAAGTGTCATACTGTAATACAGGAGGGATAAAAAAGAAACCATGTATTAATTCGACTTCTGACCCACTAGAAGTGTGAGGCGAGCCGGAACTTTGAAGTCCCTATTTTCTTATTTTATCAGGGACATTTCTGGTCTTTTACCTCTGTACGAAATGTCATGAAATGTCATTGAAATGTCATTCATACTATTAAAAACATGTATAGCAGAAATTGTTATAATTGTTTTCTTCATACATTTCAGCCGTCAGTGTTTGGTTTGGTCGTTTGCATTTATTTGCCCATGTGGCAGAAGCTCTGCATCTGAACCATTTATCCATTATTTTCCACTGTTTATTTCAACCACGCAGGCATTGCTTTTAGCTGACAGTTTAAACTTCTCGGCTAATTGTTTTCAGACGCCCATATGTACAGAACGCCACAAATCTTTCCTCTCGCCCTGTGGCACCTGGATAAGTAAAAACAGAAGTATGCCTCACCCTAATGGGGAATCACTGGTTTATTAACCAAATATTGCATCATATTTAATAATCTCACCACATGTTCGCCGCGATTCTGATCTGAAAAGTGAACACGAATCAAATCTGTCAAACAGGATATTGTGAAGTGAAAAGTGTGATATTAGTTTAAAGTATAAAGGCGCATGAACTGAACATTTTAACTTATTGTAAGTAGAAGAAGAAATACTTGAGTCAATATGCTTATTGCTTTCCACCATGGTGTGTGTGTGTGTGTGTGTGTGTGTGTGTGTGTGTGTGTGTGTGTGTGTGTGTGTGTGTTTTCACTGCTGATGGCACAGTGGAGGATTTATTTGAACAGATGTGAACTCTCACTGCCAGGATGACCTCAGGTCCTACTTGGCTACACTGCGGCTGATCTCTCCGCCCTGGAAAAATAACACTCAGTTTAACAGACTGACCCGCGGAGGAAGAGTCCAGGAATACGGCTACGTCTCCTCTCTTGTTGTAACCTTATCAGCCTCGCAGCAACGTGGAGCGCATGCGTCATGTGCTTGTCCTCTGTGAAATATCTCACTTACAGTAACCAGACGGTACAGTAAAACCAAAAGTTATATTCCCTTCAAAGTCAGATATATAGCAAACGGTTTTATACTCCCATTGACTGAAAATGGAAGGTTTTATACCGAAAGCCATGCACATTAACGGCACCGAGGTGAGTTAGGGGAGTGCAGAGGTTGCAGACAAGAGCCATAAAGGAGGTGAATTTATGTGTCGGAGCAACAGCGGCGGGAGGTCAGAGGCAGAGTGAAGCGTGGAGGGTCGACAGGGATGAAGAGACAGCAATGTTTGGAGAGAGGAGAGGAGAGGAGAGAGCGACGCTAATTTATGCCCAGCTAATTGGAAACAGCAGAGTCCTGCACCTGAACCGCATTCCCCCGGCCCCGTGGCCGGCTCCGGGCAACGTGGGAGGGTGATGAGGGCCGGGGGATGGAGGGACGGGATGGAGGTGAGGGTCAGTGTCAATGGCACCACTGTTGTTCCTGTCCCTGCAGAAGGGACAGAGTCTGCCGTGTGTGTGTGTGTGTGTGTGTGTGTGTGTGTGTGTGTGTGTGTGTGTGTGTGTGTGTGTGTGTGTGTGTGTGTGCGTGTGAATGCGAGGTCTAGGAGTGCGCGTCGGAGTGGAATCAGTGTGTATGTCAGACATTTTCTGGGGGTCATGTTGTGTGTTGTGACAGTCTCACTCACACACTCACACACACACACACTCTAGAGGAAAGACCACCCTGCCTCAGCGGAGCGAGGGGAGGGAGGGAGGGGTCCGCTTAATGCGCCGTGCTTTCAAACTGACACGATCTAACATGCGACATGGCTGGACTTCAGCAGTCTTAGCTCCCTAGTTAAATAAATATGACAGCCCGGCGGGATAATTGCCGCGCTTCCACCATGTTGAGTCACAGCATCCGTTAATTATTCGACGGTGGCCGCGTCAATGCCGGGCTTCAATTTTCTCTCCTGTGAGTTTTCTGATGTCGGTGATCTTTCGGTGAGTGATGATGTGTACAGATGTTGGCTGTGACCGGGGTCTGGCAGCGTGCTAAAAAGTGAAGTAGTCTACGAATTTAGATTGAAACAACATTGCTTGATGTGCTTCATCTCTGCAGGGTCTGTTTGCGCTGAGACTTGTTGCGTCTGTGATAGTTGAGAAAAGAACACTGGAAGAGATTAAGAAGCTTAACTAATCCGAACCAAATGGTTCATGAGTTCATTTGAAAACAGACACACAAACACACACACTCACACACACACACACACACGCACACACACACACACACACTCACCTGGCATTAAGCTAAAGCAGTGAATGAACAGAGAAGAAAAAATAACTAGAAGTGTGAGAAAAATAGCAGTAAACATTTAGCTAAAACTAATGGATGGTTGAATTAATGTGATATTTGACCTTCAATTTGTATAATTATAGATAATTATAAAAAATTATAGTTTATATTATAGTTTAAAGCAGTTGAAAGAGCTAAAAGTAATGAATAAAATGTTGCAATGGTTAAAATGAATAGGGCTCATTCATTTAAAAAATGAAATATAATATGTTAATCGGTAGCTCTTTAGAGATGTCGCAAGACGGATTTAGTTTGTTAAGAAAAAGCCAAATATACGTAATAAGAGGTTGAAATGTCTAGCCTCCAATTATTTTGCCCATGGGGGATTCAAAGTGCTTTATTATACAGCAGAAAACAGCTATTTGCTTTGTAAAGAGAATAGAGATTTGCTTTGTTGACTAAGCTGTGCCGGCCAACCCCCCAGAGATAATAGATAAGTAGTTATATTAATAATGAACAAAGGTTAATTAATGATTGCAACAGCTTAAGGTAATCGATAAACAGTTAAAGAAACTATTTATTGACCAAGACTAGTTAACTGATGGCAGAGCATTAATAGATCAATCAATTATTAAAATAAGAGATTCAAAATAACATCTCTCAAGCTAAAAGGTAAAACTAGGTACTAAAACTAGTAAAAAGTTGAAATAATGGGCTAAAAGTGTTCAATACATACAGAGGTCAAGAACACTGAATAAACAGTAAGGCATTGGTTCATTTAAAAATGTGTGTTGTATCCACTTTCACGTACAGTGTAAAACAACATCCACATTGTGTGGATGTTTGGATTGTGGAACACGTCCCTGATGTCCATCTGGAGGATCTGACATGGCTGCACACATCACACAGAACAAAGTTGGGCAGATTTTGGGCCCGTTGTCGTAACGCCGCTGTGTGTGCTTTTGATAAAGAAAGTCATCAAGTCAGCGCTCAGTGACGGGCTGTCAGCATTCACTGAGAAACAGCCTTCCCTTAATACGCAGCATCCCTGGAACAGCGAAGACGCACAGAGAAATGAGCCCAAAAGCCCAAATTCCTAAAAAACAAACAAAGGCTGGACATGTGGGGAGCACATTGGTGGCAGAGTTGTGATCACACAGCTTTCCTCTGCGGAGGAGAGAACACAACAAGAGTTAGATGTGGTGGTGCTGGGGGGGCTGTTTTGTTTCCCTTTTCAAGGCGTGTCAGTTGTCTCGGCCCTGCTTGAGGATTCTGGAGGACAAAACATTTTCGTCACTCCCAGAGATTGACAACTCCATAATCTGCACACACGAACGAGTGTGTGTCTGTGTGTGTGTGAAAGTAATTTGAGAATTACAGGGTCAAACACGCACACAAAGTTCCACACACGCTCCCACTGTGGTGTTTTATGCATAGAGACATTTGTCCTATCATGTGCCCCCGCCGTCCCCCCCTGTCTATTCTGAGGACCGAGCTCCGAGCGCACATCAAAGCCACCACGATCTGTCTTTTTCTCTCGCGATGTGTCTCCTACACACTCCCCCCCTCTCCCCCTCTCTCCCCCTCTCTCCCCCTCTCTCCTGTGCACGAGCTCAAACACATTGGTGTTGTGGGACGGATTGGACACATTCTTTGATCACTGCTCATCCGACAGCGGATCCCCTCCGACGCTGTGTTCAGAAACACTTGCGATTTACTTTTCGACGTTGAAGCGCTGGATTTTTAACATGCTCATCACGAAGGTTTTCCTTTGACCCATAATCCCATTTGAGCTTCAGGAAATGATGAAACTCCACCATTGCATGTAAGATATCCCCACTTCTTGACACCCCCCCCTTATCATTTCCACATTGATTCCACTGCCCTCTCTGGGGCAAAGCAAAGCTACTGCAGCTGCACATCTTAATCTCATTTCTCCTCCAACCGGCTGTCACGTTGACTCCACGTCCCCCCCCCATCCTCCCCCCGTCCTCCCCCCGTCCTCTCTTCTGCAGGATGCACGCTTTCAAAGGGACCACAGAGCAAATCAGAGGCCCATCCCTGTGCACCAATGGCGTGTCTCTCATTTCGGATGGAGATTGAAGGACAAGTCCTCCCTTCTGGAGGACCGGGGAGCCTCTGTAGCACCCGCCGCCCCCGGGGGCCTCCATGTTTCCACTGCGCGGGAGCCGGACCGTGACACACACACACCAAACATAGCGCAAACCCGCAAGTGCCTCTGCTGACTGAAGCCCGCAGTCGTCAGGGATCCCTTGTTAGCTCAAGGTCGTGTGTGAGAGGGCCCGAGTGTTGTGGCTTTGCCGTCCTTTGAAAGGAGATGACAATAACTGGCCCTTGAGCCAGACTTATTATGTGTCTTGGCGCAGAGCTTGCGGGCTCGTGTGATGCTTCCCCGCCGTTGTTCTTCAGGGTTCTTTAGCCACCAGCCTGTTGTAACGTGTCTCCCGATGCGCCCCTATTGCTGTTCCTATTGCTGTTCCTGTTGCTGTTCGTATTGTTGTTCCTATTGCTGTTCCTATTGCTGTTCCTATTGCTGTTCCTATTGCTGTTCCTATTGCTGTCCCTATTGCTGTTCCTATTGTTGTTTGTATTGTTGTTCCTATTGCTGTTCCTATTGCTGTTCCTATTGCTGTTCCTATTGCTGTTCCTATTGCTGTTCCTATTGCTGTTCCTATTGCTGTCCCTATTGCTGTTCCTATTGCTGTTCCTATTGCTGTTCCTATTGTTGTTCCTATTGCTGTTCCTATTGCTGTTCCTATTGTTGTTCCTATTGCTGTTCCTATTGCTGTTCCTATTGCTGTTCCTATTGCTGTTCCTATTGCTGTTCCTATTGCTGTTCCTATTGCTGTTCCTATTGCTGTTCCTATTGTTGTTCCTATTGCTGTTCCTATTGCTGTTCCTATTGCTGTTCCTATTGCTGTTCCTATTTCTGTCCCTATTGCTGTTCCTATTGCTGTTCCTATTGCTGTTCCTGTTGCTGTTCCTGTTCCTATTGCTGTTCCAATTGCTGTTCCTGTTCCTATTGCTGTTCCTATGTGCGACTCTGTGGCGTCGCTGCTCGTTCCTCCCGGCGGGCCTCGTGGATCAGACGAGACGAGACGTGGTTCCAATCTCCCCCCTTTCGCTCGCCTGCCTCTCGCTCCGGTCTCTCCCCCAGGCCTCCATTAAGCCCCCTTCGGCTCTCACGTGACACGGCGCGGCCCGTCAGAAGCTGCGTGACGGCAACATGGGCCCGAGCGACATCTGATGTCTGCGGCCAGAGCGAGAGCAGCTTCTCTCTGTGTCTCCCATTCATGTGGCGAGGGCGGGATTAAGACCTGATCCAATAGAGCCGGAGTGGCGAGGAAGGAGCTCGGGTCAGATCTGCCTTGAGTTAAGTCAGTGTTGCAGCAGGAATAATACAACCCCCCCCCCCCCCCCCCCCCAACACACACACACGCACACAAATCCTGTAATACTGCTGAAGGGTTAGGGTTGTGTGCATGTTTGTGTGTGTGTGTGTGTGTGTGCGACCAAACCACAGGCTGGTGTCCTTTACAGAGAAAAGGGGTCTCTGTTGACGGTTCAAACACAGCCCCCCCCCCTCCCCCAGCTTCAAAAGGCCCCCCAATCATCGCACCCACTTACAACCAACGGCGCAAGTCACTTATTGTGGACCACACTATTCGTCAATTATGGGGAGCTCAGGGGCCGTCCAACCCCCCCCTCCCCCCCCACAGCGCCACCAGCCGTGAGTTGTCTTCTGTCTTGACTGAAGCCCCCTAAAGAGTCCTCAAAGCCTGTTGCAGGAGGGGGGGGGTACGAGACCGTAACACAGACTTGCGTTGTCCCTCCTCGCTCGTGCCTGCGTGGTCCTCATTCTCCCCTCAAGGTGCCCCCCTCCCCCTCACCACCACCACCATGGAGTCCACCACCACCCTGGAGTCCACCACCGTACCCTCCCACCCACGGGTGAACTGAGCCGCACTGCAGCTGGGTAAATGTCGTCTGATTGTGACGCGTCGCCACGGGGCAGCGGTCACACCCGAGCGCCTCCTCGGTATCCGAGTGACAGGACGCGTGTCACGGTCGTACGGGTGAAAGTAAAAGACACAAATGTGGCAACCATGTTTATAAATCCCTTTAAACAGACGGAGGAGGTGAAGCAGACCAAACCTCAGAGTTCTTCTTCTTCTTCAAACTTCCTGCCTCACATCTGGACGGGCCTCAGGTCCGGCCGGCCCGACGTGGGGGCATTAGAGGTGCCTCTCATGCTGACCAGTGCACTTGAGTCATGCCTCTCCCGTGTCCTCAGCTGCGTCTGGTTCTGTGTGTGTGTGTGTGTGTGTGTGTGTGTGTGTGTGTGTTGTGTGAGCGTGAGTCCGTCTGAGCTCTAACCTCAGCAGCTGGGTGTGATTTCGTATTCATGTTGTCTGGGGGCTTCTTTCCTGTTGTATTTTTTCCTGTCTGTCCCGTCGCTTTGTTCCGCGCGCAGGAGTCTGGAGGTTGTGCTCAGATTACGGAGGGGAGCTGCTTTGTGTCAGCAGCTTCAATGACGGAGTTTGCATTCAGTCAACTGTGACCAGGCAAAGAAAAAACAATCAAATCCATTCTCTTCTACTCTTTCAATTCTGTTTGAAAGTTCGGCGGAAATATTGTACTAAATATTTCTCTTGCAATTTGATTTTTCTTCCTGTAAACCTCCCGTTCAGTGTAGGTAATTTAAACCGGGGTACTTGCAGGGTACGTGGAAAGATTAGCTCAACTGATTTGAAAAGAAATACAAGAAAGATACTACAGGCAGTGGAAAAACAGTGGATATTGTGTAAGAGGAAGTGGATATTTGCTTCTGCCACTTATGATGCAAACTTCACTAAACCTTCCTCAACTGTGTTCAATTGTTTGACAATAGTGCTTCAATAAATCCTTTCAAATAGATAAATATCAACCAGTTGGAGTACTTGAGTTCATCCGACGGGGAGGGAAAAAAAGAAAGAAAAAAGAAGTATGTGACTTCTTTTTTCTGCACATACCTGCTTCATACTTTGTATCTCACATTCTGCCTCTCCGAGCGTCTGCATTACATTTGGCCAAATTTGAAATGACATCTTGTACGCTGTAATGATTTATAAATATACATAACACAATTAAACACAATTCCATTATAAATTTTGGTTCTAATCCAGGCAATTTGTTACACGCACACACACACACGGTCGTACGCACACAAACACGCAGTTGGACGGGGAAAGTATTGCTTCACAAACAATTGCAGCCACACACGCTCGCTCAGGGAAGGAACATGAAAACGGCTCTAATGGGAAGAAGATGAGAGGGTCCACAGCGAGCCCACCAGAGGGAGGAGGAGAGGCCCGACACACCGCGTGGAGTCGGACGCAAAGATGGCTGCCTGAGGTCACGTCGTTAAGAGCGTCCTCTGGAACTGCTAGTTGAACATGGCACGACCGATCCGCGGCGCGTGAATCTCTCTCCCCGTGGGTCCTGCTTCCTTCTGCTCGTATCCACTCTCGCGCTCGCTGGGTTTCCACTTTACTTTCAGCAGCATTTTTTTCACTGTGATTGTTGTAATTTCTTAAATTGACACGTTTCCTTTTTTAAATTAAAGGATTTTTAAATCTTGTTTTTTTTACTACAAAAACTATTATAAAAGCAAAAGAAAGATGTTTTTGTTCCTGGAGACTTTTATTTGGGGATTTTGTTTGTCAAAGCCGCTCTGCATTTGGAAATTCAAGTTATTCACAAGCGAATAATCAAGAATCAATTATTTTGTTTTAATTTAATTTGTTTGAATATTCAAAAGTCGCAAGTCAAATTCTAGTATGTTAAAAACGAATGCGGGCCCCGGATCATTTGAGGGTTCAGCGGTGACGCGGGACGCGTAACCCGGCGGCGAGGGGAAACGGCCCCGTGCTCGCGAGGAAAAAGTGTGTCAACTTGTTTGCTTCCCTTCGGTTTGTCTTTTCCAGCCCCCGGGCCGCGACGATAACACAAAAATACGGCGGCGTCCACGTCTCACAGCGAACTTGCCCCCTATAACCCGCGGAGGGGCCACGAGGCCCTTAGAACAACAGTTTGGCTCCGAGGAGCAGAAGTTACGGCCTGTGTGTCAACGACGGCTCACTGGTGATTCCCTCACATGTTTGTTCAGATTCTGGCTTCGCTTATGCACACAAGCACAAATCAAACTCTCCATCCCGTTGTGTCCCCTCCTTGTCCCTGTCCCCGGGAAGTCTCATCTCCGAGAAGCGAGGTTGGCCGACGCTCTGACACTTAGCTGGCGTTGCTTTGTGCTGTTTTTAGACCTTTTGTGTCCCGTATCTTCCCGAAGAAACAATTTCCCCTCCAAAAAATTCTCATTATGTTTTCCCCTCTGTGCCAAGTCTATCATTGCTGCCTGTGCCTCGTCCGCGGTGCATATCCACTATGACGGGATAATATTTGGACAGGTGTTCTTAACCTCGAGGGTGCTAGCGTGCTGTTTCATTGCAGTTCCACGAAGAAGAAGAAGAAGAAGAAGAAGAAGAAGAAGAAGAAGAAGAAAGCGCCGCACATGGCTGCTGGTGGATTGTTAAGCTGGTAGTGTGTACTGTATGTGTGATCCCTGACAATAAAAAACTGTTTAGCACCAATTTTCCTTTACTTTTAGAACCCTCTTGCCCCCCCCCAACCCAGCCCTCTGTTTCAGACAACTGTGGAGGCCACATCTGGAAGACAGATGTAGGCCTGGAAGCTTGTTCTCTGCCTTTGACTCTCGCTCTTTCTCTCTCCCTTCGCCTTCGCCGCTTCTCACTCACTCTCTCTTTCTCGCGTCTTACCCTCCCTCCCCTCTCCTTTGGGAAACATGAGAGCTGGGGGTAATTCTCCCTCTCTCTCCCTCTCTCTCTCTCTCTCGTTCTCTCTCCCTCCCACCCCGGCTGGACCACCCACATTCGGAAACGCCTAGCCGCTCCTCAGGCCGAGCCCACGGCAGTTTGGAGAGACACTGGGAGGGCAAACGAGAGGGAGGGAGAGAGATGTAAGGATGGGTTATGACTGACGGTTTTAGTAGAGTATCAATTACATCAACGTCGAAGCCGTAACCTGCCATCGTGTGAGGAGGAGGGAGTCTGGGAGGGACGGACGCTTTGGTGCTCATGAGTTCACGCAGCAGGAATTGTGGGCTCTTGTTAAACATGAACCTCTTACTCTAATCCAAAGTGTATTTCGTGGTGCTTATATAAAATGCATCTTAGGAAGTGAGTGGTTCAAAGCCCGTCTTTGGTAAATGCACATTAGAGAGAAATTGTAATCTTTTGATCAAAATTGGTGGAAAATGGACGACTTGAGGAAAACGTCTGGCGACATGACAGTGAGACGGATTCGAAACAGCAGCTTTTATTTGCGTGAGCAGTAAATAATGATCTATTAGTTCACCTCAAACTTGTCGGAACCGGTCCGACGTGAAAGTAAAGGCCTCCATCGTGTGGCTGTCTGCTAGTACTGCCTATTTACCTCCTGCACCTCCTGTGGTGCAACTCTCATTTGCATGTTTTTAAAGTGATTTATAATTTCCACATAGACAAGAAGTCCACTCAATGGAACATTTTTTGTTTGTAAATCTGTTCGGTTAGTGGATATATGACACCTGCTTGGGACATTCATCAGCATTCAGGTACTGTTTGCATCACGAGGGAGCAACGATGTTGCATAAACCTTGAGTCATCCCCACCTGGTGAGCTCACCAGCAGTACTTGAGAAGAGGGGGTCCATCGGCACTGGTCCCCCCCCCCGACAGGTCACGTCCTCAAAGCGAAGCGGGGAAACGTTCTCCCTGTTCAGGCCAGAGGCGAGATCCTGGAGCTGCATTCCACCCGAGGATGGCGTGTGTCCGCAGGCGAGGAAGATGGACGTGGTTCCATGCGTGAGTTCATTCCTTCCTCGGATTTACCTGCTGCCGATGTCTCGCGGTGTTCAACTCTTTGGGGATTTTTTTACACACAGTACATTTAGCAACTACATGCTGTAATCTGACTTCTTTATATGTTATTTCCACACGTCATGCTGTGACTTTTTGTGATGTATTTCAACATGCTATGAACCTTTCGTGACTACGAATAAGACTCATACTGAATGATCCAATATTAATTGTATATAAAGTCTTGTAGGCCATAGAAATTTCATAAAACATTCATACTGTTATTCCATTAAACGTTTAGATTAAGTTTATAGCAAAAAGAAAAATAAACACTTAGTGTGCTTCAAAACGTTAGTTAGTTATTAAAATATTCTAGAATGTCATAGTTTCATAAATATATTGTAGTCGCAGGCCATAAAATGGCAGCAGAAAGTCGTACTGTGGCGTTCCACAAAGAGAACTTCTGCTGTGACTCCAAACCACCGTTATCTAGCGTCTCCAGAGGGTCTCGTAATCTTGGTCGTTAGTTATAAAAAAACGCCTGGCGAGGTCAAATATAAACTGCACTTTCTTGTTCTTCTGAGTTTGTATCTTTATGGTGGAAATGCACTTATTGTACGTCACTTTAGGCAAAGGCATCAGCTAAATGACATGTAATGTAATTAATGTTATATAATAAATAATAGCTTAAGAAATAGCAAAATAAATTCAGATTTTCTGCTGAAATAAAACAATTGCCTTCATAATGATTATTTTTACTATTGGTACAATTGACACGTGCTAAAATGACTTTACTTTGACCTCAATCTTTTAAATGAAAAAGAATAATGTGTCTATGTATAGCAGTGTTTTTAAAACAGCTTTACTTCTCCCACCAGACTTTAAAAGTCCTGATGTCTCGTCAACGTCACGTTCAGTGCACGACCAATAACATTTACAGCCAGAGACGATTTTGAGTACTTGAAAGAAAAAACTTTATTCATCATTCAAGACTTCAGTAGTGTGTAAGTCAACTAAGCATGACAAAGCAAGATGTGACTCCAGGAAGATGAACACTCGCGCATCGAACGTTTGTAACCCGGTAAAGCCATTAGAGAACACGGTACGCTTAAATAGACAATTGTAACAGTCGTAAAAATACAATTGTTGGTGCTCAGTGGTCAAGTATGAATATTATTTGACTGCATAAACCAAACAGCTGAGTGACACAACGTTGTGCGACACACAAGTGACTTTAATGTGCAACTCGATGCCCGAGCCCTTTGACCTGAGATCAACTCTCAGCTGGTTTTCTTTGTTCTTCTTCGCCCCACCTCAGTAGCCACGGACCCCACAGTGGCCCCCATGGCACCACCTAACGGCCCCCCCACAAACAGGCTGACCAGCGCTCCCAGCAGGGCCTCCACCCTCATCATTCTGGGCAGCCAGCTGATCCAGCCGCTCAGCTTCCCCCACAGGCCCCACAGGAAGGAGGGCGCGGCGGCGGCGGAGGCTGACCTGGGGAAGAGACCGTCTACGTCCACGTTCAAGTCGCCCGCGCTCCTCTCCGCCTCTTCTCGGACCGCCTCCATCTCTTCTTCGGTGACATCGCCCTCCGGTTGTGGGTCGGCGGGGGAGACGGGGTCGCCGCCGCCTCCTCTCCTCTGTCGGACGAGCTGTACCTGCCTCTCCCTCACTCTCGCCTCGGCCTCCCGGCACAGAGCGCCGCTGCAGTGCTGCTCCCCGCTCGCTCTCACTGCCTGCTCCACCTTCTCCAGCAGCTCCTCCACGGCTTTCGCCTCCTCCGCCGCTCCGCCGCGGGGCTCCAAGGTGTGGTAGCGCCCACCGCACGCCTGCACCAGCTCCCGGAGGTCCTTGCGCCACGTGGAGAGGTAGTCCTCCATCTGCTCCTCCTCCTCCAGCTCCTCGGTGTGGGTGAAGAGCACGATGGTGTTCGCTTCGACCGCCGGGGGGCCGAACAGCTTCTTGAGGACGCTCAGCGCCTCGGCCTCGCCCTCGGCCGGCTGGTTCACGGGGACACACAGCAGGAAGACGTGTGGTCCGGGGCTGGACAAGGCGATGAAGGACGATATGTGTCTTCTCCGTTCCTCCGGGTCGCAGCCGGGACCGAACCAGGCTGGACTGGAGACGACCGCCACCTGCCGAGAGGAAGCAGAAGCAAAAAAATCAAGAGCATTAATGCAGCAAACACAAACTTTACTGTAAGAAGAACAAGTAGAGGTTTGTAAATTCTGGTGGAAGAGTTTATTGAGACATACATTTCTATCATGTTTGTATACGGGTGTGTTTCTCTATATCTGCATATGTACAGGCCTACATGTGTGTATGGATTCCTATTCAGGATAAAGTGAGTGCTGCAGGGGTCATAGCTTAAAGCTAACGAGCCACTGACATGACAATAAGCCGTTGCTGTTACGCAACATTTCGCTCGTACCCGTCTACCGGCGGCCTCCCCCCGGTGTTTGATGCACTCCGGCCGGACGCCCTCCTCTGCGCCCCGCGGAGCTTCCTCCAGGCCCAGGATGGAGCTGACGGCCGACCTCTTCCCTGCTCCGGTCCGGCCCAGCACCACCAGCCTCAGCTCCGCTGCACCGCCAGAAAGGGCGGAGGCACCCAGCAGGGGGGGGAGAGAGAGAGAGAGAGACTACGTCATGGCTGCGCTGTTCATACGGACACGAAGTTACACAAGTTTTCAAGAAGTAGTATTTTATGACAGCGGTATTATTACACTTCCTCCTCCTTCTCCGTCGTTTACAGTCTGTTAACAACTGTTAAAACGACGCGTCGCCCCCCCGTCTCCCGGTACCGTGGACACCCGCCCGGGAGACGCCTCGCTGCCGCCGCGTCTCCCGAGAGGCACAAACGGCGTCTCGGCGTCTCGGGTGCGGCGCTGCCTACCTGAGCGCGCGGCGGATGCGGACATGTCTGTCGTTGGGTCCCGGGCGGCTACACTTCCTCGTTGCTGCCGGTTTCTGGGAGTCAACTCGCAGGAGAACACAGCTCCTTCTGTCGTGGGGCCCCGGAGTAGCAGGGCGTCTCAAACCGGGGCTCGCGGACCAGCCGGGGTCCGTTAACACGTGACGCAGCGTTTCACAAACACAGACCCATAAATTGTATGAACCCCTTTGTGATTACTTTCATGGTTAACTACAAAACATGCAAGTGTGGATGATTGAGCTGTAACACCCAAACAATAATTATGTAATAAACCAATAAACAAAGTCTGCATGTTAGCAGTGGGTAGCTTTTACCAGCTAAATGCTAAGAGCAGCATGGCCCCCATTACAATGCTATCACTGCTTATGTTCTGAAATTAATGTTTACAATAGTTTAGCATGTTAATATTTCATAACTAGTGTTGAGCATTAAAATATAAACATGCACGCTTACGCTAGAATGAAATTACACTTGAACTATAAATGCATAGTAATAATGGGTGAAGGACGCTTAAAGGCCGGATTTGCACGAACAGCATGTATCTGAAGTCACGACACCAGCACACGAACATGCAAAAAGATGCACGCACATCTGGGTCAAATGAAGTTCAACAGGAATCACCTGTTCCCCCTTTCTAAGAATAACATGTTCATACCTAGAACTACGCCTACCGCTCAAATCTTGCAAACATCCTGATGTGTAGAACTCATGAACAACGGGAGGCGTGTTGATCCGAGAGCCTAGAGGGACGGACATCCTTGTGCTCCAATGGGGCTCTCCGAGGGTTCTAAGCAGGAGCCGCCTCCATCCTAATAACCAATCAAAAATGCTCTTAGAGACCATATCATTCGAGCGCATCTTGTATTAAGCGCCTATTTTTATGTTGTTGTTAAACTGCCTGAAATAGGTCCGTGCACGTACAACTGCCGGACAGAATACTCTCGTTGCAAATTGTCAAATGTCATATTGCTTTAAGTCTCCAGTCTAGTCCTTGTTTTGCTCGCACAACATTAGCCTCAGATAACTGCTGGTTGATGGGAATGTCATTAGAGATCATCCTGAAAGGGAACATTGACAGAATAATAATACAGGTTAACCTCGTCGCCACTAATCATTTTTGTACATTTTGTGCAAACCTGTGCAGCGGGTTTAAGGAAATGTTTCCACCTGTTAACCCTGCGCTCAGCTGCACTCATAAGAAAAGAAGAATCAAAAGCTGACTTTGGAAACTGCTTTAATGTTGCCATGTTGTTAAATGTGACAGTGACTTGATCAGCTTATGATTTAAAACAAAGTTGCACCAAGAGTTGTTTCCTTTTCTACGGAGCAGTCCAAATCTAAATGCAGGATGCACAGTAAAATATCTAATGTATAAAACACCAAGGCATGACAGCATTGTTTACACGGTAAAAGAAAAACAGAGCAGCTGTCAAATATATTATGTTGATCGTGACCAAATTACTTACATGTTCCTGTACTTTTCAGTAAAAAAACAAAATCAAATATCTAGACAGAAAAGTCAACAGTCAAACACACTAAATAAACAACTGCACGCATACACTCACTACATTCACACTACTCATTTTTACAACACACTGTACATTAACAATAAAACTAAGCTGGCATGCCAAGACAACGTGTTCAGTAAAATGTTTCATTTAAAAAATATAACAATTAGAAAAAATTAAGAGAGCAGGGTTTTTAAAAAAATACACTTTAAAAAACGTTGACGCTAGAAATATCCAAGATCCCAGTTGCCGAGGAAGTGGCTTAAATTACAGTCCCGCGGTCACTGCTGTCACGGACCGCTCTGGTCCAAACTGCCGACCTCTGACCCCATGTAGCTCAACTTTGATTATCACCCTCTCCTCACAGCCCGGGCATGATGTAGGCGATATTATCCAACGTATTCGACTGACAGAAAAAAAGAACTTTGTTAGGAAACTGACATAAAGACGCACACACGATTGCTGACAAGTGTACACTCGACTTAACGAGCGGCAAAACTTTACCAGGACGTTCCGAGGACATCCGTTGAGCTGTGGTATCTGCGCGGTGAGACAGGTCAGAGGTCCCAGCGCGCACAAGATGGAGTCCAGAAGAACGGACAGACTCCCGGACACTGCCACCATCCCCTGACACAAAGAGAACATCAGTCACATGACCCGCCCATTCTACTGCATACCACCCATGAACCCTCTCCAAAGGTAGTCTGCAGCCGTAACACCAAGACATGAATTGTTGGTATCAGGAAAAGTGAAAACTAGGAAGTCACTTCAGTCAGAGAGCTCATGTTTTCGGCTCAGTTTAGACTGTTTGTGTTTTTGTACAGGCATCCAGCTTCGTTTTCTTTAACACTGCCAAGTAGACTGTGCTGTGATCATGTGGTGTTGTAACAACTTCCCAAATGGAAACGGTCGCATGAATGCCCCTTCAAGACAGCTTCGAAACAGCAAATGTGGGGTTTAAACAATAAACTACAACACCCCTCACATGTTTCCGTGTTACATCAACGAGACACATACTACGGTGAAAACACCCAAGTCCAAAGTACGACTTTCTAACCATCCAAGGAGCACCTGAAGGCACCATTGTCTCAGAACGGTTACAGTTTGGGTGTGTTTGCAGGCTTAGAATCCGTGCTCCACGCCTTTCACAATAAGTGTTTAGTAAAGTCTTACAAAACCTCTCCAAAGTAAAAAGTCAAACACGGACAGCTGGTCAGACGAGATATGCGACTTCTGTAGCGCTGCTGCAACAACTGTGCACATGTGCATATTTTATTTCCCAACACACACACGGTGCTTTTAAACTCTGAATGTATTCTCGGCTCCATATTATCTTTTATTTCCAATATACAAAGTGTCAAATAAATAACGTTGGCGCCTGCGTGTAAAAAACGTACCTCCGTCTCCTGTAGCCGATGGCCAATCAGGGACAGGGACTCTCCCAGCAGCTGCAGGTGAGCCGCCCCATCGATGGGATCAACATCTGGGACTCGTGCCGGGGACAGCGACAACGCGCCGGCCGCTCGGTTTGGTGACACCATCCCTGTTGCCGCTCCCACAGCTTCCATGACCGAACGCAAACACAAGAGTTATGAGAGGACAAAAAGTAGAGGAGTCTTTAAACATCGTCAGTCAGCTGTAAATCGCTGGGCTGAAGTCGACGCTACCTTTGCTCTTGCCGTCGCTGGCACTCTTGTGTTTGACTGTGGTGGCCTCGGCTTTGTTCTGCTTATGCTGCAGATACTGAGCTTTCTGCCTCCAGACCTGCACAGGACAAACGTTCAGTGCACCGGCACGACTGCACGGGGAACAGCGATATTCAAAATGATCTTTGACCGATAAACAGTTAGGAATGCAGACAGAAACGTACCAGTTTGTCTTTCTCTGGCATCGCCTTCCACACCTCTGCCAGCCTTTTGCTGAGCTCCCCAAAGACTGCAGACAGACAGACATACGGTTTCAAATGTTTCCTTCAGTGACCAGTGTCATTGCGCGTGCCGTGAGTCACGACGTCACCCACCCAGCCCTGGCTGTTCGGCATTGATGTTGACCCTGTACTCCTTACAGAACACCTGATACGCTGTTGTGTTCTTCTTCTTGGGCTAAAAGAGGACAAAGGAATGGAACAGACACTTAACAAAACAAAAATGAATTTTCAAATCGCACAATTTTTTAACTTGAAACTACGAATGCAACAACAAATATCCCCAAACCGTTTCTTACCTTATCTTTTTCCTTCTCGTGCTTTTCCCGATCTTTCTCCTCTTTCTTCTTCTTCTTCTCTGTCACTCCATCGTTGCCCGGGTGGTGGTGCGGGGGGACGGGCGTGCCCATGGCGTACATCGGGCCGACGGCGCTGTGTGTGACGGTGGGGTGGGAGTGGCTGTGGCCCCTGGATGAGTCTGGAGATAAAGGGATTACACCGCGGTTGTGGTGGAAGCACAAAACAGACTCTTTGCTGTACAACCAACAAATGGAAAAACCCACCTCCAAATCCTTTGCTGTGCTTTTTGTCCTTCCCACTTTTTTCCTTGTCTCTGTCCTTTTCTTTGTCCTTCTTCTTCTTGCTTTTTTTGCTCTTCTTCTTCTTTTTTGACATGTGTGTGTAGGAATCATCTATAACCAGTTCACCTGCCTCCAGCTCCCCCCCTGATGACGAGCTGTCGTCTCCCATGCCCCCTCCATAATGACCTGAGTAACAGGGAACGCATCCATGGATATTAATCAACAACACAAATATTTTATAGTGTTTAATAATATCTTCAGCCGCAATAACTGCAAATACAGTTCATCAGCAATTGGCTAGCAAACCAACATGATGCAACGAATAATAACGAAATGATAAAAAGGAAAAGGTCAGTACAGGTACTAAACCTACTGACGCGGCATGTATTACTTGCGGTTCTTCCGACCGTAACTTATGTACCAGGGACGTCAAACTAATTTGAGGTAACACTTTTTCGGCTTGCAAGGTAGTTTTCAATAAAGAAAAACATGGCGATCTACTCCCCTGTTTCCGTCCGCTCAGCCTGAATAATAATGATAAAAATAATAATAACAACAACTAGTATTAGCGGTAATCAAATGGAACACTGCATACTGTGAGCGCAAAACGAATCAATATGAAATTAAACAACGAGCATCTGATCGGTCAGAAGCGAGGGAACCGTGACAACTAAGTTACTAACCATGGTTACATTCATGGCCATTACTGTACTTGGATTACTTGCACTAATTGGAGTCAGCCAGGGTTGCTTTTGAATTAAGTTAAATCGGTCCTTTAGTAAGCAAGGTGTTTTTTTCTCCCAATAGCAGGGAATGTGACCGCCTTGGTGATGTGATCACTCTGGTCCAGCGCAAGGCTCACTCGCAGAGGGCGACCCCCAGTGGACTGATTCGGAATAGCAGCTACTTTTACAGAAAAGCAATCTGTCTTTCTGTAATTCAAACAATCGAAGAGTCATCCGACGGGCCTCACTGGACCCCCGGGGGTCCGGGTATAAAGAGTCAACAAGCACACCTCCAAACTCATCAGGTTTCATCTTGCTTCCTCTATGTTTTCTTTACATTTTGCTTGGCTAAGCTTGGCTCTGCATCCTATGAACACGGCCGCCACGCTCACTATCAAGTCTGAAACCCCCCCATGTGAACGTGTCAATACCACACCTGTGCATGTTTGCTTACGTGCAGACAGAAGTACAACTCCAACTTTAGTTGGTAACGGTTATATCTCACCTTCCACCTCCACCTCTTTCCCGACGACAGGCAGCGGATCTCGACTCTGCTGCACTTTCTTCTTGGGCGCCTTTGAGTGCTGCATCCTGTCTCTATCCTTCTCCTTCTTTCCGCCTCCTTTGGACGGGTGGGACGTGAACGGGGAGCTCTCCCCTTCCTCTTTCTCTGGCGACATGATGAGCTTCATCTTCAGACCGTCGGCCTCGCGTAACGTCAACGGCTCCTCTTTGGGCGCTCCGCCGTGGAATAGTGACGACTTTGAGGAAGACGACGAGTGCTTCTTGGAGGACGATGATGACGAGGCAGCGGGGCGGGAGTGGGAGAAGGAGTGGCTCCCTTTGCTTCCGCCGCCGCCGCCGCCCTCACGTTTGCGGTCCTTGGAAGAGTGCGAGGAGAAGGGCGGGTAGGAGGGTTTCTTGTGTAAGTGGGGGCTGGGTTCTGAACCCGTTGCCAGCGGAGAGGTGATGGCCTGCAGGAGGCCCATGGCTGTGTCTGTAGGGAGGGAGGATGAGGGGGATGAGACGGTAGGGGAGCGGTCTACAGACTTGTGCTTTTTCTTGTGGGAAGGTGGACCTAAACCATCGTGGTCTGTTACAGGGACAACACGGGAAAAGAAAAAAGTAAACACGGTTGAGTGTTTTTTTGTTGTGTGAAATTAAAATATTATTACAGCATATCAACATCTCACCTCTGTAATAGTAATCATCACTATGTTTCTTCTTCTTTTTGTGCGAGTCCCCTCCAAGCGCAAACAACTCCGAATCCTGATTTTGAATGACATAATTGCTTTTCGTTCACCAATTTGGGGATAAATTGGTTGGAAATACTATGTTTTAATAAAAAGCTTCCTGTGATATTAAATTATAGAAACGTTAATGTTGACAGATAACCTACCTTGGGTCGTTTTTTGGAAGACTTTCGGACCTGAGCAGCGATCTCCTCTTCCTCCCTTAACAGGTCCTTGTACGACCTCCTCTTCTCTCTCTGGCTACGCCCAGCTACAAGGCCTCTGTCTCCTTCCATCCCCACATCTAGAATAAATGGTAAAAATAGTCAAATGGTTCATTGAAAAGAATTCTTTGGATCTTGTTTCATCCATGTCTCTTGATATGTTCTCCGTTCCTTGTGCAAACCAACACTCAAATCGGTGAAACGGTAACATTTTATTTATTGTGCCTCTGACATTTGCAAATCTGTGATAAGTGGAATGAATGTAGAACTACTTTCAGTTTACAAGCAGACATTACCAATTCCTCCTTTATTCTTGATCTCCTCAAAAGCCATGGCTCCTGCTTTGTCAACACGTGTGGTTGTCACAGTACGTCACTGACAACGTAAGGCAGGATTCTGAGCTGCAAAGTGAACACCAAGAGACACCAATCAAATGCAAGTTAAGGTTATCTATCCTGGACAAAAAACAAGCAGAGCAGTTTAACGACGGAGAACTTGGCCATTATTGGCTACATATTTCACAGGTACAATGGTAATCACGGTGTAATAGGTACCGAATGGCTAAAAGTGACGTTGTACCGGTTTAGTCCCGCGCTGAGCTGTAGGTAACCCGAACACAACGCTACCCAAAAGTATGCAAGTTCCGTAATGAATGGCTGCTAATTGAAGGAAAATACAGGATGCCCTATGTTAGAATAATGCTGTGGTCGGTCACCGGCAAAACAGTAAAACAAACCATAGCTAGACAAACTCCCGCCTACTTTCATCAAGACACACAAACACACCCCCTCTCCGTTCACTTTGAGTCGTTAGCTTCGCAACATTTCCAGCACTGGAGCGGGTCTCGCTGAGCGCGGCCTCAGCCCGCCGGTGACAGCGAGTGAGGAAAGCCCGAGGCTTTCACTCAGAGCTAGGCCGCGCTCCTCTCAAGTGCACAAAATAAAGTGCAAAACATGCATTCAACTCTGCTCGTGTCTTAGTCTCCACTGGGGCGATAAGCGTTTGCTTTTCATACACACCGGGGAGAAAGGAAATACTGTGTTCAGTAAATTGTACTACCTTTATGGATATCCAATTTACGCGGGTCCGGTCGCCATTTTTATTATTTTCGGCGAAGCAACAATACGTGTCGCCGTAGGGGAGGGGCTTTGGAAACGTAGCCAATCAGCGTGCTGCTCTCTGCTCTTTTTACACACACGATCCTACTAGTGAAAACTAAATTCTGGAATATTGGATGCGTTGGTATTGAATCAAGAATTAAATTACACAAAATTAACCGAAATGTATTCAACATTTATCATGTATGAAATGCAATATCCTACAATCATAGCCAAACATTGATTTATTGAATCACATATCCATTGCCAACGATAGTCAAATATCTAAAAATGTTCTTTTACAGTACAGTTCACATACAAACATTACATGCAACACAGGAGAAAAGGCAACGGCATAGAAAGATGCCGTCAATAAGAAAACAAAATACAACAGTGAAAACTGTTTAATCATTTCATGAAAAATGTCTCATAATTATCAGCAAACTTAGCTAGAAATGGCAGGCAAAAAGAGATTGCGTCAGCACATAGACACAGCTGTGAGTCTTACACACACACACACACACACACACACACACAAACACACACACACACACACACACACACACACACACACACACACACACACACACACACACACACACACACACACACACACACACACACACACACACTAGAGTGAAGATCCCACTGCGCCTGAGGGTTGGTTTCTGTTCCAGCAGTTTCCTGTTCTTAATGTATATTTCCCTAAAGGGTTTCTTTTATCCCGTTTTATGAAAACCTAACATGTGACACTCCTTTCCCTCTATAAATAGATACCCACTTCATTGCGGTACTGGGAATTCCATTTTGAGCATCTTGTCGCTTTAACCAGATGATGATTTTTCTGTTACAGTCTTACTCACAGGAACGCTATGAAAACCTCACTAAAGCTGCAAATGCTTTCAAAATAATCACGGTTTTATCTTATAAAGGAACAAGGTGTCCACATTTCACAGCCCTGAAGAAACAATGCTGTAGATGAATCTGTACTTTGGAATACGGACAGAAACCCCCAGAATTTTGGTTCAGTACGGTTTAGAATTAGCTTGTCTGCTCATGGCTAATGCTGCAGAGGCATTCTCCTGAAAAGTAGCAGGACTTCAGCTCCTTGTACAACTTTTCTTCTACCTATCCCCTAGATTCTGTTTCTGTAGACTGAGTGACGTAAAACTGGCCAACAAATCGGTCACCTCATCCACCTAAAAAAAAAAAAAAAAGAAAGAAAAAAAAGAAACAACCACGTGTGAGTTTTGGGGAAATTGAAGTAAATTCACAAGAATAATCAATACATACGAAAAAGCAAACATTTAGCGAGTTACACCATGACTGATATTTATTCACAGAGTCTATAGGTCTCACCTGCTCTTTGGTGCGTGTGTGCCGCAGCTGTGTGGAAATGTGCTCGAGTCGCTCTTTAGCTTCACTCTGGCCCATTAAGTTCAGGTATTCCCTCAGCATTTGAATAATCTACAAGGGAAAGTCAAACGAAAAATGATTCAGCATTCATTCCATCTAAACGAATTAAGCATGATTTTTGCCGAAGATGAATCCAAAGCAGAAGCCGGGAAAATGAGGGCGTTCGATACCTGCGTGACTTCTCCTCTCAGCGTTTCTAAACTGCGTGAATCTCCCTCCTGCAGAATATTGAGTTTGGAGCGCGCTAGATGCAGGGGGGTCCTGCCTGCTCGGTCCAGGGCGTCCACACGGGCTCCTTGACCGAGAGAATAAGGGAACAAATTTCTCAGCTAAGTGTGTTGAACAGTTAATGGTCCATTTTGTTATATATCTGGCAACATTTAAAGGGGTTGGGACGCCAACCACCGAGGATGGGAAGCATTTGACGAGGCAGTTTCTGAGGAGACGTGCCGCCATGGTGAGTGGTTACAATCCTACACCTGAACTAGATTAAGTTAAATGCTATAGATTACTTTAAATTGGCCTATTTTGTTTGAAGCAGCCATTTTTAGGTGGGAAAATATGGCCAACAGATGTACAATTCAATTACACAACAGAACACCAAAATGAATGGCACTGGGGATCAGTTGAAACACTATTCTCAACCAGCAAACATATCAGACTGCCTTCTTCTACATGGAACCAGGGCAGCAGTGCTGCTTTATATCATGTTTATCATCGACTCAGTCAGAGTTTTTGATTGATATATATAATATATATATTATATATATACTGTACCCATATAAATATGCTCCTTCAGGGCAACAAACACCTTTAAAAGTCTATCCCGTGACCCTTTATCTTCAGCTAACTTACAACAACGAGATCTCATACAAAGGCAAGCGACATGTAAACAAAAAGGTCTCACCTCCTCTCAGCAGCGAGGTGATCACA
This sequence comes from Gasterosteus aculeatus, assembly GCF_964276395.1. Lineage (NCBI taxonomy): Eukaryota > Metazoa > Chordata > Actinopteri > Perciformes > Gasterosteidae > Gasterosteus > Gasterosteus aculeatus. The sequence continues at coordinate 5,226,009 of NC_135699.1, forward strand.
GGCACATGGTTGGTACAGGCCGCTGCGGACACAGTTAAAAAGCAGCAAGTTGAGACACAAATAAAAGAACAAGCGGTCATGTCGTTCTGCATCTCTGCGTTAGCAGGTGCGGCGCGAAGCCGCTGCACTGCAGTGAGTCAGAGGGAAACCACAGTCATGTGCTTTTCAGACCACACTGCTGCAGGCTTTACAGGGAGAGTGTGATCGTTTTCTCTTACCCAGATGGAGGGGGGTATTTCCCAAACTGTCTCGCTGGTTTGGGTCAGCGCCGTTGCTCAGCAGCAATTGCACTACAGAGAGAGAGAGAGAACGACATTGGGAAATAATTAACTGTGACCGATAATAAAATACAGTGTAAAAGGAAGAAAATCATAAGAAGTTGCGTTGTACACAATTTTCCTATTAGAGAGTCGGGACGAGTTAATCACCAACCTACCGATGCTCTCGTTGCCATTGCAGGAAGAGAAGTGGAGGGCCGTCCTCCCCTTGTCGTCTGCCGCACACGGGTCGGTGTCATCTTGCAGGAGCTTTCGAACTGAAAAAAAACAAAAACACACAAAACTGATCACCTTTCACTCCACCTGCGAGGCATTTTACTGCACCCACCTCGCTGTTCATACCTGTGTCAATGTCGTTGCTGTTCGCTGCCTCCCTCAGTCTTTTCGCAGCTGTGGAGACACACATTGAAAATGACCGGTATGTAAATGTTGCTTTGGGTGGATGAATGGAATCTGATTGCATTTACATCAACAAACAAAGGCTCCTTTCACTGGGTTCACACTGTCAAGAGGGGGGGGGGGGGTGCAACTGTATACCTGCAGTGTACTGTTTACCAGGGCATGGTAGCAGGTTGTTACAAGACAGATGAGACAAGACAGCTACTGGGATCTTAATACTTCCTTCTGGTATTCTCTGCATTACACTGTGATAACTTCAGCCTGCCTGTGCAGGTATATCTAACTTACTCTGTATGTATTAAATCTACGTGCTCAGAGACCTAAATATGACACACACTCACACACACACACACACACACACACACACAGTTGTAATGTATAGGTAAAGCTGTCACTCACCGTAGATATCTTTCCCCATGGGCCCGAGGCTGCGGGCCACCTTGTGCTGCCGCCGGGCCCTCCTCCCCGTCATTTTCCCCATCTTGCTCGTCACCCCCCCGGCGCCCGCCTCCGCGCAGCCGGGCTCCCACAACAAGTGCAGGTACCGCAGTTCCTTCTCGTCTCTCTGTCCGACCTTACCCAACACCACTTTGCCATCCCCGGTCCCGGTCATCCCGAAGCCGAGAGCAGCGGGACCCTCGGGGTCCATCCTCTCCGGGCTGACGATGCCCCGCGGCTCCCTGCCCTCCGGCCCCTGCGCGTCGGCTTCGGGTCCGGGCTCCACCATGTACTCCCCCTCGGAGCTGGAGCGGTCGTTATCCGAGGCCGTCGCAACAATTGGGCTCCACCCGTCCATACTCTACGGTGACATGTGGATGCCGTGTTGGTGCTGCCTGCGTTCCTCACTGCGGCTGCCGAAGCAAACGGGAACCAACGCGGTCGTGTCGCGTAGGAACACCTCCGAATATCGCAGCCGCTCCGTCACGTCTCCTCAGAAACTGCCTCGTCAAAGGCTTCCCATCCTCGGTGGTTGGCAGTATATGGAAGCGCAGGGCACACTTCCTAAACAGCAGCAAAATGTCTCCTATTTCACAATGTTTCATTATCGCGGAGGTAAACTAGTAAAAGGCAAAGCCATTGTGCGGTTGACGGAGAGCTGGCCAATCAGGTTGCGTGTTGTTCGTTAAGCGCCTGTCCAATAGAATCTACGCAAACCAGGGAGCCAATCAAAGAGTCGTGTGCCTGGACCAATAACCGCGCATGCGCAGGTGTACAAAGAAAAGCTAGTCCATAAAACATATTTGGAATCCTTCTTTAATATACGTTTCATCGGGTAATACCATGTAAAATCAATAATACACACAAACTCACCCTTCCCCTATATGGCTTAAATAACATGTACATGATATGAAAATGTCATAATATTATATACAGTAGATTCAGGTTAGAAATAAAAAATAAGGGAACATTCAAGGGAAAAGGTCCCTTTCCAGTGATGCGCAGTTCCCAACCTGAGGGTTGGGTCCCCAATAGGTCCCGTGACGATGTGGGAGGAACTGTGAGATTATTACAAAATAAGGAAATATTCAGTTACACTTTACTGTAACAGTGAATTTCTTAATGGCACTTCTTCAGACACTTAAACATCAAAATAAAACAAAAAAACATTGACTCTTTGGTTGAATTTGTCAATCCAGATTTACAAATGACAAGGGTTTATAGATTGCCTCATTTTAAGGGGTCACAGGCCCAACACCTTTGGGAACCACTGATCATGGTATCAAGATATTTGTTCTCGTGGGGGGAAATATTCCAGGTGCTAGAGAAATGTAACACACACTCATTGCTCATCACAACAACTTGCAGTAGCAACATTTTTGGTTCCATTGCTTAAGATCTAGAACACTTATTTTTCTCATGTAACCACTGCCTTCAACACAATCAGAAGTCAAGTTTCAGTCCTGCAGAAATGGAGGCTCAAGCCTGTGCCAGGTGGGCAGGGAACGCGGGATCCGCCCCCGATGTGCCTTCATCCCGCACAGTGGGCATCGGGCCCCCGTCCTGATCACGCTGCCACAGCCGACTGTCGCGAGCGACACCCTGCCGCTTTAAGTAGCCCTGCTGACAAAACAGCGGCGGCTTGCGGTGGGCGAGGGACAAGCGGAAGCATGATTCTGAAAGACATGATAATAACGCGGGAATGAGTCAAACTACCACCTGTAATGATAGAGTAAATATATTCAGAAATTTGTGTGTAACTGGTATACAAAAATAGGATTTGCAGCAAAAAACTGGGCAGGTTTACCTGCATAGAAGGCCCTGAGGTCAGTCTGGACACAGTGCTCGAGGAAGCGCCGCAGCGGCTGAATATGCGATATGGGCGTCCCCCATTCTGTGAGGAAGTCCTCGACCATGTGGTGGATTGCCTTGGGCCTCGGTAAAGGCCAGCCGGGGGGACGGAGCTTCATTTCCTCATCTGGGAAAAAAGGAAACAGAACTCATATTAACTTTCAACCGGAGCTCCTTGCCTTTCATTAACTGCAGTAACTCGACCCTTTAGCGGCACAGTACTTCTACTCACCAGTGGGAAGCTTGTCATAGTAGTATAAAACCGGATGCAGAAAGTTTGATTTCCAAGCTGTGGTCCATTCGGTGTCAGCCCTGCCCCGCCCCAAGTAGTCAACTTTATTCTTCCCGTACTGCATGACCAGAACTATCAGTCCGTGCTTGGAGACCTCGTGGCCCGAGAGAGAGGAGAACCGAGGCAAGGCCTGGAGTGTGAACTCTTCCACGTATTCACAGCGAGAGCTTAGAGCCGGGCAGAGAAGAAAGCACCATGAAGAACACGGAAAGGTAACAACTGTATTTATACTTAATGAGCAAAGGTCAGGCAATATCATTTGAAATGAGAGTAAACAGGGAGTGACTTATACAGTGACTTTGATATTTCTTTATCTGTATGAGCTGTAGTTGCAATCAAACTGGCATTGCCTTCATTAGGTATCACTGCGTGTTAGAATATATTATCCTAACAAGCAGTGACGCCGCTGGTGACATCAAGACAGCACATTTACCCGCGTAGAAGGATAACATCTCCGAGAACCTCAAACATTTGGTACGGCCCAGAGGCCTCGTTGATCCGCTTCAGAATCCACGACTGCAGCTGCGTTGTCGATAGTTCTGTTGATTGCCACGGGTTACCGTGGTAACGCTGTTCAAGCACGCGATGTACAGACCGCACTGTGGTAAAAATATAAAAACACCAACAAAATTACATTTTAAATATATTTTTTGTACTTTAAATGCATATCCAATAGTCACAACACATGAACGCTATTGACTACTTGTCGCTGCCGTTGGAACCGGACCACGTCGATGAAGATGCGCAGGCTCTGGCAGAGAGGACACCTGGCGAGGCAGAAAACATTGTTCGGGCTTTCACCTGTGTAACGGAACCCGTGGACGAAGCCGCCGGCGGATGAGCGGTAGTCTCTGGAGTGAGCGGCGGTTCCCAGCACAAACAGACCGGGGGTGTTGTCCCCTTCATACCAGGCCGTCAGCCTCGGCAAGCGGCCTTTGGCGTTGTCGCTGTTCAGCGGGCGGGCCGAGCTGGGGAGACGGGAGGTCACAGAAGTTGAACCGACTGGGCTTTGACACACGTCCACTAGCACTCGAGGTTAACAGTAGTTCTCCACCTTTGGAATATACTGAAGTTGAATCGGAATCCGAGGCACGATATCACCCGGTCGTAGGGCTTGCGCATAGAGAAGTTGTCCAGTTGATACTCGAGGGTTTCCGCTCTTCTCGCATCGGAGCCGTTCTTCTCCTCCTGGTGTTGCAGGTACTTTTTTAAAGTCACACAGAACTTTGGCTTGTTCACTTTCTTCTTTGCGCCCGATCTGCTCCAGCCTTGCTCTTTAAGTTGAGTGATGGCTATTTTATCCAGAGGGATCTCCGCCAACCCGTCCAAGGACTTCAGCTGATATGTGTCGAGAAGATCATTGTTCACAGCTCTGAAAAGACAAAAACACAAGAGTTCACTTTACATTAAACAGTGTTGACATGCAAAACATTGAGGAAGAACCCCACCTGGGGCACACGTACCCGCTGGGTGACAAATATGCTGTAATAATACGAGATGTGTAAAGAAACAATAAACAAATGTATGTAGTGTGAAATCTGATGTTTGTCAATTCTTTCACTGTTGCCTTGAACATTTTACTGGTTTGCCCTGTCAACATGTCCATTGAAAGACTCTTAATTCTTCCAGAGCATCTTAAATAGAAAAAAAAGTTTAATTTCTTTGATGTTTAGAGATAAACAAACTGTTATGATAACCCATCAGTTACAAGCCTTCCATTATTTATATATTATAGCTCACTATAAATTGATAAGCAAGTTATAACAACTTGATACGAACCGAGAGCTTGAGCCTAGAATAATTCATCACTGAGTATGTTACTGAAACTCTCCATCCATCCATCTTCACACCGCTTATCCTGCACACAGGGCCGCTGGAGTCAATCCCAACCAACTTCTGGCGATAGGCCAGAATCAGTACGACCTGGTCCTATAATTTTTCTTTTTTTAAACGGCTGCCTTTTTACAAGAAACACATTCTAATTACTTCATGCTTCGATATCTTAGGATCCTCTACTTTCTGCATTGACCCCTATTCTTTAAAAATAATAATGAACATCATTTGGGGGTGTGACCAACAGGACAACAGAAAGGACCCAATCTTTAGCTCTACCTGAGATCTCCAACGTAATGTGTCTGCCAGGCCAGTCGAACGGGGTTGGAACTGAGCATGTGCACCAACTTGGCTCTTCCCGAGATGCTCTGGGCCGTTTCGAAAGCCGAGTTCCCCTTGCCCAGAATCAGTACGGCCTGGTCCTTGTAGTCCTCGGGATCGGTGGAGATGGACTCGTAGCCCTCGACCAGGTCGGAGCCGACAAACTCGACCCTCTGAGGAACCCACAGACCTGAGGCCACCAGGAGGACGCTGGGAGGGGAGTGGGAAGGGGATGGATAAACAACGTGCTTCACAATCAGAAAACAGAGACTTTAACCGTTGTCTTGGGTTCCAGTGTGGCGCAAATTACCTGCATGTGTAGTCCAACTCATGTTGATCGGTCAGGATGTATCTTCTGCCCTCGGGGGACCGCACTGCCCCGATTCTTCCGATGTCCACGCCGTACCGGACCCTCAGCCCCAGCTCCTTCTCGAACATGGACAAATAGACCGGGAAGGCGTCCGCCGGCGGGAAGAAATCTCTGCTCACCCTCTTCAACAGGAGGTCGGGTCTGTCGCTCAGCAGCGAGTTCCAGTCGTGGCGCATGTTGAACTCTCGGTTCTGGCTCCCCGTGTAGATCTTGTTGATACTGATGAGCTTCCTGTGCCTGGGGTACCTGGAGAAACAGAGCAGAGAACGGCCCCGTGTCAAAGGTGGATCAGCGGGGCAGGCGGGCGCCATTGGACAGGCCTTTCGTGAAGCGCCCTACTTGTTGAAGAAGCTGCCCGGCCCAGAGTTTCTCTCTAAGATGACGTAGTCCCTTTTTGCCCGGGAGAGGAAATATCCCATCTGCAGTCCCGAGGGCCCGGCACCGAGCACGCAGTAGTCATAGCGGCCGGTGCCGTTCTGCTGGCGGTCATCAGGAAAGCACTCGGTGCAGCCAATGAGGATGAGGAGGGTCAAATAAGGAAGGCTCGGATCCATGACCTGCTGGACGTGAAGCAATGTGGTAAACGTGTGGGGACAACTCAAATAAATGACTCAGAAAAAAATCCGTAGAGTATTGTTGTAGCATAAAGGATATTAACGCCTTATTACTCATATTATTTCACAAACCTTAACTGTAAATTGTGAAATATATGTTTCAAATGGAAACATTTGGAGGGCTTATGTTAGGAACATTTCAGGCTCATTCAATTGGGGGTTTTTTCCGCACAGAGAAAAGTGTCTTAAACATAATCTCACTACTTCTCTTTTGCTCCTAACCCGGGCACGCGCTTGTGTGTAGCGGATTGGAACATCTGTAAGAAGTACAAGTAACGTTAGCAAACCTCCACCGCGGGTCCCTGTTCCGGAGCACAGCGGCTACATCTCAGCTCCGCGTGCCTGCGACGTGGAACCAGAAGGGCGCCTCAACGACGTTATCCCTCTGCAGAGGATGCGGCGTCCCGATTCCGGTTCGGGTCCTGGTCCCGGTCCTCTGGAGCCAGACGTGAGCTCGCCTGAGGTTCTCCTACAAAAGCACGTAAGGTTCCCTTTTTATTTCAGTCGCTCCCTGCCACGCAGCGTCTGCGGTTAACCATCGATCGTACCTGTCGAGACGACTACATGTTTACTGTTTTGCGTTGTGCAGCGCGGTATGTGTGTGTGTGTGTGTGTGTGTGTGTGTGTGTGTGTGTGTGTGTGTGTGTGTGTGTGTGTGCACTCGTCTGAAATTCCACCGCCCCTCGTCAGACATCCGGAGCCAGTGGAGGGCTGCTTGCATAAGGGGCGTGGTTAGAGAATGCCATAGAACACTGCGGTCAACTCAGCAGACGCTTGAATTTTAGTGCCCGTATATGCGGAGTTTTACGGTATCAAACTTGGAATAAAGGCTATTTAAATAGCAAATTCCGGACAATGATAGAAGTACATGGTAAAAAATACATACAAGAGTAGTCAGAGAGAACTGTACAGATTTAGAGATTCCTTCAAAAAAAAGCTCTGTATTTGCAAGTTCAAAACAACATTTCTCTACATTTAAACTGTCGGACCTCTCTGACTACTAGGATGATCAATATAAGTCTTTTCACTGTACAGATTGAGATTTCTCCAAAGTAAAAGTCCTATTTTTGCAGGTTCAAACCACTATTTCTCCACATTTAAACTGCAATAAAAAACTCATTTCTCAATAATTCCAGACAAAGACCATTGTACCGAGAGGTGCAGATGAATCAGAGCCTCTTTGAACCAATCAGCAGCATTTTCTCTCATTTTGATAAACACCAGGTCTGCTTTTGAAGCTGAATGTGACTTGTCTTTTTGTTTCCTCTCCTGTTCATACATCTCTAAAACCCTCCCATGGTCACAGTGGTGAGGCTCGATTCTTCCTTAAGAGAGAGAAGCCAAAATATAGAACATTTGGACTTTTCCTCATAAGATTTGGCTTCACAAATGAATGACAAGATCCCAGCAGGTTCCCGTCATTTCCAGATTCATGTTTTAATAGTGCCAACTTCTTTAATTTAAGGGAAAAATGAAGAATGGCATGTCTATATTCAATTCTTATTGGCCTAATTCTGTGGTGTATTATTGTATTAATATTCTCTTACCCCATGATGACGCTGATGATGGTAATTATCTTTGTATGCAACCAGAGAGAAGATTGTTTCCATCAAATAAAATAAGTAGATACCGCCAATCAGTACCAACGTCTTGTAAATGTAGTCTGGAGTTTGTGTAAATGCGTCAGGCGAGTGATTGTGGCTGTCCGTTTTGTCTGAGTGCAACATGCAAATCTAAAAACTGAAGACACAGACCGGAGGAAAATGAGTATTTCTTGTTTAAAAATCACACTTTTACAGCTGCTATGAATTTCAGCTCCCCCCCAAAAAAAGCTTTTCACTCACTGACCATGGGTACCAGGTGCAGTAAGGCATCTCCAGTCAGTGAACCTGCAGCCCGGCTGATGCAGAACTGGATGCAATTGTGGAACACAGTGGTGCAAGAGGTACACAGCAGCACTACAATGCCAAACATGGATGTGAGGGTTATCAACACACTGGCAATGGTGGCACAGATGTATTCTACAGGAGAAGGAGAGAACACAAGAGGCGCAGGGAAGGTCAACAACGTCGAGAGCCCAGAAGACAAATATATGCAAAGTAAATGTAAAGCCTTTATTGAATCGGTCCATCCTGCCACGATGAAGGTGAACAGGACTCGGGGATCAGAACATTTTTTCTAAAACTGCATGCTGAGAGTCCTTTAAGTGGAACCTTTGCTCTTCATTTGTTTCTGGAAGGCCTTTCAGAACATGCACAGTTTTGCTTTGAAATACTGCGGTTGCTCGCGTATACTTAAAAACACACATACCTGTTTTAGGACACACGCTTACACACATGAGGAGGACATCCCAGCCCCTGGTCTATCCTACGGCAGGATGGAGTCCAAGCCCCAAACCACTTGGTAATATAAATATTCATGCCTGTTACAATAAAGCATTGTTAAAATTTCATAAAGTCTCTCCGGATTGAATTACAGCTGCCTTGAAGGACTGTGGTACATGTCCTGTTAACAAAGACAGATTCATAATATCTAGTAAAGACGTGCTAACTAAAGGAAAAACTTAAGCAGCTTAGTCGGAATCGGAGAGACTAGAAGATTTAGACATCGAAATTATAGAAGTCAGTTGATCTAGGTTAGAGAGGGCATCCGGAGGACAGGTCGGCACTGGTTGAAGGCAGGAGACCATCAATTTTCTCTTTGATAGTCAGAATCTTATCATTGAAGAAATTCATGAACTCGTTACTAGTGAGGTGCAAAGGAATACATGGCACAGAGCTGTGACTCTGTCAGTCTGGCTACAGTGCTGAAGAGAAACCTGGAGTTGTTTTTATTTTCTCTATTAACGATGAGTAATAAGATGCTCCTGCGTTACAGAGAGCCTTCTTATATGTTTTAAGGCTGTCTTGCCAAACTAGATCCTTCTGATTTGGTGGAACGCCATAATCGTTCAAGTTTCCGCACAGTTTGCTTTAGGTTCCGTGTTTGAGGGTTATACCAAGTGTGGGCGCCCGACCTCGCGGGGTAGGCCAAGGGGTCCCAGAGGAGAAGAGAGGCGGACGACAAGCGAAGTTAACAAAGGTTTATTATGAAAAATTAAACCGGGGGAGGAGAAAAGGGAGAGGAAAAACGATAACTCAAAAGCTCTTCACCGGGTCGGCCAGGGACATCAGGAGGCTTCGCCAGATTCCTCCTGGTGCAGAAAAGAGAGAATGTATTTCATTAGAACCGTCTCGTTTGAGGAACATCCCCTGGGTCTCACCCTCCTCGCGTTCCGGCTGTCTCGCTCGCTTGCTTTCTCCTCCGTGTCTCCGGGGAGGAAGGCTTAAAACAGGATCCCGATTGCCTGCGTGATTACCGACACCTGGGAGGGGAACTCAGTGACACCTGGGGTAGTACCGCCCTTCCACTACCATGCCTCTTGGTGGCCCTCTCCTGGCTGTTTCTCGCCACGTGGGGCACTGCTCACCGGCTGGACTCTCAAAGAGCCTGGAGCAGCATCGACAAAATGATCGATCTGGGACGGACTGAAGTTCTTCTGATATCTTGAGACGGGACACTGAACGTAGAGCAGAAGGAATAGCTTCTTTAAATGAGGTTACAGCGGTATCCGATAAGCGTCGACTGTAGAAACTCTTGGGAGGAGGAGATAACGGTAGTAGAGATCTAAAGGTTATCAGAAGATTGTCCGACAGGAGAGGTTTCTGTGGAAAAATTGTTCAATCCCAATCCCAAACACAAGAACCAAGTCGAGAGTGTGGTTAAAACAGTAAGTTGGTTTACTAACACTTTGACAGAAACCAATTGAATCTAATAATGAAAGAAATGCAGTACCAAGGCTGTCGTTGTCGACATCCACATGAATGTTAAAATCACCCACAATAATTTCCAAACTCGTTAAACTCGAAAATTCAGAAAGAAATTCAGAATAAGGACTTGGGGCCCGTACACAAAGATAACCGGCTGGATGATTTTTCAGGTTGGTTGCGAAAGACTGAATACCAGGCTTTTCAAATTAGCTGTAATCCACTTTAGGTTTAAAGTTTATTTAAAGGCAAGAGACATAAATAGCTGCAGCATAAATCGCGTGTCTTTATTTAGCATGCCCCAGAATTTGGAGACTTTCGGCGCATGTAGGCTGTAACAACAAGTAGGATAGGGTGTGAAATGTGTACTACAGCCCCCCCACACCGGTCAGCTCCCACCCATTGGCGTTGGATCTGTGGGAAACACTGATTCTATATATATATATTCTATTTAATATTCAAATTCTTGTGAGAAGCTTATGAAGGTCAAACATGTATTAAGTCATTGGAAGAAAGTTGTAAGATACATTTTAAGGGCTTACAATGAGTGCTGGTACTGTCATGTTATGGACGGATTTCATTCTGCTCTGCATCCTATAGTCAAGGTTGCCAACTTGTAGTGTTAGCATGTTCGCTGCGTGCTTAGTATGCTCGCTGCTAGCGTTAGCATGTAGCATTGAAACTGGTCCAAAGTGAATAATACTTTTTAATGCTTGTTTTATTTATTTACAGATGTCCACCGGCTCCTTTGTGGCATATAAAAAAGGAAATGGAGTTTGTTGTTGTATTTTAAAGAACATGGTTTATGTTATATTTATATTGTTGGTTAATGAATACAAATGCGTCGTTGCATGTGTCACATGGTCTTTGTGTTGTATGTGGAAACTTTTGATGTGTCACGGTGAGTATTTAACTGCTGCATATTTCATTGTCAGCATTCCCATGTTTACTGGACATTTCAAATACGGGACAATTGTAACAAAAGTGTCAAATGTGAAAAGAATTTCACTGACTTATGAAAGATGTTGATTACGTGATCACATTTAGACCTTATTTCAACAAGATTTGAAATATTGGCTTTTACTTTAAGCACTATAACATATACTGCTGTTTATTCTTTATTTTTATTTCACTATGAATACAGTGGGTGTTTGTATTTTTTCATAACAAGAAATATTTGTGTACATCAGGAATATATTTGTGAATCCTATGTGGTTTTTTGTTTATATATACGAAATGTTTGCGGAGAGTCGTTTACATCCAAACCACAAAATACACTTGTGAATCCTGCATAGTGTTAAGACCGATGTGACCGCTCACCATTTACCTCTTCAATAAATGTCAAAGAAATGATGGAAAAATATTGATTATTGGAAGCGGGAAAGGAGCATTGCCACTTTGTAGGCGTGGACCTTTAACTAAAAGTTAAAACCCCTACGACACTCACACAACATCTGACCTTTGCTTCACAGGGAGACACTTTCATGCCACACTTGATTTCTGCCATATCATGAAATCGGAGTTCCCCACAACATCCACACATCTGTCAGGTCATGTTTAAGCCGGAGCTGTGTGTCAGCAGTAACACTTCCCATGCAACTCGGCAGGCGCTGCACACCAGGCTGTATAAAAGAGCTGCGAGGACTCGGTGGACCTTTAGCTCCGCGGCGCTGACAAGAGGACCTGCCAGAAGACGCAGCTGTACGGAATATCCCAGTTTATGTCAGGTGTGTTTCAAACATTGACACATTTCTTGTTATTCATATTAAAATGTTTTTTAAGTTTACTAATTAACGCCAATCACTTGTCTGCTTAGATGGAGACCATGAAGAGTGCGAGGACCAACGAGACAGGGGACATTGGCAGGTAGGACAGTTTATTCTAAAGAGGCTTTCAACACAAAGAACCGTATGATTAGAGAGAATACAAGTTATATTTCCGGACGTTTAGCACATTTTTCCTTTTTGTGTCCCACGGTCAGTGATCTATCAGAGCAGGTCAAAGCCGCCACTAAGGACAGCCACGTCCGAGCTGAAAACACACAGCTGATGCTGAGCTACCAGAAGGGTGACATCACCCTGCCTCAGTACAAGGTGAGCGCTACACAATTTACACATCACACTTTTCTGCTGTTGGTTCCGTTTACATTGTTCAGAAGAAAGAAAGAAAATCTTTTTCTTCATGTCCCGGTCAGGTGCTGCTGTGTTCCCTCCACGAGATCTACAAAGCGCTGGAAGAGGAGCTAGACAGGAATTCTGCCCATCCCGCCGTCGCACCGATATACTTCCCTCAGGAACTCGCCCGTCTGGAGACCCTCGAGAGGGATCTGGAGCACTTCCTGGGGTCCGACTGGAGGAAGAAGGTGGTCGTTCCCGGAGCCACGCACAGATACCAACAGAGACTCCGACGGGTGAGCGGAGGGGAAGGAGCTCAGTCAACGTCGAGCACAGGCCTGTTGTGACACCATCTTGTGTGGTTGTCGTTTCATTTAACAGATTGGCAAAGAGAGGCCTGAGCTGTTGGTGGCCCATGCTTACACGCGTTACCTCGGCGACCTTTCGGGAGGTCAAGTGCTGGGGAAAATCACCCAGAAATCTCTAGGGCTGAGCAGCAAAGAGGGGCTTTCGTTTTTCTCTTTTCCCGGCGTGAGCAGCGCCAACCGCTTCAAGCAGCTGTACAGGAGCCGGATGAACAGCATCGAGCTGACGGAGGAGGAGAGGGCGGCGGTGCTGGAGGAGGCCGTCGCCGCCTTCGAGCTTAACATCCAGGTGAGCAAAAGAGGGATCACAGCGCAGATTTACCGTTTGCATGGACAGTGTGGCGGCAGTGACTTGTAATGGCATCCAGAATCCCCTTAATAGTCACACAGGAACTTGCAAAAAGAGAACTGAATCTGTCAACATTATCTTTTTTTTTTACGTCTATTCCTTCAGGTTTTTGATGACTTGCAGAAAATGTTGAGTGTCACAACCGAGATGGGGGACGGGTCAACGGTCAACGCCGGCCAAAAAACGTCTGCGTTCCCATCTTTACCCATCATGCACACCGTGGGATTGTGTGTGGCTCTCATCACTATTGGACTGGGAATCTACTCCTTGTAGATTTTGTGTGCACACGCAGTACTTTACCAACCAATTAATGCAACTTGTCTAATCTTTAAAGTATCAAATCACAGCTAAAACTAATTCTCAACTGTGACTATTAAAACCATCCTGCACTGTGAAACTCGTTTTACGATTCCTTTTTAATAAAAAAAACTTCTCTCTCTCAACGTATGAGTTGAAATAACTTATGAGCCTCACAGACTGTGAGGCTCGTAAGAGTGAGTTGTGGTTTTGGTATAAGAGTGACCATGTGAGAGGATGGATGACAGGGTGTGTGACTGAGGGTGAGTGTCCATATGACATATTAGTGATACTAGATGTGGCAAGAAACGGGTGTGGAAGAATACAACTGAGAATACTGGGGGAGTGTTCATATGACATTTGGGAGGTTACAGTAAATGATGGTGCAAGACTTCAACTGACACTATGCTTGACTTAGATTCAGACACAGATCCAGAGAGTAAGTACTTCAACAATGGGAGAAATTGTGACTACTACACGGAAAATCAGTTCAACGAAAAGTTTGGGTCAGAACACAATATAAAGATAATACACTTCAAGGGGGAGTTGCACTTTATGTTGATAGAAGACTTAAGTACAAGATTGTTGAAAGTATGACGGCTGCAATTGATGATATATGTGAATGTATTACTATTGAAATAGATATGGGGAAAAGGAAGAACATCATTGTCAGCTGTGCCTACCGGGCTCCCAACAATAGCATAGAGAAGTTCAAGGAGGTGATGGAGAGTATGGCTACAAACACCGAGCAAAAGGTAACTTTTCTCTGTGGCGATTACAACATCGATCTTCTGAATCCTAACAAACTAACACCGATAGAGAAATTCATGGATGCAATGTACAGCAAAAGCTTGTATCCTACTATTACTAAACCTAGTCGAATTACATTTCACTCTGCAACACTTATAGATAATATTTTTACTAATAACCTAATAGATAATATAGAAAGTGGATTATTATTAAATGATATTAGTGACCATCTGCCGGTGTTTTCATTCTACAGCGGTGCACCTAGGTTGGCTGAAAGGAATGAAATGATAGAAAGGAGATTAAGAACGGTTGACAATCTAAACAAGTTCAGAAATGAATTAAGTGCACAAAACTGGAGAAAGGTTTATGAGGCAGAGGAGGTTGATTATGCTTATGATTCCTTCCTGCAAACTTTTCTGATGTTATATGACAGATGCTGTCCAATTCAGCAAAGCAGAAAACGAGCAAATCGCTCAGATAAACCTTGGCTTACAAAGGGTCTGTTGAACGCCTGTAAAAAGAAGAACTTCTTATATAAAGAGTTTATCAAGAATAGAAATAAGGAGAAAGAAATGAAGTATTAAAGATATAAAAATAAATTAACTGATATTATGCGAAATTGTAAAAAGGATTATTATTGTAAACTACTAGATAAAAATAAAAATAATATAAAGGAAACATGGAAGATCTTAAATTCAGTTATAAGAAATCAATCGACCAGCTCTGGATTGCCAGAAGAAATTCTAGATAATGATAAGATTATTAATGACAAAAAGGAGATGGTAGAAGGCTTCAATAAATTCTTTGTAAATGTGGGCCCTAAACTAGAAGAGCAGATAAACCTTCCGCAAGGGGGATGCGTAGCACATTATTTGGGCAAGAGGAACCCAGATACTATCTTTCTGAAGGACACCCGATAAAAATGAAATTATAGCCATAGTTAATAACTTAAAAAAAAAAACATCAAGAGACTGGAATGGTAATCATATGACAATAGTAAAAGAAGTCATTATTAATATAGCAGATCCCCTAGCACATATCTGTAATGTTTCACTTCAAACGGGCTTCTTTCCAACCAAAATAAAAACTGCTAAGGTAATTCTGATTTTCAAAGAAGGTGAAAAAAACCTTTACAATAACTACAGACCAGTCTCCCTGCTTTCCCAATTTTCCAAAATTTTGGAAAAAATATTTGCTACAAGGATGGACAGTTTCATAGATAAACATGGATTACTCATAGATAGTCAATATGGTTTTAGGCCAAACCGATCAACATCATTGGCACTCATGGACTTAGTAGAAGAACTGACAAGCACAATAGATAACAAAAAGATGGCAATAGGGGTCTTCATAGATCTGAAGAAGGCATTTGACACAATAAACCATGATATACTGCTACACAAACTGGAAAGCTATGGGATCAGAGGGGTTGGACTAAATTGGGTACAAAGTTACATAGGACAAAGAAAACAGTTTGTACAGATAGGGGATAAGAAGTCCTCCTTAAGAAATATTACCTGTGGTGTGCCGCAAGGATCAATACTGGGTCCAAAACTATTTATTATTTATATAAATGATATAAGTAATGCTTCCAGGATCCTGAAAAATGTTATTTTTGCAGATGACACAAATGTATTCTGTGAAGGAGGGAACCTCGAACAGTTGTTGGAGGCGGTCTCGACTGAGTTAACCAAGCTGAAATTGTGGTTTGATATAAATAGATTATCACTTAATGTAAAGAAAACCAAATTTATGGTCTTTGGTAAAAGTAACACACAAGCAAACACACACATTGAACTAAAGATCGATAATATAAAAATCGAAAGGGTGTTTGAATAGTCCTTTCTAGGTGTAATGATAGACCACAAGCTCAGCTGCAGGCCACAGGTCACTCGTGTACACTCAAAATTGGCACGATGTGCAGGGATACTAGTCAGAGTCAGACATATATTGAATATACAATCACTGCATACACTATACTGTACACTCTTTGCCCCCTATTTGAGTTACTGTGTGGAAGTGTGGGGTAATACCTACAAAAGCACCCTACAGGCAATATGCACAATTAAAAAAAAAGCAATACGGATAGTTAATAAGGTGGGGTACTATGAACACACAAACACATTATTTCTGAAATTAAATATATTAAAATTTATGGACTTAACAGATTTTAAAACGTTACAGATTGTATTTAAAGCAAGAAACAGCCTACTCTCAGGAAACATTCAAAGTTGGTTTAGCGACAGACTAGGATAATTTAAGAGTGAGACTGAAACTGAGGCAACCAAAGGTGCACTCTACACTGAAAAGCAGGTGCATATCGGTCTGTGGGGTGAAGTTGTGGAACAACTTACCAGATAAGATCAAAGATTGTAAACATATTGCACAGTTCAAAAAACATCTTAAATTATACACATTAGCCAAATATGAGATCTGTGAAAATATTCAGTGACAGAAATTTAAATTGTATTTACTTGTGCGTGTGAGTATGCGTGCGTGTGTGCGTGTGAGAGAGAGTGTGTGTATGTATGTATGATATTAAAAGTAATATATACTAATTGAGAATATGGATAAGAGAGGGGTGGGTATCTATAAGCTTTTGCTTCCCTCTAATCCTTTTCTTGAACAAAAGGTGACTTTTCTAATTTTGTAGTCTATGTTGATTTTTACATTTTTTAATGTTTATATGTTCAAGAAATAAAATGCTTCAAAAAAAAAAACACTTTAATTTTTATTATTATTTTTTTACACATCATGCGGAAGCTTGATAACATTTGTGTGGCAGCGTTGTGGTTACAAGTAATCCGACAGCTGCTGCTCAAATGAAACCCAGATGCACGTGAATCCCCTCCAGACAGCGACCGAATACTCAAAGAGGTCCGTTGGGAAAGACAGAGTGCTGTGAACAGGCAAACATCAAACTATTTACATCAACAATGCTCCTGTCGGCGCACGGCTTGCTCTACTTGACTCTGTAGAGCACTTTCCTCTGCATGCGGTGCTGCAGCTCGCCCCTTCTCAACATCAGTTGCAGGACTTTATAGATGGCGTGCTCTGGATACTTCTGTTAAGAGGAAGACACAACCAGATAGGAGCGATGAGTCCTCAAATCAACAGAATAAAAAAAAAAGTTTTTTAAAAGTCATTGTTTTGTTAAAGATAGTTTTAGGTTGGATATTGTTGTACCGTTTAGTACTTAACTTTCCCTGAATATTTTGTAATATTAATATAATAATATTTAACGAACACTCGTAACCCTACGACAAAACTTTCTCTGTTTCTTCAGCAGCCGCGTTGGTGTGCCTCAAGGTTCTTTCCTTGGCTCCCTTGTATTTTCTATAAAAATACACCATCGTGGCTTGGTTTTTCTTAGTAGCCTCCACTGAATTCAGTCAAAATGTCCAGCTTCATTTGAAAGGTTTGAGATTTAGTGCATATACGTTTGTAGGAAACAAGCTCCAAATGTGTTTTGCCATTTGTTCGTCAACAATGGAGCGTTTGGCTTAAAATGACATGTTTTATTATGGAATAGTGCCATTCTTGACCACCATCATCATCATCATCTGGTGAGACAGACCTGTTTGGTGATGTCTTGGACGATGCTGTGCTCGGACACTTGAGAGCCAATAGCGAAGCGTCTCTTCATCTGCTTCTCAACGCGCGAGATCATTTCCTGGTCCTCCTGGGAAGTGAAGCCCTCCACTCCTGGTAGCAAAATGTGGTGCGAGAGATGTTGAGAATGGGGAAACATTTCCTGTCACGCGTCACCAAGTCGAACATGACTGCCAACACACACCTGAAAGGCTTCCAGACAGCGCAGCATCCAGTGTGGACACCTGGAAGAGTCGGAGGGCCTCGTCCACCTCTTCCTCTCCGGCCACAGCCTGGAGCTTCATCTTGGCCAGCGACTCTGCGATGCGCACGACGGCCTCCAGCTGCCTTGAAGAAGCAGACGCGCACACGTTCACTCACAGAACCCCCGTGTGACTAAAACGCAGGGGGGGGCGGGGGGGGGCAGAAGTCGGGGCTACGAATTCACCGCTGACGTGTCTAAGCGGGAGACTGGGTGTTTGAAAAGACAATACCTGACGGTGATGGGGATGGAGGGCCTTTTGTCGGACTCCCTTTCGTGCTCCCTTGCTCCGCTCCTCATCACCACGTACCGGTTCTTCAGCTTCTCGGCGGCCGCGGCGGAGAGCCGAGGGCCACACTTACTGCGGACATTCAGAACCCGGCATTGTGATCAGCCCCGTTCTTAAAGCCTCAAGACTGCTGCAGCTCGCGCGTTGACAGAGACTCACGTTCTGGAATAGGCGATGTATTTCTTGAAGGTGGCCAGTGGAATCTCACCCTCGACGCCCTCAGTCTGCGTCTGGGCGCTCAGGTGAACGTTCATCACGTGACGAGCAAGCGTCTATAGGGCGGAGTCATGCATTTTTTAAATTTTTTATTAAAAAGAGCCATCATGTTCCTCTCAATGACGCTGAATAAAAGCATGCGCCTCCTCACCATGTCCCGCTGATGGTCGTGGTGGTCTTTGATGATGAAGATCATGTCAAAACGGGACAGGATGGTTGGCATGAAGTCGATGTTGTCTTCCCCCTTCGTGTCGTCCCAGCGGCCGAACACAGAGTTGGCGGCGGCCAGCACGGAGCAGCGAGAGTTCAGGGTGGTGGTGATGCCCGCCTGCAGGGGGTTGTCAAAGTGTAACGTTCCCCCGGTAACACACTAAAAAACGACATTGGGTCTTAACGAATGGGTCAGTACCTTGGCAATGGAAATGGTCTGTTGCTCCATGGCTTCGTGAATGGCCACTCGGTCGTCCTCTCGCATCTGAATAACATTTCAATGAATGAAATGTGTCCCTTGGACACGAATAAGGTGGAATAGCCTCCTTCTCCCACACAAAACCGCCTCTTTTACCTTGTCGAACTCGTCGATGCACACGACTCCGCCATCGGCCAGCACCATGGCCCCTCCCTCCATGATGAACCCGCGGGTGTGGGGGTCCCTCAGCACAGAGGCGGTCAGACCCGCGGCACTGCTGCCTTTCCCCGAGGTATACACCTGGGCGGAGCACGACAGAGAGTCGGCATTAGTGAGCGAACAGCTCGCAACGAATTTAGGGAAACTGAAGAGGATGGTTACCCCGATAGGCGAGCACCTCTCCACAAACTTCAGCAGCTGGGACTTGGCCGTGCCAGGATCTCCCAGCATCAGGAGGTTGATGTCCCCCCTGCGAGTGAGTCCGTCGGGAAGCCTGAAGAGACGGGGGGGCAGCTCGGGGCGTTACTAAACAGGCGCGGGGGGAAGGGGAAGGGTCTCATCGCCGAAGCCAAACCCCCGTAGCCTCACCTCTTCCTTGAACCCCCAAACAGCAGACAGGTGATGGCCTTTTTCAGATCTTCGCTGCCGTAGATGGAGGGAGCTACGGAGCGGGCCAGGGAGCCGTAAACGTTTGGCGAGGCGGACAGCGCTCTCAGCTCCTCCTCCTCCTGTGGGGTGACCGAGCCAGTCGCGCCACGTCCTGGAAGGAGACAAACACATGTGGAATCCAGTGCGTCACACTTTTCTTGTTTTTGTTTGTTGTTGCAGAAAGCCAACCCTACCTGCTCCTTCCGTGTCCACCTGGATGCCAACCACTCGCAGGTAGGACGCACGGATGCCCACGCCGGAACTCTTCTCTCTGCCATGGGGCTTCACGGCGGCCATCTTCTTGATGGAGTAGATACCCACGATGGTCACTCGGTTGCCCGGGACCACGCGGTCACACAGATACCTGGAGGGGGGGGGGGGCGAGGAGAAGGGGAACAGCTTGAACCAACAAGCCGTCACACTTCATTGGCGCCACTGGCTTGAGTGCGCGTCGTTTACCGGTCGCAGTAGAGCTGCATGTGACGGGGCATCTCTCCGTGAGGCACGGCGTCCGGGGACTCCTGCAGGCGCAGCGTCTGGAAGTCAACGCAAACGCAGCGGTCCGGGATGATGAAGTAGGGGTCAACGGGACACTTTGCCCTTCCAGGATTCTCTCTGTGCAAAAAGAGAGCGAGAGAAAAAGGGCAAACGACAAGGAAAATTAAACCGGGGGGGGAACATCGGACTCTTGTGCTGGCCTTTTGTCAGCGCTGAGGCGGTCGCACTCACTGATTGCACTTGCGTGGCAGGGCGTAACCCTGCAGGCCCGGGGGCAGAGGGATGTTGTTGATGAGGTGGCGACAGCTGCGGCACTGCAGACACACCTTGGTGGCCTTCGCCCTCACTGGCGTGGCCGAGATGATGATGCCGTGCACCTTCACCAGACGGGACACCTGCTCCGACTACGAGGGGGAGAGGGAAACGTGAGATGCGATCAGCTGGCCGACGACAGCGAGACACAAAAAATGAAAAAAGGGGGGGGCCCGTTGGGTACCTTGAGGCCACGGATGGAGGCGTGATGCGCGTCGCTCCTCAGCATGACCTGGATGTCCTGGACGGTCTCCTCCCCCACGGGCCGGGGGCGGGTCACCTCGTCGGCCAACTCCTTCGCAGCTTCCTCCAGCTGTAAGTTAGAGCAAATTATTAAGGAGGAGAGAATATTGTGTAGAAGAGTTATCGTTTTACTTTCATCACATAAGACTCACCATCGGCAGGTTCTCCGATGGCACCTTGTAGAGACAGTCTGACAGGTCCTCGTCAAAGCTGGCCAGATCCTCCATCTCCACCTCCACCCAGTACTCCCCCAGTGTGTAGTGTCTCTTCAGCTCATCTCTGAATTGGAAACAATTGTTTAGAATAACAGGAACCGCACCAGAGTCATCTCAACAAATTTGTTAGTTAAAAACCGGCACTTCTGTAGTTTTCGTTTACCACTAAATGCATGTTGAGCTCCAGAAATGCAGGAAACAACATTTCCCACAATTCTCTTCTTTTGCTTTCAAGCTACACACAACGCTGTCAAGCAGGCCCAAAGGGGGGTGACTGTGATGACATCATCAAGGTGCTGAGCAGCACATTTTAATTAATACCACATGTTAAGTGGATAACCATTTGTTTAATATTGATTCCTGCTTCATCGCTGTTATTCCAGGCAGTTTGTACAGCAACGTTATTGGTGCATATCCTTATCCTTCTTGTTAGGAGAGGATTGCATTCATCCACCTGTAAGTCCATCTCCTCACCCTGAACTCACCTGTATTTATAGGTGAAGCCCGTGCGGTCAGTACCCACTCGGAATTGGCGGAGGAACTCACGGAACCGTTTCTTGATCTGGATCTTCTTCAGTCCGCCTTCATCCCCGCCGTGTCCGTCGCCACCTCCGAAGCTGTCGCTGTAGTAAACTCCCGGGTCGTCAAAGCCGGACATACTAAACCAGTTCTCTGAGCTACTGGAGACGGAATGAAACCGGACTAGTTTCTTAATCAAGAGACAAAAACACGGATGGATGTAAACTGCAGGAGACGAAGCTGCTCTGTGTGCGCGTGTTACGTGGGCAAAAACACTGCAACTCTTTCCCGTCTTTTTCCCGCGCCTGGCGTCTGGCAACGCCCCTATGCGGTGCTCTGATTGGCTGTAATCGTTAGGACCTGCTGCTATTGGTAGAGGTGGCTTTACGGAGGGGCGCCTGCGACGGAAAGGCGGGGTTTGTGAAGCCTGGTGGCGGGAAAAAGACACCAGGAGGAGGAGGAGGAGGAAGCGTGGGGGCAAGAAGCGGCCATGCGCCACAGAACAATGAATACAACGACAAAGTGCAATCGTAGTTAGACCAAAACACACATTTACAACCGGCAATGAGTACAGCGCTTCTCCGTAAGGAAGCTCTTTTGATTTGAGTGTTTAAAGTAATTGGACAAAGTGGAAATAGTCTCAGCAAATAAGTTTAGTTTGAGAAACTTGGTGTTGATGTGGAATGGCAGATGTGTGGTAAGACATCGTACAAGGATTTCATGTAATACCAATGTCAACATAATACCCTCCAGTTTCTTAAACCACCACAGGAGATTCGGAGGTTATTTGCTGTAGTGTCCATTCTCAGATTATTTACCTGGAAGGGCTTCAAAAGCAAAGATTGATCGAAAGTTGAGAAATCATAAACTAAGAGTTAAGGTAAACAAAGACAAACACGTCTACTTGATTGTACGAAGCTCAAATGTCAGAGTGAAGGGACAATAAGACAAAACACATTTGAGAGGAGGCAGACTTTAATGTTTTCATAATCAGCATGCACCAGTTGTTGCATCTTCTAAAGGGGAAAAAAGGCAAAGCGGCGCTCATGTGTTGAGTTGCAGCATGACATTTGTGTGCTTTGACATTATATATATGCACGCAATGTCAAATTTCTTGAATGAACATGTTCTAACTTCCTTCACTCCTTAAATAATTTCCCTCATTAGAAAGCACAAACAAAGCGGTCAGGTTCATTTCTGGTTTCAGTCTCAGATGTGTTATATCCTTTTGAATATTAAAAACACAATCTGTTAAATGAATTAACTACCCCAAATAAACCCATCGATTGCCAAGTAATTCCTATAATGCAAACACCTTCACACGCAAGTGCTTCAATCAGCTAAGCAAACACAAAAATAACAAACCTCTGCTGACCTACAAACGTAACTAATATTTCCATCGACATCATTCAAAGGTCTCGAGTAACAGGAGGCACGACGCGGCGAAAGCGAGCGCCGGCGTTGAGCGATTCACGCCGGGGGGGCTGCACCCTCCCCGGTATCTGGATGGCTGCGGCTCCGCTCAGGGGACGACGCCGTGCTTCCTGCCCGTCTGGATGAAAGCGTCCACGCAGTGGTCGATGTCTTCGTCCGTGTGCGCGGCTGAGATCTGAACGCGGATCCTGGCCTTGCCCTTCGGTACGACGGGGAAGGAGAATCCGATCACGTACACTCCTGTGGAGGCGAGACACTCGGTAGTCAGGGGAGGGGGGGAGGGACATCGAGTCCTCAGACACTCTGCTGTGACCTTCCATAGATCTAAAGTTTTAATGGTTTAATGTAAAGTGCTGCTGAATGAAAGCTTCTACTGCTAATCAATCAGTCAATTGACAAAAGATTTCTTTACTTGTATTTTTTTCAAAAAGTAAGACAGGATGAAGATAGACGTTGTTTAGCAAGTCAGCCTCTAGGAGGCTCGTAAGGTCAAAAACAGTTAGGAGAAGGACTTTAAAAGGGGGGTAAAGATATTCTTAGGCAGAAGAGAAAATGGGGGAAAGACAAACAGGAGAAATACGCATGACAGAGAGTTCGTGAAAGCACCACAAATGAGGAAAAAGTTTCCGTCTTGATCTCGTCTTCGCTATCAGAATTTAAATTCTTCATAATAAATCAGGACTTTCTCAGAAACAACTTATTTTTTTTAGGAGGTTTCCAACGCCCCCTCACCCAGCTTCAGCATGTCGTCGGCCATGAGGGAGGCCAGCCGGGCGTCGCCCAGCATCACGG
Organism: Gasterosteus aculeatus; assembly: GCF_964276395.1. NCBI lineage: Eukaryota > Metazoa > Chordata > Actinopteri > Perciformes > Gasterosteidae > Gasterosteus > Gasterosteus aculeatus. The sequence goes on from NC_135699.1 coordinate 5,249,514, forward strand.
GACAGATGGGGTGAGCTGACCCCGAGATGGTGAAGCCAGCCTGCGCCATCTTGCTCCTGAACCTGGATGGACAGCACAGATAAAACAAATAAATATAATATATATATATATATATATATATATATTACAGAGGGACAACTTTCAATGGACTGCACTTCAATCTATTTTACATTGTATATTATCTGTCAGGGTCACAGAGCGACATGTAGTGTTTCCCTGCAGACAAGCGGAAAAAGGCGATAACCCACCTCATGGTCTTGGCCACCATGCTCTGTGAAATCTCGTTGGAGGCGAGCAGCAGCTCCACCGCCCGGGTGGCACAGGCCACCACCGGAGGGGGGAGGGAGTTGGAGAAGAGGTAGGGGCGCGAGCGCTGCCTCAGCAGGTCGATGAGGGGCTTGGGGCCGACTGTGTAGCCACCTGAAGGAGAAAAGGAGAAGCCCGAGAACAGAACATCTACAACGTGGTTTGTTGACATTTTTTGGGAAATCTTTTGTTTGCCATTAGGAGCGATAAAAATCTCCTGTACGTATGTTAAGTATAAGGTGACATCCAGGGCGCGGTTAGCTCAGCGTAGAGACCGCTGGGAGGAAACGGCGAGCCTGGTCCTGTTATGCACATTGCCGTGGACTACTTCCATTTCTTAATAAATGAGTCTCCGCCGGTTGCCTGCAAACTCCCATAAACCCCGTAAACCCCTTGATTGTTATCTATTAGGCCTCCAGGTTGTCCGGCTGCGGCAACCAGTCGTGTCATCACTTTGTCAGGGTGACTTTTGACCCTCAAATTCGAGTCAGTTCTTTCATTTTTGAGTCTACGTTGGATGTTCCTGCCTCTCTCCAAGGCTTGAGGAAATCCCCTACACAATGAAAAGTCCTAAAAAGCAGAGAAATTAAGCTTGACTCCTCGACACTTCCTATACTTAAAATGCACTCGCTGTTTCCACCAGCTACGTCTGAAGATCAGCCATAATACACACAGAAGTCCTCAAAGCCCCAGGTGAGTTTAGGGTTCCAAAATTCGTTGGAAGTTGGAAAATTTGCATGGGATTACACAGGAACATTGGGGAATTAACGGGAATAAACTGGAAATGTTGGGTTGACTCAACTTACCAGCTGCTCCACCCAGCGCTTTCCCCAGGGTGGAGTTAACAATGTCCACTCTGCCCATCACTCCCAGGAGCTCGTCCGTTCCTCTGCAGATCCAAAGGAACTTACATTAGTTCAGCCCCTCCGCAACCAAGGCTCTAAGCACAGATGTGTGCACATGAAGACTGCATACTAATGACCACAATCCTATCTGTACTTGCTTATGTGGCATCTTATCCAAGATATTTTAACTGCCATGATGTGTTTTTCTTGTAATGCATGATTTTGTTGTATCAAGTGCTATTCAGAGAGGCGGTGTATTAATGTTAAACCAACCTGCTGAAATAAAGCAGTATTATTCCACACTGATTGGTTCATCTTTGAAAGCACCTAACAGGGCACAGCCTGGTCCTTTGAACTCTGCATGCATCCTTTGGGGGTGAAACCGGGACCTCACCCACCTGCCTCGGGGCCCCAGGAATCCGGTGGCGTGGCATTCGTCGATGAACACCATGGCGCCGTACTGCTCGGCCAGGTCACAGATTTCTGCCAACGGAGCCACGTCTCCATCCATGGAGAAGACGCCGTCTGTGACCACCAGGCGCATGCGAGATGACTGAGGAGAACCGAGACACCACAGGAAGATGGCTTTGATGCACCCTCACACTCAAATGGACACGAGTCGGACCTGCGTCCACCACTCTGAATAATGATGTGGAGACTTATGATTCTTCTTGACGCGTCTTAAAGTAAAAGAATAAAAAGGATGGGAGACCTTGTTGCACAGAACGTAGAACATCCTAACACACCTGGGACTCTTTCAGCTTGTTCTCCAGGTCTCCGATGTCCATGTGCTTGTAGCGCAGCCGCTTTGCTCGACACAGTCGGATCCCGTCGATGATGGAGGCGTGGTTCAGCTCGTCGGACAGCACCGCGTCATCCGGGCCCAACAGAACCTGCGCGGAGGAGAACCGACAGAATACTTCACCGATCCCAACGGGAAGGATCCGTCTCTGCCTCGTGAAGCGCGACGTACCTCAAACAGCCCGGCGTTTGCATCGAAACAGCTGGCGTAGAGGATGCAGTCCTCCCTCTCGTGGAACTCGGCCAGCTTCTGCTCCAGATCTTTGTGTAGGTCCTGTGAACCCAGAGCGAGCGCTTTGTAACCGCCCGGGGGGCACTGAGCTGCTTTAACGCCACGTCGACCGGGTGTCTTTTCGCTGTTGATGTGCCGATTGAGTGGCGTCGTACCTGTGTGCCACAGATGAACCTGACGGAGCTCAGCCCGGCACCGTGCGTCTTCAGAGCGTCAATCCCGGCCTGCACCACCTCCGGGTGACTGGACAGTCCCAGGTAGTTGTTGGCGCAGAAGTTCAATATGCCTTGAGGGAGACGGAGTGGAGATGGAGAGCAGGAGACCATTTGGTGCAAATTCAGATCGGTGAAATAACAACAACCAAAGAGAGACAGTCAAACCCCGCAGGAGAAAATCTGTCTGTGTTTGGTTTATTGGCACAAAGCAAAGGGAACAAAGAAGGATAAATTACATCAATGCACTGGGGTGTTAACATCAGGATGGATGAACTAAGTTTCACACATGCGTAATGACACGGAGTCATAACTCAGCAGAACTGGACAGTAAAGGTCACATTAGTTCCGTTTATGTTACAAGAACATTTAAAAAACCTTTGATTGCAGAATATTCCCGATTTATTTGAGCTTGAATCATGTATTATTTTACGCGTCGTGTCTCGGTTTTTTTTTTTAAAGTTTGTCTACCGTTTGAGTGAATATGCAAACCTCAACAGCGCGACAGCCAGTGCGCCGCGTGGTGCGTTCGAGGACCCTCGGGTCAAATTGCCATCGCGTTATTTATACACGCGCCGTTACTCACGGAAACCGCGTTAGCACTCACCGCCGCGGCTGCCGTCCACGTTGATGCGAGGTCCCTGCTTTGACGTGATGACCCTCTCCGCTTTCCACGTCCCCGCGGACCGGATGGCCTCCAGCTCCCCCCGCAGCAGCGCTCTGGCTTCGGCCACGGCGGAGTAGCGCCGGGCCGGGGCCGGGGCCGAGGCCCGGAGGGCGCCGCGCGCCGGCTTCACCAAACGACGGGCGACCTTTCCGAGAGACATGGCCGTGCGAGGCGAGTGTGTGTCTGTGAGTGTGTGTGTGTGTGTCAGGAGTTGCGGGCAGGAGACGGAACGGAACGCGAAACGTGGCGGCGTCACGTAAGAAAAAACAAAAAGGCGGAGGCGTACGTGAGGCGGACCAATCAGAGGAGGGGGGCAATTTCGAGGGCGGTGTTTTCTGTCCAATCAGGTTTCAGGGAGCAGCAACGTGTTGCCCGATGTGAACTGCTGTGTTGGACTTTCTTTTTGTTTCTTATCAAAACAACTTCACCTTTTCACTAATTATAAAGCAAACGCAGACGGTGTCACGCGGTATCAACTGCAGTGAGAGCGAAAGGTCTCAGCTGAGATTGTGCCGCTAACAGGCAGTCATTTAAAAAATGTACCTTTAAAGTTAGAATGAAAACCGCCCATTAATAGTTAATAGGTTATGTTTAATATGACAATAGTTTGTCAAACTTCAGGTAAAACATCTTCACATGGGGATGTTGGATGTAAAAAACACCAAAAAAGATGTGAAGCATGAAATTATTGAATTATTTAACAGCCAACCTTCACTTACATACAAGTTACCAGTGTTTGCTACTTAGACAGGCGCGCTTTCCATAACCCATCAGCATTTTTTAACAATATATATATTTATATATAACAGCAATATGGTACATATCGACCTTGCAGAAGTTGCCTTCAGTAACAACACCCCCCTCTTTCTTTCAACAGCAGGAATGGAACCATAGAAAATGTGCAAATGTGTGCATTCCACACATGGACAAACCCTCATAACAATGTCAAGTAAGAACCGCCGCCCCTTCATAAAACCACAATACACGTATATCTCTTAAAAAGCCCCCCAGTGAAGAGCAGCGTGCACAGCCATGACATTCTTCTTCAGATGGGCTGTAATTCCCATGTGCCATTCAACATGTTCCCCAGGAGGAAATGTCCCTTTCTCAGCCGATGGGCGCGGGAGCTTTGCGAGCCCGTTAGCGCGTCAGGTTCCTGGTGCAGCTGGAGACTGCGAGTGGCCGGCGTCCTGCGAGGAGGCTCTCAGCGACGGGAGACGCTCAGCTGCTTGCGCTCTCCCTGCCAAGAACTTGTCAAATTCTGCAGAGGGAGAGAAGCCGGATTAGAGGAGACTTCATAAAATTGTCTAAAGTACAGACAAATTTAAGTAAGTAGGGCTGGGCATGTTAATGAGATATATAAATGCGTTAATATCATTCCTTTTTTTTGTTGCATTGTGCGGGGCTTAATCGATTAATCGATGTCTAATAATAAGGTATTTTTGTACTCAAAACCTGCATGGCTGTACAGGTCTGAGGGGGAGTAAAGCGTGTGCCATCATGGCCCGTTAAAACTATACTGTCACCTATGGGTCAAATGCTCAAATGTGTAACAGATATGAGTGATTAGTTGAAGTAGGCGGTTAATAAACAAAAAAATATGTAGCCAGTCAATTCAGCACAAAATCAGCATGTTCCCCAATAAACGGCGAAAGTGCTTTGGAGGAGGAGATGCAGGACAGGTGGAATAGCGGCCTCGCCACCATCCTGGTCGCCATGGTGCTGCCAATGGTCATGGGCGTGCTGCGCGCACTGCCCGATCTCTCTGGCGATCCATCGCAGTTCCAGAGCCAGTTCACCATGAAGCCGGAGGCGGGGCTCCGGGGTCGCCACAGAAAGGAGAAAACTAACCCTCTACACTGGAAGGAAGACCAGCGACTTCCCTCTAAAAAGGACCAATCGTACACAAACCGCCCAGAAAGAAGTATGTCACAGACTGAGACCAGATCCTAGTCGGGTCCACGCCCTCCATGGTGGGGGAGAAAAGGGTGCCCAAGGCTTTGGGATAAAGAAACAAAAGAAGGTGGAACCTTCCCCGTAGACAATCATTGAACAGGCGCCAACGGCCAGATAAGAAGTTTAAAATGAAACAGACACTGGATGGCCGTATGGTGCAACGCTCCAACTATCAGGTTAAGTAGATGGAGGAATTAGACAGGTCGTTAGCGCCTCGGCCTTACGTAGAAGTGTGGCCTCCCAGTAGAAGTTGCTGTTGGTAAGGATAAGGATAAGACCCGAGAGCAGTAGGCCACAAGGCCCACGTATGTGTGTGCCGGCGCACTGGAGGTCAGCTGGGGAATTAGCTGAGAGGAGGAGGGGGGGTTTAGATAGAGAGGGAATCTTCAAGGCTGAGAGACTAGAGCGTAGCCGGACAGACAGCAGGAACAGTTACGATCAGTGAGGCACCAACGCGATGTCTAATGGAACGTACAAGCCAGAGCTAAAGAGCTGGTTTCATTTCATGGTCAGGGAGGGTTCTGTGGCGCCTCACCATGAGTCAGACAGATAAAGCCAACTAGTCGGAAAGGAGGAAGAACAGCGAGAAAATTCCACCACAACACCAGGGAGCGTCGTATGACACTGCCTGTAGAACTAATGATGACACCAACAATGTACAGCGGGCATAAAAAACTAAACTTCTCCTCGGTTACTGAAGGTGTTCACGGATGCCCGATGATTCATTCATGATCATTAAAAAAAAAAAGAAAAAGAAAAAGGGGTGTAAAGTGAGGAGCGCTTACCTTCACTGGTCACACCGTCTGCATCTTCAAAGTCGTCGTACTGCGTCACACACACATACAAACAATGTTATGGATGCATACAAGAAAAGCTGACATCTACTGTACTTGTATTCGTTTGGATTAAACGTAGGAATGGAGCCATTCACCTCGTTGTCCAGCTCTAACCATTTCTCTATGTCGTCCATTACAGTCGACTGGTTGATGGGAATCTGAGAGAGAAAGCAGATGGCGATGGTTCCAGCGGACGCCTTTCAGCTGCTGGTTTAACGTTGCGAAGGTGAAACTAAACTACCAAACCGGCCCAAAAAACAAACATGTAGTACAAAAGGAACAACCGCGCGTTGGGAAGAAAAGCATGACAACGATACGGCAGAACAGGAAAGTGCAACCCGAGACGACGTCATGCCTCCTGATGGGTGGAACTAGTCTTCACCACATGAAAAACATGCAAACCATTGGACTCCAGCACAAGAACTGAACCACAAAACCACTGAAAAGTGACCCGTGCCAAAGCAATCCAGACCACAGCAAAAAGTAAAATCACAACCGCACGACAAGACCGAGCGACAGAGGGGCGTGACAGAGGAGGTGAAGCGTCGTGTGACGGCGGGACGCATTTTGCACCAAGACGCACCATCCCCCTTTTAATCATCCAATCTAACTTTGGCGAGGCGCTGCGGGTGGAGGCCGGGCTGTCGTCCTTCACGCGCCGAGAGTCCATTGAGGAGGGAGGCAGTTACCGGGACAAAAATCACACACACACGTTTACTCAACCGGGGGAACTTTTCATCAGAGGAGCAGAAGATTTCCGTGCGAAAAGCTTGAAAAGGTTTCTGGAGCAAAATGAGCAATTTCGACCCTGAATCTTTCCCTCCCATCAAAAGGTCACGGCGCAGACAAGCAAATCCTGCCTACTTATGAGGAAAAGCTGAACTACACGGCGTCTTTGCTCACCGTTGCAGCGCTGCGTAGTCTGCTGTCCCGAGCCTCGGCTGGGCCGTCCTCTGCGACCTCACTCAGCTCACTGAAACACAAGATTTACACGCCGTTTAGCTGCCGCGAGAGCTAATCGTTGGGAAATTAAGCTCCAAAACAAAAATAGACCTATTTACAGTTGCACGGCCGCTCGGTAACATCGTGTTTTTAAACATATTGACATAAAATATGTTGCTGGAGTCAAATATTCAATATATATTTATTACTTTTAACATTAACTATTCAAAACGCATTTTGTGCTTTTAGCCAACTCATTCTACGGTTAATTGCCATCTCAACTTCATTCATCATCTTCGGCCTCATTGGGAATCACTCTTTTACTTTCGCAACCTGCGTTTACTGTGAATATCCCCAAGGTCACATCATCAATAGTTTTCTTTGTGTACCTCGGCCTTTGTCGGGTTGAGATATTCTGCGGCAACGCGTCATCTGATTCAGATGTACCTGCAAGAGGAACAGCAAGAAGTTCACAGTGCAAAGAATAAGAGGAGGAACACACTGAGCATGTGCAGAACGGAGGTCACACGTATACTCACTAAGTCGGGCCATCTGACTGGAAAAGCTGTCCGCTTTCGACAGGCTGAATGAGCTGTTGGTAACGGACGCGAACCCTGATTGGCTGACAGACTCGGGCGTCAGATCGAAGTCTGTTAGGTTGACGTACGTTTGACTCTAAAAGGGACAAAAAGGGGAAAGACTTTTCGGTGACTGTCGCCAAAACAATATTCAAACATTACCGATACGCTATTTACCTTCTCTGCTGCGCTTTGGCAGTTCGGTATTCGCCTTTCAAACCTGTGAACGCCACAGCGGAATGGTAAGACACAAGCTGTTGTCATATTCTATAGTAACAGGGAAGGCTTGTGGTGAACCTGTGGTAGCGGGTGAAGGCGCTGTTTATCTCATCGTTCGCTGCCAGCAGCTCCTCGATCAGCTTCTCCTCGCTGAGTCTGGGGACCACCTTTACAATCCTGTCCTGCATTTCCTTACACACTGTGTATAACTGCTAATGACACAATCAGACAAAGAATGTGTGGGTGGGGGTTTGACGGGGGTGTGTGTTGGGGGGGGGGGGGCAGATGCAACACAAAATGTATAAAGTGGGAGATCAGTTAAGGGTAAGGCAGCGTTACTCGAAGAGACTGGAAGGAAATGAGTGGCACAGAACACGTCTTTAGAGCCGGAATGCGTGCTAGCGTGTCATCGTTTCCTTTACCTCCAGCAGCTCCATGTCGGCTTCTTTCACCGTGACGGGGTCCAGCTGAGTCATCATGTCGGACATCATCGTCAGGTTGCTTCGCACCACTCCCAGCTCCGTCTTCAGCTGTTTTACCTGGGGGAGGGGTGGGGGGGCGGGATCAATATTTCCTGAATAAGCACAGCTAAAGGCATGTATTGATTTATGTAGGGCCGCAGGCCAAAGGGAGACAAAAGGAAGCGTGAAACAGCAGACAGTGCCATTGAAGTGGCGAAGAGCGGCCATCACCTGGACGGACGTGAATGCGTTGTTCCCCTCCAGGGCCAGTTTGAGCTCTGAAGTCAGCTGGGGGATGAGCGGCGGTTTGGAGGAGAGGAGCGCGGAGGGCAGCGTAGTGACAGAGGACCCGTTCCCAGGAGAACGCTGGCAAGCAGATGCAAAGAAATGACCCCCAAAGAAAGGAACATCCCCAGAAGACCGCAGGTAGACCCCCCGAAAGAGCAGCGAGCGAGAGCGGCGGCGACGGCATGGCTTGTACCTTTTGGGGGGCTTGGATGGGCGTGTAGCCGTCCAGCTCGGTGACGGGGAACTCGAGTCCCTTCCTGCGCAGGTCTTCGTACACGGACACCACGCCCGTCAGGTCAGGCGAGCTGCGGAATGCATCGGCCCACGCCTTCGACGACAGACAGCCACTAATTACCGTCAGACATCAGGGCTGAGCGCGCATTTTCTTTTCCTCCCACGCTGCCGCAGTGTTGCCAAACGTGTAACGAGGTTGTTATCGGTGCGTATGTTTTACCTGCACAATGCTGAGCACTCTGTCATGCAGAATCAACGGAGGGTTGTTTTTCGGGATGATCGAGCGGACCAGGACGCCTTCTACAAAGTCCCGCGTGGTCACCAGGACGTGAAACTTGTAACCGCAGTTCTTCACGCACGTCTCCAGGACCTGAGGCGAGACGGAGACGCAAGTGCAGTCGGAAAACTCAAAAGGGGGCGTAAACAGCGGGAGCATGAGGGCGAGGAGGGAGCGACACTCACAGTGAGCGCCAGCATGACCTCCTTGAAGTTCCGGTTTCCTACGATCCTTTTCTTCAAGGCTCTGACCGCGTCCTTGGATCTGTAATCACAACACGTGGAACCGTCAGTGGCGTGTGACCTCCAGAGGACTCGTTTGCTCCCTGATGCGGACGGTTGATAAAAGACACGCACGCACACTAAAATGCACACACCCTTCCTCTGAGCTGTTGATCATGTCGCAGATCTCCATGTTGAGAGCCCAGTCTTCTGATGGCAGGCTAGAGCCTGTCGCACTCTCTGTGGAATAAAAACACATAAATAAAATGATAAATAATATAATAAAAACATAAAAACATTTTGCAAAACAAATAATGCTGTCTCTAATATTCTTTAATCCGCTAATATATTCATTTCCCAATTTCCACCTGTGACTGAACAAACTGAAGTAACTAAGCTACAGTTGAACGTGCATCTAATTTGGGTCAGGAGGTTCTGGGCCACTTTTCGTCTCGCCCAGCTATTGGCTGGTTGAAGACGGACACAAAAGGCGACCAATCACGTTGAGCCTGGCAGCAGCTAAATCCCGCCTCCGTCAAACCGTCTCTCAGTAACCCGTTGGTTCGGTCTGCCCTAATGCATTTATCTCGCCTTAATCACGCTAATGTGCTGACATTATATACGTCTTATCTTACGCAATAAAACAACGCACGCTAGGATGAGAATAAAGGAAGGCGCGGCTCGACACAAGATGCTCGTGCCGGCGGCGTAATGACTCCGGTGAAGGTGGCCGAGCCTGACCGACGTCAAAGGCTCTCGTTTAACACAAAACCCGCGACTCGCGGGCGACATCGAGCAGCTCACCGACTCGCTGTCCCACCGGCGTGCTGAACGGGTTTCCCATTAGGAACTCCATGGTGAGGGCGGTGAGGGCCCCGCGCAGAGCCCCGGTGTGCAGCGACGAGCCCCGCTTTCTCCCGCAGACTGCGGCTCGCGCAACCGGCGCCGCTACGTCACGACTTAAAGGGACAGCAGCACCGCATACGTCAGACGGGCGGTGTGAGAGACACCGCCCGGGAGGACACGGCAACGCCCGCCGCCCATCCGGGCACTTCATAATTATGCTGAAAAAAAAGGTTTTTTGGGGGGTCAACGTGATACACGTGGAATGTGCAACACAGAAAACCAGCTCAGGTTCATGTATCTTACTTTTATTAAAACCTACCATGATATCCAGGTATTAACTAAGGGTGCACATGTGATGGACGGGGCCAAAATGACTGCACGAGATTAAGCATGGAAATGAACTTTCACAGGCAAAGAGTGAACCCTGTGTCATCATCACTCCTGCTTGGGGTTGAGAGGTTGCCCGTAAAACAAAAGAAATCCATAACAGCCTTATTGGGGATGTGGGGCCGTGTAGTCGTGTCATAATCAATCATGGATATAAACCATAGCCATGTTTTGTTTTCATTTGTTTAATTCTGCGAGGAATACTACAGCAAAATATTGCTGAATTACAGTAATTTGATAACTGGGTGTGAAATAGTTTAAAATTTGTTGTAAGGGTCAAGCTCCAGCAACACTGGATGAAAATAATTAAGGTCTTACATTATTATAACAGAATCATTAGTTCTATCAGTACTTGTCACGAGTATACTGAGCTTTATATCCGAAGTTGGTGCCCGTTTAGCACTAAATGAACATTTACACAATAAAACAAAAGGTCATGACAAACACAGTTTACTCAGTCACTGCTTCTTCTGGAACTCACAACCGTATCACATGGTTTGTATTAAACATCCTGTTGTCATCCACGTTTGCTTAAAAGTCTGTAAGAACTGTCGAGCTTGACAGGAAAGGAAAATAATCTTGCAAATGTTCCCTCAGTATTCACCGCCGCACCTTAAAAGCGCCGCGCTGGTGAGATGTGGTTCTCTGCCACACGAGTGCACTGTTTGATTTCATATTTCACAACGTCGAGCAGCTCAACGCCGCCTCGTGATTTCTGATGACGTCCCGTCAGGCACCGACTGTCCTTCACACTACGTTGTGCTGACTGGTTTGTCCTCGTTTCCTTTGACAGTTCATTATTGCCGTGCGATTAAGTTGCACACTCCCGAATGAACAGGTGTTTGAACTAGAACAAACAGGGTGAGGGACTCTGTTGTAGCTGTTGGGGACCACAGGCCGGTCTGCAGGAGTATTTACAGTCAGCAAATCTTCTTTTCTGAGTGGGAGGCGTCACCTTCCTTGCAGCTCATTACAAAGACTAGTTGGCTGATTTTTAACATTCCTTTGATCATAGTCGAGATGTGAGTGTGTGAAGTGACTAACAGAGTCAGCAACATGGAATGAAGTTTTTACACCCCTCTGTTTCCACCAGTGATCATCTCACACAACTCTGGCCATTAAAAAATAGGCGTATGTGGGCAGAGTGGGCGATCACAGCGAGGACATACATCCAGGCGGTTTCTCACACATCAAGAGAAGGGCGTAGTTTTCCTTGACCTCATCCAACGTCTCATAGAGCCTGTTGCTAGATGTTCTTGCAGCAACGTGGAAACCATGTGGTCTTTGCACCGGAACGGAGATCCAGCTTCTCCGCGGGAACTGTAATTACATCTCTTCCATGATCTTCTGAATGATGGCTTCATGAGTGGGAGTGGGGAACCGTGCACGGTGCGGTTCCTGTGCTATTGTATAGAAAGAAAATAGCCAATCGTTCACTGAAATAACATTTTAGGGGTTTCAGAGTAACATATACACAACATTTCCCAGGCCTGTCAGTGGCAACGTCAGTATGTTCATCCAACAGGTTTGAATGTCAAAGATATGACATCACCACTGAAAAACCAATTGGAAACATAAACAGATTCTGTGCAGTTCAGAAGTCTGTTTCATTTCTTCTGCAGAAATGCAAGCGATCGAACCACAGTCCTCAGCTGAGACACACGTTTGACCTTTAAAAAAACACACGTCTTCAATATGTAAATTATTTTAGTCTGAGTTATTCAGAGCAGGTTTTAGCCTCGATATCAAAGTTCTGCACTTCTGCACTCTAATTCTCCCAAATATCTAAATGTGACAGGCGTTGGCATAAGGGCTCTTGGCCAGGAAATTGCTTTTGACTTGAATTGAATCCAACTGTCTATGCAACCATAGCCATGATAACACATTTATAATATATTACATTACCGGCAGAAAAAGTAATATAAAAGACATCACATCTCTCAGAGTGAAATCAGATGGGTGAACCTTTGTGCATTTCCCCTTTCTCCCATTTGCCGTTCAAACCTTTTATTACTTATCAACTCACACAAAACTCTCTCCTGTGTGTCAGCCGACTGCTGGGGGGCCATGCGGCTCCTAACAGTCCGAGCCGGCTATCATTCAACACTTTCACAAAATGTCAAGGGTGCACGCTGAATAAAAAAAAAAAGACCCAAACCATTTAATTGGCCGAGCATGTCGTAGCTTTTCCAGGGACTTCTCAACGTCTCAGCCGACTCTGCGAAGCGAGAGCAAGCAGCCTTTTCCCAGAAGCATCCAATTAGAGTGGGTTGGCAGTAACTTGCCTACATTCACAGTGTGCGGCCCGCTGATTAGGCTGCTCAGCCTGCTAATTAAATACAGCAGAGGAGCGTTGCAGGTCTGTTAATCTGCAGCCAGCTGTGACGGCCAGAGGGATGAAACCTCCAAACGCCACATTACTACGCAGCAGACTATAGCAGGAAAGCGTACCAACCGCTTCCATAATATCCACAAAGATGGATTCATCTTTTTACAAAATGCACTATAAACAATTTAAAGACAGCACAGGGAGGGTTGGCTTGGGGGGAAACGGGGGTGGCACCGCCGCTTAGTCCACCGCGTGACTCATCCGTCGCTGCAGCGTGTATTATTGTGTGCGTATGAGAGGTGAAGGCAGCTGAGGTAAGTTACGTGGAACTGAAACCATCTGGCTTGCTCCTCACCAGGGTGATCAATAATAACTCCTGAACGCCAGACGCACACACACACACACACACACACACACACACACACACACACACACACACACACACACACACACACACACACACACACACAATCTCATACTGTTGTCATGGTAGTAACACGGAGGACGGAGGCAAGATGTTCTCTGAAGGGGTTGGGTATTTAAGTCCTGTCTCCTGCTCGTTTCTGAAGAGGTGTTGAGATGTCGTCGAACGTATTGAATCAAAACTCTTAGACTCAAAGATGGATTGTATGCAATGACGCTTCATTCTAATGTGGCCGGCTTATTGGAACTTTACGTACTTTAAACCCACTTGGGATTAAAAGCCTTTATTTTGAAAACATTGCATGGATGGCGTGTCACACAAAATAATATCACATTTTAGGTACATTTATTTGTTATTTTTGTTCTTATGTGAAAATCTTTTCCTATAAAACACAGACTGTAAAGCATGTTAATTAATGACGAATCATATCCTGTGCAGAAGATGTAGTGTAGTTTGTTCCCAGTGACCTTTACTCTCACAGCATTAAATACATCACAAACACAGCAGCCATAATAATATCTAATTACCTTAATTGGACATAAAGCATTACAATAGCCCAGAAGCTCCACTTCTGCAACACATATACATGCAGCATTCCTTAGTTGCTCATCACATAATATATAATAAGAATAATATGCATCTCTTACGTTGTATGCACATTAGGGTGAATGCAGAACACATACAATACACACATGAAAACACACACACACACACACACACACTGTGTTTTCTTCCGGGCGGTGTTACATGATGGAGCAGGTGAAGCCGCAGCAGTCCTTCAGTAGTGTAAATCCAGTTTTAGTGAAAATGGGTGCAGTCTTCTGCTGGGCTTCGGACACCGTCGCTTGATCTTGCAAAGCACCTAATTGAACAAGAAGATGTGATGGTAAACTCTCATCCTCCGCATCTTTTACTGAAAAGGTTTCACATTTTGGTGAATTTACTTCTTAGACTGTGGGCTGCATGTTAGCTTAGTTTAGCACAATGGCAGAAACGTGGGAAACGGCCAGCCTGGCTCTGTTGTTGTCCCACCAACATGACGTGCAGTCAGGGTAGGCAAGGTAGGCACTGCCCACCCTGACAAGATTAAAACACAAAAATGTTTATTAAATCATTTCATTTAATAAACTTGTATTTTACACTGTTTATTCTCATAATTAGATACGCAATATGTGTGTTATTCCAATTGTTTAGATGCTACAAAGGCAAATGTAGCCGTTACGCATAATCAAATACAAAGAAATGGTAGAATACGCAGTGCTTTTACCGTCCATCCATTGTGGACAAGCAGAAACCCACGTTCGATCCTGTATTCTGCAACATGTGAAAAAACACAACTCTGCTGTGCCTTTGCACGTAAATAGGTTATGCCAGTAATCATCTATGTTACGATATCGAGATGTTACTGACGTCACTGCCGTCACTACACCAGCTACGTTGTAAGCGTATGCGCCACGAAATTCAAAGTCGAAATGACGGCGGTGTGACGAGTTTTACAAAGCTGTGATCGACGTCTTCATGAGGAAAAAATTATTTTATGTACAAATTAACCACACAGCAAAATTCTTGGAGTTAATCTTCCGGTGTTGGGCAAAAGTGTTGAAGTGCAGAGTCTAAATCACACTGCAAAAAGTGATTAAACTCTTACAGAGTCAATTGTACGAAAGAGCTGTCAAGAGCAGGAATTGTTCAGTGTCAAGATCAGATTCATTTGCGACACAGAAGAGTTAAATGAACTCTTTGATAGGTTTGAAATGTAACTGTACAGGGTCACACTTCTTGGTGTTTGGTTTAACTCTACTTACTGTGGCGCGTGGAGTAGAAATGGTGAGCCGGGAACCACAAGGTTGGTGGTTTGAACCCTGGTTGCTACATGTCCCATAGCAAGACACCTGACCCCTAATTACTCCCCAGGCTAAAATGTAAAAACCATGGGTTTGAAATGTAATGTAAGTCGCTTTGGATAAACGTGTCAGCTAAATTATGTGTAATGTTTTTAACACTGGGGAGATTTATTTTTGACACTTATGCCGAGTTAACTTGTTAACACTTCGTTCAGTGTTGATTTAACACTGACAAGATTGGGACAATATAAACACCAGCTTAGAGTTAAATTGACTCTTACAGAGTCAATTTAACAAATTTCAGAGTCTCTGAAATTTTCTGTGTACCGATTGGTGAGTCAGAAACTATTTTGGGCTTAATACTGAATTGATAAGTGTGGTGTAACGAATGCCGACTACAACCCATTTGCCTTCATATTCAGCAGTGCGTGTTTGCATTGATGCTGACTGGCAAACATAATTGGCCGCTGTGCAAACATTAAGCAATAATGTCCGACAGGCCGGACTTTGTCATCAATAATGTTGCGATCGGATGCTAAAGCTAGCACTGCCCCAGTACTGACATCACCGCACGTCACTGCCCGCAACGGCCCTCGCAGGTTGCCCCGGCAACTGGTCCAATTTGAGAAATAGTTTGTCACACAACCCGCTGTGTTTAACATAAGTGAGATTTCAGCGCGTCGATGGTTTTGATACCTTTGAACAGAGCCGGGCTACAGCTGTTTCCATTCGTCTTCATGCTAAGCTAAGCTAACCTGCCGTTGACCGTGGCTTTAGCCAGTTTAAGCTCATTTCTCAAAACACCACCAATATAATAAAAATAATTTGCACCAAATAACTTTATCCGTCCTACACACTAGAGTCAAAGGCGGCTTCTGATTGGAAGCACGTGCACACGTGTGTCTTTTCGGTCGGACTCACCTTTTGCATCCAACGTCTTAGGAAATTTGGACTGTAGGAATGCGGCCATTTCTCTGTCTTCCTCTTGCTCCCTGTGGAGGAGAATATGGCCCCGTTGGTCTTAGTTGTCAGACATGTGTGCTTCTCAGATTTTCTAATCTTGTCTCATCTTAAATGTCTCTTGGCTCCATTTCAAGGCGAAAGCAAGGCGACAGGCTGACAAATCGTCAGGAGGAGGTTTAATCTAGCCGTGCACGGCGTGGATCCCCGGCCGCTTGTGCAAACGATGTGGCCCTCAATCTGTTTCCATCATTAAATAATGACAGAGGAGAGGTGGCATCTCACTTTCCCGCAACCCCCTCCGAGACCAATGAAAATGTCACTCAAACGTATTCTGTCACATCAGCGACTGCCATCTTATCAGAGGTGACAGCTTATTCGGCACCACAAACAAATATATAAAGAGGCAATGCACCAAACACAAAGAGACACAGCGTTATAGGAACAGACCTACGGACGATACGTGGATCAGTATTCTGACACATTGACAATGACTACTGTCAGTTTGTTTTTGCAATAGGTATTGAGTCAGGTTTCGATAATTGTTTTTAAGAAAAGACTGGTTAGCAGTGTTGGGAGTAACGCGTTACAAAGTAACGCATTACTGTAATTCCACTACTTTTAGCGGTAACAAGCATGTAACAAAGTATTTTTTTAAATAAATTAACGCAGTTACAATTACTGAAATTGAAATGAGTTTGTTACTCGCGTTACTCTCTTTTGTGACGCGAAGCGGAGGGCCGGCAAATAGTAAGTAAATAGCTGCCTGTCAGCACAAAATAGTTGTGGCCACCAAACGTTGTGTGTCACAGAATAGTCGCGTACGTGCACGTAAACAGCATCGCGTCGCTCATGACTAAAGAGCGCCGCCCCGCGGATGCTGCAGGCGCCGCTCCACGCAAACAACCACGGCTCCACTTCACACGGACTGCAGTGCAGCCGATGAACCGGGCAGAGCTGAATAGATTGATCGCTCGCTATGTTGAAGATGAGATGCATCCTGTCAACTGTGGAGTCAGTTGCCTTCAGGCAAATGCCTCAAACAGTTACTTTGTATTAAGTTAAGTATTAAAAAGGCCTTTTGTACTATTGCTTGATTTGAAGGCCCGTTGTCCTGTTGATTACAATAAATAGGTCTAAAAAATATGTTTATTGTGTTTGACTGTTCAGTACTATTTATATTCATTACATTTAAAAAGCAGACATAAAAGTTACTTTCCAGAGTAACTAATTACTTTTGATACATAGTAACTGGTAAGTAATTCAGTTACCTTTAAAAGAAGTAACTAGTAACTAACTAAATACTCATTTTCAGTAACTTGCCCAACACTGCTGGTTAGCATGCTGAAAGCTAATGGTAACGATCAATATTTACAGCGTTAGATCAGCGGGATCTAAACATCCAGACCAGACGTCGGCGTTTCACTCGAGCGATTTGATAATCTCACCTCAGCCTCTCGAACTCCACGTCATCCACAAGGAAGTCTCTGGTCTCCACCAGCTTGTTGATCTGCTGCAGCAGGTCCTCCTCCCTCTCCCGGTCCTCCTTGGACTTGCCATTGTCTGTTCGACATTCACGTGACAAGCAGCATGTGAAATACAGCAACAAGTGTCACAATTATGAACTAGAATGCATTTCAACTTATTGAACTGGGATATAATAGTACCTGTGTTTTTTACCAAAGGCACTTTATCTAATAGCTCTGTAACTACTTCGGTTCATCTAGCAGAACAATTACACTTTTCATTTCACCTTCACTTTAGCAGGAATATTTGTATTTGAGACCGCAGCATAAAAGGTTGCACATACCAAAATATTTTGTCTATCACATTTAATATGACTATATATTTAACAGGAAAATGACATCGTAATTTGAAGGTGACTTTGAAAAACCAAATCCTTTTTATTTCCGACCAGGCCGTTGAGGATGTGTTTAATTCTCTCCACTTCCCATTACAGAAGCACTGCTGGTCAGAAAAATGTCTTTCATTTTTCTAAGATAATCATCATAAGTGGAAGGAAAATGCGTGCTCGCAAATAAAACGCTTTTTGATTAACCTGAAATAGAGACAAGTTCCTGCAGCTCCGTCTTCAGTCTTGTGATTTCTTTGCAGAGCTGGATGTCGTCAATCCTGCGTAGAACAAAAACACATCACAAATATATTTGCAGCAAAACAGATATGAAAAGAAGTTATTGAACTAGACCCCAAATTATCTTTTCTTCCATTCAACAAGCTTTCAAAACGTGGAATGGATTTTATATGACAACAGCAACCCAATTTCCTTCCTACTGGACATAAAAACATCCGTGTGAAACACGGTACTGCAGCGACGTCCGCGAGTCCACTAAGTGGAACAATACCGACCCGCTGCCCCGAATCACACCTGACATTATCAGATCTCATTTCACCGTCTGACTCTGAAGCACAAACATCAGGGGCCGGTCAAAAAAGTCTGTGTGTGTGTGTGTGTGTGTGTGTGTGTGTGTAAAAGTGAGGGAAATGACTGTGAGATAAATATGTGCTCTGAGCTGTTGGGTTTTATTTCAGCAGGATATTTATCAGGGTGACTCACTCTGTTTATGTCAAGGTAAGACTGCATTATGTCTGTGTTAAAAAAAGAAAGTATGCTGTATTTAACACCGGAATAAGGCAAACTGTAGGCAACAAACCGGACGTGTGAAATAGAAGCTGCGCTACAAATCACACACGTTCCCTTATGACCAAGTACATACAGTTGAATGCAGTAGCGTTTAATTGGAAGACTATTCCCTCATCGTGCATTGTCCGTGATCTGCGTAATCACACAGTTAGAAGTTGTGCATTGCAGAATTTGTGAAATTGCGAATGTGCGTCTTTTTATCATAAAAAACATACTACTTGCATGTCATAGCATGTCCTCTTGAATGGATTCCATGTTAACTCAGCACTCCGTCTGCTAACAGAATCTGAGAGTATTCAAATCCCTGAACATCAGAGCTCTGCTGTATGTGCCGGCGCAGTGGGACATCTCACGTGTATTATCATCTCGGGTCAAATGTCATCGCTGTGCGTCAGAATCCAATCCCTTAAAAAACAACACGGTTTCATGGTTTTGTTCGGTCTGAAATTGAAGGTGGAAAAAGCAGGTCCTACATGTATCTCAGCTCCGATTCCCTCCGTACCAGGATGTCTCTTATCCGCTCAATTCTGCCCAGCTCTCCTTCAATGTCCTCGATCGTGATTGTGGAATCAGCCATCGAAATGACATCCTCTGCTGGAAGACACACGAGACCAAACATAGATTATTGGGTTCAGATCGTGGCTCAGTGTGTTTGCCATCATCAAAACAAGTGACATAAGCACCAAAAGGAAGCTCATTCTTTCAAGTAAAAATCTGTTCTATAAATTATTTGAAATTGAGGCTGGCAATTCCCTCCACTGCTTTCTTGCTGAATGAGGAGATTAATGCAGCCGGCTAGTTTAACGGGAAGAAGAGTGTCGGCCAGCACCTCTGAAGCTTTAGTGTAAACCACATTTCACTTTGCTCGTTTACCTTTGGAGGAAGCCGAAAGGAAAGGTGAATATTAAAAAGAAACCATAACTGTGTAACTGTCCATGTTTCCGTCGCACCGCAAATGAAAAATTTGAGTCATTTATTGTTCTCATTATGTCCAATAAACACCAGTCTCTGTTTCTCAAGGAACAGAAAACTTAAACATTGGGAGGTAAAACCTGCAAAGATCCTCGTTGGGCGTTAAATATTAAAAGTACTCTGGCTCCAATTCACCGGGCTGCTATGATCTGATCAGAGCTCTGTTGTAGAGAGCCCTCCCCCCACCCCCCCTGGAATTTTTCAAGCATCACTGTATAGCTGCACTGCCTCCCCCTGCAGCCTCCCACTCCTCACCAGGAGCGATGAGTCATCCAGCAGAGCTCGGGTTGGCTTTTAATTACCTGACCTTGTGTGAAGGGACATAACAATCACACACGGAGCAGATCACTGGGAATAACACTCCAACTCTGTTCACCACACACACACACCAGTGCCCCCCCGCCGACAGCCTCTGGGAAGTTAGTCAAAATCATCTTGATATCAAAAATGAGTAACTGACTTTATTTACTTGTTAAAGCAGGTGTGTGCGAATGCAGTTTATATTGTTTACTGCACCTATTGAAGCATGTGTATCATTTCAATACAGATGTAGTAGCTGTCACACCCTTAAAGCATATTAAAGTCAAGCATATGGTACATGTTCTGTACTAGAAAAGCAAGAAAATAAAAAGAATGTCAGCCTTTGTGTTCTTTTGCACGTATTAAACTGAGGACTGAGCCCAGAGGAATTAAAATAAAATCCAGTGTCGCCCCCCCCCGTGCCTCCAAAAAAATGTCCCTGGAAGAGACACAAAGCAACCACGAAGAGACTCAAAATCACCACGAAAGAAACCCACAAAAAGAAGGTATTTTTTTGGAAAACAAATGTCTAATTTGTTCATAATTATGAATTACTATAAAAAATAATTTTTTTATTCATTACTAGATTGTTTTCATCATGTTGAATTCTTCTGCAGTGCAATGACATTGTGACTCTCTACAGCTACAAAATAATTAAAATGAAAGATAAAACCAGATCAGCTTAACTGATTGTTGTCATAACAATTATCTGCAGGTATAATTACCATATTCTGTTATTTATCTCGTTTCAGCTTCAAAGTAGGAGAATAACAAGCTTATCTATGTCTGGTGTGACAGTAAACTGAATATCTGTCAATTTTGGACTATTGGTTGAACAAAAACTATTTGATGGGGAGTAAACTGTGATTCATATTTTATCATTATCTAGATCGATCTTTGATTTGACTAAACAAAAATAACTGGAAGACGATGCATCCTTGCCAGTGTGGAAGAAAGCGGTTATTGAAAAAAACTGCAGTTTTATTGAGGCTTGATTGATAGATTAACCTGAGAAATCTACTACTGGTCTAAACAGACGACTTCACCGGGTCTGCAGGGACCGGAAGCTTTCATTCTCTAATGAAAGTTGGTGCAATGGACACAAGTCCACTTATTTCTCCAATTGCTTCACACGGCAACACAATCCACGCATGCATCCAAAAAACTGTACTCAAAGCTCACTTGATTTCTCCGTCGCTGCGTCCACCTGCGTCTTCTCCAGGGAGCCGTACTGCTTGGAGGATTTTCTCTCGCTTTCCATATTGTAAAAAAATAACAGAAAAGAAAATCTTTCCTCCTGATTTTTTCTCCAGACACTTCGCAGAAAAATCCAATAAATACCTGTGAAGGCAGACAATGTTTACTAGGAGGAATCGACTGAGTCCATGCAGCGCTGCTGCAACGTGTGAGGGAATACAAGGGAGCGCTGCCAACATATGGGTGGCGGTCCGCTGCAGGGCGCCACCTGCTGGCTGAGTCGAAGAACAACGAGCTACTAAAGAAGCAGAATTATGCTTGAGTGGTGAGAAAGGTATGCAGATCCTTTACATGTTCCACTGCTGTAAATGTTTTGTTACTCCTTTGTATGCCGTTGTCTGGTTTAATCTACAGCAATGCATCATATTCTATAAGATCATCGTATGTTTGTGGAGCTGCTGTGTGAGAATCACGCATTTAGAGAAAGGGAACGGCCCTGTATTACCTGGAACACTATTTATTCACAGTTCACGGGACACAAAGAGTAAATCTGAAAAGTAACTCAAGATACCAGACAAATGCAGTGGACTAATATCTTCTTTTGAGATGTGGTCGAATTGGTAAATTACCAAATGGGAATCCTTGAGTACAAGAACAACGGATAAACGTATAGAATCAATGATTCTAAAAAGGCTTCAATAAAACAAACATCTGCCCTGCCGACGGTCTGCTGCTCTCTAACCATCACGTCACCGTCCACAGGAGAATCCAGCCGTCCTTCACCATTGCATTTTCATCTTGCGTGATTGAGTTCAGCTGTTCAACGGTATACCGGGGACGACCGGGGCCCCCTCAAGGGCCTCGCCAGATGTTCGAGGGTAGAGGAGGTTACTAGCAGCGTCCCACTCATTCAAGACAAGAGTTTACACCCAAAGCAGGTGAGCCGGGAGTCTGAAGGCATTTCTCAGCAAGCACATGATTCAGATCATCAACATTTATTTTGGCCGCTGATTTGCACTCAACGTGAAGCTTCTGCTCCTCCATGTGGTGCAGATACTTTATGGCATGAATACAGTTCTCTTCACAGTACTCATGTCTAACAGGTGGAAGACTTTCAAAAGACATATACACTTTGCAGAGGAATGAAAATGACTCATCCTTATTCACATTTTACATTTCTAACTCAGAAAAAAAAGAATCACCTTGAAATGCAGATTAGACAAAAGATTTTCTGACTCTGATTCAGCAAACACTTGAGAATCTTACGATGCGCTGAGCTCCCTGCAGCTAAACAACCCTCGTTTTATCGGTTCATCACTTCACACAGTCCAAAATAAGGCCCAAACACAGAGGAGCACGGCGGGGACTTTAGCCGTGGACAAACAGCCTGTCCGGGTGTGGTGAGACCGGCCTCGCCTTGTGCACACCTCTGGAGTTTACACCCAAGAGGACGAGGCGTCGGGTGTTCCTGTTGACATGACGCGCGTCTCCTCCCCGCCCTCAGTCCTGCGTCCTTGTTTGCTTTAGAACACTCTTTGCTTATGCTAATGTTCAGTCGAGACGGCTCTCGTGGCACAGAGATGAATCCCCGGGTCCATCAGTGCTCTGAGCAGCCATGAGAGTTAAACATACCATGAATATATTACCCCCACACTAAACGATTCTATGTAAATGGTCTGCTGCGCTCGTCGAAGCGTCAACTACGTGTCCTCACAGCGCAGGGGTCAACGGTTCATCCTGTTGCTGCTGCCGCCGCCACCGCCGCCTCGGTTGTCGCCCATCGCCTTTTCCAGCCAGTCTCCATCCTGTTCAGACTCGGAGTCGCTGGCCTCGCTCGCGTCCGCCGCCAAAAGCCGAGAGTAGTTGATCCTGCGCAGGCGGGGGGCCTTCCACTGGAGCAGAGGCAGGCAAGCGCACCACGCCACCACACCCACCGCCGCTCCCCTGAACAGCCACGTGAGCCCGAACCGCTGGACCACGAGGCCTCCGGCGAAGCTCCCCAGCCCGCCCCCCAGCTGAGCGAGCGCGCCGTAGACCCTCCTCACGCTCCTCTCGGCCCCCGACGTGGCCACGTCGTCGCAATGAAGCCCCACGGCCCACCAGAGGGCCCCGCCGCTGAGGCAGCTCAGGGCCTGAGCGGGCGCCGCGGCCCACGGCCCCCAGAGGAACGAGTAGTAGAAGCACTGCAACCCGAGGCAGGCGCCCGCAACGGCGAGCACGCGCCCCGGGCTGAGGAGCTTGGACACCCGGCCGGCCAGCAGGGGGAAGGCGGCCTGCGAGAGCAGCGCGACGGCCAGAGACAGCCCCATGTGCAGCTCGCCGCTGCCGTGGTCCTGCATCTGCCACAGGAGGAAGTTGTCCGCGGCGGAGCCCGCCGCCCCGACCAGCAGCACGGTGACGGCGCAGAGCAGCGCGCGAGGGGAGCCGCGCACGAGCCGCGCGGCCCTGAGGAGCCCGCTGGTCCGGTCTCGCTTCCTGTTCAGGTGCAGGGGGAGGTGGGCCGCCAAGGGGAGGGCCGCGGCGGCCAGGGCGGCGTAGCAGAAGAAGTGCGCGGCGCTGCGGGAGAACCCGCCAGCCACGAGGCAGCTCAGCCGGCTGACCAGGAGGCCCGCTCCCCCGACGCCGCCCGCCGCCCCGAGCAGACCCCACAGCGCCGTGCTGCCGTAGCGATCCGAGGCATCGGCGGAGTCCAGATACTCGTACAGGCCGTCGTCAGCGGTCCACTCCAGAGGGGCGGACGCGCACTCCCACGCCGACACGATGAGGAGTATCAGGAGGAAGAGCTGGTGTTGAGGGTCCATCCGTTTCAGGCGGCCCAGAAATTCATAGCTCCTCCCCTCCTCCTCTGCGTCCGTCTGGTTTACCCGAAGCTGCTCCTTTGACCGCTTACTCCTCACTGAAGGTGCCGAAGAGTTCTCCGGGCGGGGCGTAAAGGAGCCGCAGACCTCCGATTGTCCAGCGCTGTCGTTGACCACCGCCGATGAGTTCAGCGGAGGCAGCGGAGGAGGGGATTGGTCCCGATGACGAAGCGCGGTTTCAGTAGCGAAAAGCGGCACCGCGGTCGAATTGACCCCAGACTGGGACGTAGCGGCGCTGTTGATCGTGGTCTGAGACTTGGGGAGGGCTGACGTCGCGGAGGGTGCAGCGGCGGCGAGCAGGTCGCCCTCCGGGCTTTGGGTCCGACCGGCGCTCAGGCTGCAGTTGCCGGCCCGCGCGCCCACATCCGCCGGCGGGAGGAGCAGCAGGGCCAGAGCCGCCGCCGCCGAGCACACGAGGGACCCGTGTATCGCCGCGCGCCTCTTGTTGTAGTGCTTGGAGAGCAGGCTCGCCACGGGGCTCCACGTCAGCGACACCAGGTGCTTGGTGCCCATGACGACGCCGGTCATCGGGGCGGAGAGACCCAGCTGTCTGAAGTACAGGGTGAGGAAGGGCAGCAGGCAGGCTCGGGCGCACGACCACAGGAAGTGGAAGGCGCCGGCCAGCGCCAGGGCCCGCCTGACGTCGATCTGCTTGCTCTTCTTCATGGTTTTGAAGGCCGCGGCCTCTCCTGTGACAGAATGCAGTAAGCACAGCACAACGGGGCCATTAGAGACCAACACCAATGTTATTGAGGGCTGAAATTATTTTCTTCATCCATTAGCCTGAGAATTATTTTTCATGTTAAACACGAGTGAAAAGTGCCCATCGCAGAACACGTCCAATACACAACGCAGAGCGTCAAGGAGAAGCAGCAGTATCCACACTGGTTTTGTTATTTTTCACTGTTTGCTGAAGAATTGTCACTTTTGAGCTGCCTTAAAAAAGAGCTTCCCAAAGCCCAAACCAAAGCTCCAAAAAAGTTAAGATTAAATAGAGTAGATTAAAAAATACATTCGATGGGATTTGGGTTTTAAAATAACTTAAAGGGCCGTCTGTGTACATCCAAGACCCATGGTTCTATACGCGGTACGGACACAAACCAGCTCTTATGTTGGTGAGGATACATAAATAAATGCATTAATGTCGATGTTTCCCGAGTCCATTGAATATTCAGGGTTTTGTTGGACTCAAAGTGCATACTTGCTTTTTTATGTCGACGTGTATTAAATGCAATCAGGATGTGGAGTCCACGTCACATCACGTTCCAAAGGTAAGACAATAAAATGAAACCGTTCGACGAACATAACGTTACCTTTTGAACTCCTCCTCTCGTTCGGACTATTTTAAAACTTTCTTTCAGCGGTGACGTCCCTCCTCGCGCTGCTTCATTCCATCCGCGTCTCAGTGTCTTCTGTGTTCCGCGCAGCGGCCACCTGCGCGCACGGTGCACCGTGCGCGAGTTCACACCTGCAGGGCCGGTGACGGGACCACAGCGCCCCCCAGCGGCGCGGATGCCTCTGTGCAGCACACACACAGAAAGAGCGAACGCTAATCAGTCTTATATATGTGTTTTATATTATAATATATATACATACATATATATATACATACATATATATATATATATATATATATATATACATATATATATATATATACATATATATATATATATATACATATATATATATATATACATATATATATATATATATATATATATATATATATATCAGTCTTATATATGTGTTTTATATTATAATATATATATAATATAAAACACATATATATATAAGACTGATTAGCGTTCGCTAATATATATATATATATATATATATATATATATATATATATATATATATATATATATATATATATATAAAACACATATATCTTTAGCACCAGTGAAAGGCAAAAACATTCAGCATGCTGCTTTACTGGGAGGGAAAGCATGTTCATGCAAACAACTTCCTCTAAGCAAATAAAAGCTGTTATTTCACACAGGACACACACAGACAGGTAGTTTTCTTTATTCAGCACACATGATAGACTCACACCACATGGTTTTCTTCCTCATATGTGTTTCCTCATTTCAAACAGATAGTGAAAGATCACAGATCAGACAATGTGATATTACCAAACTGAAAATGAATTCCCCTGTGAACAGCATTACAAGAACATACTATTACTACATGTTGTGTTGCGAAATGAAGGTAACGCTTAATATTACGGCTTCAAAACACACAGCATTCAACAATGCAACACATGTATGACTATGGGTTTAGTGCAGCGTGTCCCTCAGGGGGACACACCACTGAAGGTGTTGACCGGCAGGTACAGGACTTTGTCCACGTCGTTGCTAAACAGCAGCTCTCGCTCTGATTTGGACCAGATGCTGCATCCCGGGTCCAAGCACGGAGAAATTTCCACCCTGTAGCGGAATGACATCACTTTGCATCACTTTCTATTTGCATAACGTGATCAGGTGATGTTAAACAGAAAGGACGCAACGTTTCATATGACCTTTGAATATTGCCGTAAGTACAACGGGAGTCCTTGTCCAGACACACAGAGAGGGTCAGCGACTGCGTGGCTCTGATGCTGATTTCCTGGGTTCGGATGGTCTGTAATCGAAACAAAAAAGGTTCACAAAGCTGCGCTAAAGGTTCACTTACAATACTACTATTACTATTTAAAGGATTGTAATGATGATCTTAAAAGGCAAAACTAATTATATTCAAGAGGACAAAAGTGAATAACTCCTTACTTTGTTATTTTCCGGGTTCACGCTGTGAAACTTGACGGTAAGATGACCCCTGCCTACATAAAGTAACAAGGATTATTCAATGCATTCCTTTGCGGTGACATAAATCCGTCATATGAATGTCAGTGCAAAAGGTTGACCTGATGTTACAGCGGCCGGCTCCGATGCAATCACCACGCCACACGTCATGGGTGTGTTTCCCTTTTCCACTCCTCGTTTGCTCAAAGCGATCTGTTGAGGATTTAATATCCTGCTGTTGTTGATGCAAATACTAAATAAAAAGTATTTATTCTGGTTAACAGTAATTAGGACTTTACCTCTGTGTAACTGACTGAGAGGACCAACCCAAAGACTTCCGCTCTCGTCTTCCTCGGGCGCACACCCTGCTTCTCTGTCCAAGACAACATATTACTGCAATTAGACAACTATGACGTTTGCAAAGTCATGGCAGTATCTGTGCACACCGAAGGAGACTCAAAGACGTACGAGAGGACTTTTCTATGAGGGGTCTGAACTCTGGGATGACGGCCTCCAGGTGGGACACAAACATCTCTTTTATCACGTCGCAGCCGGAGCGGGTCATCTGAACACATAATGCAGTCAGCCAAACCAGGGAGTGCACGTCCAACATCGACACGTCATCAACACAGATGCGCCGTACCTTAACCGAATAGAGCGGCAGCTTAAGTGGCCGCGTCCCACAGCGGAGGTAATAACACAGTGTGTCCAGCAGGAAGGCGCTGGGCTTTTTTGGCTCTTTGTGGACCGACTGCTAAAGGGAAGAGACATCACAGAAGGATGAACTCCCATTCTAATATGATTGTATTTTAACCCGGCTGTGCCTCTTCAGGTTTAGTGCTTAGCAACATGCACGTGTTAGCATTTAGCTTCAAAGCCATTGTGCCTAAAGAGGGTCGATATCATAGACTCTTTGGTTACCGTTCCTGCCAGTTTGGAGATCGCTGCTCCCAGACTGTTGATGTTGCTGTTGTACCATGGATCCACTCTTCCCAGTAAGGAGGCAAGAGACAATCTGCTCTCCATCTGACATGGGCCCTCCTATGAGAAACAACGTGTGTCCTGTAGTCTTCTACATTTACACCAGTCCGTCAGTATCGCTTTGAGTGACTCAGTGGGACTCACAGCTGGAGTGAGCGAGAGCTCCTCGTCAGAGACCGGGATGTAGTAAAACCGCAGGTTCACCTTCTCGGTCAAAATATGACATTTTGACTCTCTCTCTCTGTCGGAAATACATTGAAAATGTTCATGGAGAGCAGAGTTCGGTCCCCGAAACCTCCACCACACACACAATGCGAATGCAGAAACGGTTTGAGGAACACACAGCACTTTTCCTCAACACTTTCTGGAAAGCGGCTGCTCACCGAATCGAGTGGTAAGCTCTGGTAACTCTTCCCAGCACGCGGTCGTCTCCCAGCACCACCACCCGAGCTGTGTGACGCCTCCTGTCTTTGTTGGGGCTTTCAGGATGAAGGTCCATCTTGTCCCTCATGAAGAACAGTTTTTGTGGCGCCTTCGTGGTCTTGATGGCGTTTCTCCGCGTTAATGTTGGTGCAGGGTTTGATGGTGCAGCCGGCGCTACATCATCCAAGTCACTCTCTTTTAGCTCTCTCTCTATCCCACCGTCCACAGACCGAACTGAGTCCCGCTTGTCCTTCTGCTCTTCATCAAAAGCATTTGATTTAGAGGCGCAGCACGCTGCGAAGTTTGCCAGCAGATTCCCTTTTGGAGACAATACATATTTAATCTACATGTGTATTGCAGCATCTGGCTCTTTTTATTAAGAGAAAGTAGAATATATTGTTTGTTTGCCTCACATAGATCCTCTTTGTCTCTCCACAAGTGGAAGTTGATCTCTGGATAGGGCATTGCAGTGTTGAACACAGAACTCTGATCGAGCTCAGTTTGTTCTGAGAAAACAGGGTTCAACAGCTCATGATGTCATCGTGTGATGATCTCTAATAATGCCGATCTGTGCATAACCGCAGAATATGAACCTTCTTTAGAGGCAGTCAGGATGTCTTTGTAGATGCGTTGCAGTCTGTTCAGATAGTCGGCACAACCACCTGCACCCTGTGTCTCACTCTCCTCCACGGCTTGAACCACTTCCTGGAAATACGTCTTTGTCGTTTGTTCCCCCAAAGCCTAAATTACACAGAAGAACCAAAGGTTGATTAAAAAACAGCATCAATATGAAATACTGATTCAGATAACCATCTGATTTATTTATGTAGTTCAGTGGGAATCTTTCCACATGCCTGCTACAGCCAGGCTGGCCGTGAGACTGCACAGCTGTGCTTTGTCATAAACGCCAACACTAGCATGACAAACAGCGCCTCACGCTATCATTGATAACATGCTAACGTTCAGCAGGTATAATGCTTACCATGTTCACTATCTTAGTTCAACGTGTAAGCATGCGTTTTCTGCTAACTGACACTGACGACAAAGTTCCACTCAGACGTGGAGAGTGAGCCAGCAGGATCCATCCTCTGGGAACCACGAACGTCTTTATGAACGTTTGTGCAAATCGACCCACGGAGAGGTGGAGATATTTCAGTGAATGCTTTGACATGTTGGTGGTGTTAGATGAAATGTAAAGTAAGAGGGTTAACAAAGTTATTAGGGTTCATCCATTTGGAGACCATGAATGTATGCACACCATTTAAATGGTAGTTTCTCCAATAGATGTTGAGATATTTCCGTCTGTACCAAAGTGGTAAGCCGATCGACTGACTGGCCCCACCATTCCTGTACAGCATGGCTGAAAAAAGCCTCCTTATTGCCTCCAAAACATGCTCACTAACTCCACCTTCAGAGCCTGAGCCAACGTGGAGCTTTGGCAGGACGTCCCCAGTCCCGTCTGCAGCACGTGTAGCACCACATTCTTCTCCATGGTGTCTGTGAAAAAGCTGGACTCCTCCAAGTGTGTTCTCACTGCTGCTTCCAGCGGAGCAGAGAACACAGCTGGGTCAGCAAGCACAAACACCCTGCAGGAAGTCAGCAGCGGGAAGCCATTATTAAACCTGCCACTTTGATACGAGTCCATTGTCATTAAAACAAAGTACTAACTTCTCCTGGAGAGTGATATGCTCGTTCATCAAGTTTTGCTCTGCGGTGACTCTCCTGAGGTACGAGGAACCTGTTGACGGGACGATTTGGAAACATACTTGATCAGAAGTATCAATGTCTCAATTCCCAACACACCGATACAAGGACCACGTATTTTTTATTTTATAGATCAACAGAATGTGTTATATATTAATAAACCAGTTGCTTTCAGCGTTCTCTAAATGTGTGCATGATACCTGGTGTGGTCATCTCCATCTTGATGCCTCTCAGAGTGCTCAGGGCCACAGAAGAATAAGGAGACGGAAACATCAGCAGTTTCATCAAGCACTCATATAGCTTCTGGTAAACGCTGGTCGGAATCATGACACCTGACTAGAAAAGTAAGTACAGAAACAGAAAAGTCTGCGTCTTAATCTGTTTTGTCTTAATCTGCAGATTGTAACACGCTCTCCATTGTTCAAGATTTTCCACAAACAACACAATGTTATCAGAGTCACACAGCTGCGTCTTACCTGCATAACCACGTAGGAGAGAGTGTGCAGCGCTGGAATCGTGTGAGTGTAGGATCGCGTTTCATGAATCTGAATCAGCTTGTCTAGCTCGGTGATCAGCGCTCTGATCAATGAAACGCTGCAGGATGGATTGTCTTCCAGATTCCTATGGAGACTCCATCGCATCACTCCTGCAGAGCGGGCAGACTACAATTGGTTTTCTTTCTATATGTGGTGTGTTTATGCAGTCTGCTAGAAGGCTACTACTTTAGCTAGTTTGCGAATGTAGTCCAGTGTTTCCCTTTTTTCAACCCTCCATTGAAATGAAGATTCCACCTGCATTGTTAGCTTAGTTTAGCATAAACAATGCAAAACAAGAATAAACAGCTAGCCAGACTTAAAGGGACCAGATCCGCAGTTCAAACAATCGTACATATATGTTAAGCTAAGCTAATTAGCTGGCATATTATGGAGCCAAATCCAGGACAAAAATGTTGATAATTTCATAAATTAATGTGATCCTGAAAGTTGTGGTCTTGAATATTGAAAAATACATCAATGTTGGATTATATTTTCAAGTTTCAAATCTTTTTTTTCACTTTCAGAACTTTTTTCACTTTCGGATCATTTTTTCGCTTTCGAATCTTTTTTTTTCACATTCAGACTTTTGACCTGATGTGGCGGGCAGGGGGGGCCCGGGAGGGAGGGGGGGGGGCGTCAACTGAGAGGGGCACGGCATCATGAGTGACAGCTTCATATAAAAAAACATTTTCTCCTCTTCTTTATCAAATGATCAAAACATTTGACCTGGATTTGGTAACTGTGCCTCTAATTGTACTGTAAAGACATAGGCTCATTGAAATAATTATCTTTTAAATGGTAAACGCTGTTATTGTTTGCATTCAAAACGTATTGGCCCTTAAAAGTGCCTCATGTTCCCTCCGTTGTGGCTACCTGTCTGCGGAGCACTTTGGCCACTCATCTCTTTGAGAAGAGCCTGCACGGTGCCGTACATGCCGGACTGCAGAGTCGATAGAGACATGCTGGCTAAAAATGAAGATCATACACGTTATTGTACGACCATTTTATTTCAATATCCACATTCTACAACACCTGGTTCTGATCAGCTAAGCAAGTTTGGCCCACAGTAATTTTGATGAAGGAAAACACTCACTGGTAGGATCGACCCGATATCTCTGCTCTTCAGGATCTGACAGCTCCAGATGAAACCCGCAAAACTGAAAGAAAATCTTCTGTGTTCCCTCTCAACAGGTTTCAGTCAGTCTGAAGACTTGATCGTCGCTGAAAGCGCAACAATGCTTGAAGTGTGTCTCCAGCTCGAAAACTGACAAAACTCCAACGCGTTAGAGGCAGAGAGTAAAACATTTGATTGGAGTGCACCCAGGTGTGCGTGACTCATAGAAGGAAGTGTGTTGACGGTGACAAAAAATAAACCGGAAAGACTTTATTATTTATATAATGTAATTTTTATTCCAGTTGTGTGAAAAATGTAAAAAAAAAATCACTTAAAAATAAATAGCTTGGTATTTGACTCTGATATCAACATAACGTACATAGTAGCAATCAAGTAATTTGTCTTATGCAGCAGATAGAGAGGAGAAAATTGCAGGAAGCTTGAAAACATTCCTTTTAAACTGTCACACACACATCCATCGAATCAAAATGTGTCACACAGCAACAGGGTAAACCTGATGTAGAAATAGACGTCTCCCGATGACTTGTCACTGGCTATGGACTTGTTGTAATTATCAAAAACACTACGGAAACTTTGCGTCCGCTCGGCTCCAACATGCCCGGATTCGTTCAGCGTACAAAGTGTCTCAGGGACACGAGGCGGAGAAAGAGGTGATGGGGAGGCAGAGCAGGGAGCAGTAGGACGGGTGCAGAGGCTGCACCTGGCCGGGTGAGGGCTTGTAGGCCTTCCAGTCTGAACTGCTTCCTTGTTTACTGCAGAGAGACACCTCGCACCTGCAGAGACAGAGGAGACAGGTGTCCCATAAATGCACGCTCACGTTGTGGCTCTGTTGCACATTCTAATGGGGTTTCTGATGCTGTTGTACCTGGTAACACTTTGGATGAACTTCTTCTCGTCCTGATCCAGGCACACGGCGAAAGTCGCTCCATCCGCTCCACCGTGCACCTGCACCTTGTCCACCTTCACCTCTGATATGTAGATCTGCTGCCAGAGGGAGGGGGGGAGAGTGTAAGTGGATTGTGTTTCAAAGGGAGAGCGGCCATGAGATTATGTTTAATACTTCATGTGAACCCTCCACCTGGTTGTAGCCCTTTTTAGACTTAGAGCTCTGCCTCTTGACGACTTCAGTCATTGTCAACTGCAGACTTTCTATTCTGGTATCTGGAAGGACAAGATGATTGATGCTTGGACAAAAAAAGATCAGTTGCTAGCAGATGAGGGACCTTCCCTGCCACGCACCCAGCTGCTCCGGGTTCCTGCATGCTTTGTGGAGATTGATCGATGTGCAAACCACTTCCTTCTGGATCCACTGACTCCTCCCACTAACCACCACCTGTAAGCAGGTGTAGACGGGGCGGCTTTTCAAATAACTCGTGCAGTGATACTGTTTGTGTTCGGAGGAAGTCGAAACAAATACCTTGTTGTAGGCAACACTGAGTGTTAAAGGGACGGCCTCCCGTTCCTCATCGATTCCAAACCTTTTACTGGCAGAACCTGCAAAACGACACATTAGACTACCTGTTTGTGTGCGTGTGTGTGTGTGTGTGTGTGTGTGTGTTTGGGCGTGCCTCTATGCTGTTGTGTGTGTCAGAATGGAACTCACCCATGGCCTTGACTGCTCTGGTTCCAGCAGTGTGGCCGAGCTCCAGGGAGTGAATAAACACTTCCTTTCTCCTCTCTCCTCCAGCCAGGGTCAACTTTGAGGGGGAAGAAGACAAAAAAAACAATCAGCTGCGTGTCTGTGTGCGTGTGTGTGCTTGTGTGCGTGTGTCTCTGCGCTCCCCTCTCACCTCCGCCTGGTAGAGCTGCACCAGGACCGGCTGGTCTGCATGTCGGCAGTAGTAGAGCACCATGTCAGCCAGCAGGGGAAGGCGCTCCTCGCCGCTCACCGACTCGGCGTCGTCCTTACAGGCGGTCTGGCTCATGGAGAACACACATGGGGATTTTCAGACAAAGTGGACAGAAATGGTCAAATGTCGCCTTTGTGTGCAGTCACATCTGCTGAATAAGGTGAATCACCATTAGCGACACGTGAAACGTGCACAGTGGTTTCTCACCATGGAAGTATTTGTACATAACATACTTATCGTATTTGACTTTCTCTCTATTTGATTATGTTTTATTCTTATATCACACCAATCATCAAGACATGTACGGTACATGTGTAACATCCGTGTCAATAAATGGCTTCTGATTGTGATCCTGAGTAATCAGGTGTCAAGGGGATTAATGGAGAAAATCAGAGCGGCTCTTGATAAAAAAAATAAAGCTGTAATTTTTGTTGTATTCAAACGTAGAATACCACATCTTTGCACTAGAGACGATTCTTTGTCAATGACTCACCAAGGAACTGTACAAATGTTAGTCCAGTAAACCTCACAGTGTGCCAAAAGCTGTTGTTCTGTCAGCGGCTCTCCTGACTCACTATGGGATGCACGGGAGCAGACGAAGGAGCCACAAGTTACCTGAAAAAGGACGTCGGAGGACAGGCTGAGCAGACTGAGGACGTTCCGCTCATACCAGGGGTCCATCATGCCCAACATCTGGGCTATGTCCTGAGTGCCGTCCTCCAGCACGCTGCCGTTAGACTCCTGTCAGAGTGAAGGAATCAAAGGGGCTCATTCTGCAGTCGAGGCAAAGCATGAATGTTTCATTGTGGTTTCCGCCCGGCAAAACAGGATAACAAGACTGCTTTACTTTTTACTGTATTTATGAATGAATATATATATATATATATCTCCCCTACAGGTGATGCGTGTCCTCCAGAGCTTCCCGTAGCTCTCCTTTTGGTGGGAACAAGGTAGAATCTCAGTTTGCATGTCTTGGTGAGTCGGGGACATTTACTCTCCTTCTGCTGCAGGTCGCTGTAGGCCCTGGCCAGCCTGCCGGCTTCTTTGTCGCCTCCGAACACCACCACTTTGACCAGGGTCGGCGCGTCCTGCGCATCGCCCTCGTCGCAGCTCATGATCGGCCTCCTGCGCACGCACATGTGCTTCCGGGGGGAGAGGGGATCGCGGGTGGCGGCGCACGCATGCAGCGGGCGGACTTGTCTGCACAGGGACAAGGAGTTGAGCCCGGCTGTGGGAACGTCTCTGGGGAAGTCCTGGCGGTGGCCCATGCTCTGGACCCGCCGGCAGGTGCCGGGGCTGCGGGGACCCTTGAACAGCAAGGAGAAGCGCTCCACGCCTAAGATGGACCTGGACTTCTTCTTGGGTTTCTTTCGAAGCTTCGGTCGGCTGTCTGGCCCGCCGTCCGTGTCCTCGCTGAAGTCGCTCTCCACGCCCGACGAGCCGGACGGCGTGGAGACGGCGGACCAGCTGGAGGAGAGAGAGTGGCTGGAGGAGAGAGAGTAGCTGGAGTCCCTCGAGGACGAGGATGCGGTGGAGACCCGGTGGCTGTGGAGCTCATGGTCCTCTTTGTTTCCCTCTGCCCCGTCTTCCCCATCCACACTGGTGTCCTTGATAACATTGTCTGTTTCGTTTTCTAGGAAACAGTCCGGAGGGGAGTCCAGGTCGGACTCGCAGGAGAGAATGTCTTTCAGAAAATCTGCAGGGATTTAAAGGAGAATTGAGAATAAAGAGTGCAGTGGAAGATAAAATATCTGACAAATAATACAGGGGAGTTGTTTGAACTGAGCTAATTACCAAAGTTGTCATTTTCCCAGGAGCACGTGTGACATTTAGGGAAGGGCAGCATAAACGTCTCAACGGCCCCTAATGAGAGGAGGCCATATTCCGTGTTAGGGAAGCACCAACAAACTTAAACCGTCAGGAGATTCACAGCAACACTCCACACATTTATCCCCCTCTGACATCATCTGTCATACCAGCGTCCGTGCAGACAGCAGCGGGACCAGCGACTGTGTCTCTGAGCTTCTCCATGACGTGCAGCAGAGCTCGCCGAGCCGTCTCGGGGTCCGCCGCAGAAGCCGCGGCCTCCATGTGGTCAGTCACGGCCTCCGCCAGCTGGTCCAGCTCGTCGTCCCGCTTGGTCTGCAGGGCGGCGTGTAGCGCCCGCAGGTCGCAGGTGGCACCCAGAGAAGCCTGAAAGCTGTGCAGGACGAGGGTGATGGCGACGTCTCTGCCGGACCGCCGAGCGCCGCTCATCTTCTCCGAGATGGACCGGACCTCCGGAGGGACGCACTCATCGGGGTTCACCAATAGCACCGTTCTAATAAGACACACACACACTGTCACATATAAGGAGAGCGGTGATGTGTTCTGTAGTAGGAGGAACAATATGTATTTTTGATTTTGGGGCAAACTTTCCCTTCAAAATGAATGGAAATAACATTGTGGCTTATTGTCAGAGTTGTCAATGGCTATGGACTTACATGGTTTTGGAGAACTGAATCTCAGGGCAAATACCCTGCTCGGTCCGAACTAGCTGATGAAATGAAATACCTAAAGCAAAAGTACAACAGTAGTATCCAGTGTTAGTTAAGTTTTCCTCAGTGGCTAAACAGTGACCCTTGGTGGTCACACAGACACATAAAAAACGCCCAAATGCACCAACGCAGTCCTGCCAGAAGCACCACCCCATCAACACCATCAGGTGGGAAAACCCTGGTTTGAACAGCGTCATCTGCTGTGGGCCTTTTCATTCGCGGTGCATTAGAGCGCCGTTCGCTACCTGGTGCTCTGCGCTCCTTCTGGATGATTTTCAGCAGGGTTTTACTGGCAGAGCTGCAAGGCTCAGGCCAGGCCAGGAAACGATGGAACAACAGGTAGGCCTCCTCCAGCAGCCCGCAGTCCGGAGCCACATGAGGAGCCTGAGAGGAGACCAGAAGAAACCAGGTTCGGATGTGAAAGAGTCTGTGCTTCTTTCTCATGAATAACATCCACTCACTTTAAGGAGGGTGGACGAGAACAGGAGAGTGAGAGGCACCACCAGCTCATAGCGACACTGCTGGATCACCTGCAGGAGACGGGCAGAAAGAAAGCAGCAGATGAAAGACACTGTAAACTCGGGGGGGGGAATGAGGTTGTTTTTCAGTTCTGGACCTCTGTTGTTTTCCTCAGTATTTTCTGCAGAAGGATGAGGAAGTTGTGGGCATCTCTCTTTACAAGTTCCTCCAAACACCAGCGGTTTATGCACAGCCCAGCTGATGAGAGAGACAGAAACACGCAGTGTTTATTTCTCCTTTTAGGTTTCATCCTGATAACTGTCAGTAAACCGGTAACTTAGATAAGCGTGTTCACACCTGATATTCAGAGAGGCGCTGAGGGAAAACGAAGTGGTTGCGCTACTTTCCTTTCTTGCCGAAGGTCTGAATTAAGAAATTTCAGCAAATCTTTCAACATGATTCTCCTTTATACTGTTGGTCCCTCCTCATTCTGTGTATCACCACTTTCAATTCCCATTTGTCTCTGTAAGACGGACAGTCTGTTCGGGACAGGTCGGCTGGGTGCGTGTTTGGACAATTCAAAGCGAGACTTTAAGCAGAAATACTAGTTTTCATGCGCTTTCATGTGATTTTGGGCTACTCTGCTTCCATAACATGTCAGAGAAAAGAGAAAACTACTACTATTTCCCTTCATAGATTCCTCCTACGCCAAATGCTATTGTTAGAAAATGTTCCATTTGCATATTTAAAATTTGACATTTCTGAAAACTTGTTATTCACAAAAAACAACTTCTTAACCTCATGGTTTAATATTTTTACACAATTCACCTCTAGCGTCATACTTGCATTTGGCTTGTTTTCGGAATGAGGGTCTGTTATGGAACATTGTAAACCTTTAAAACAAATAAGTTGTATATATGTACATATATATATACATGTCCAAACCTCTGTGTCTATAAAAGAAATTAGAGTTTTATTCATGCCTTTATCCAATGTATGCATGTCTGCTCTGAATGAGTGCAAACTGCACATATAGATACGAGAATGCATCTGTTGTATGTTCAAACCTACAAACACTAGCTGTGAAGAAGTAATTGTCTCAATGCAAGTACTCAGCTTTAATGTTTGGTGGTGTAGGGTGATATTAGTTAAGGTTTTTACCAGGTGTACTTATGTGAGCTGGGGACATAAGCCAAATTCCATCGCCAGCCCTGATTTTGTGATGCGGCCCTACAGGGAGGTTTGGGATCGGCTCTTACCGTTCCAGAGTTGTTTGTTGGGAGTGTCGAGACCCAGGCCGCTGAGGCAGCGCTCAAGGACATGCTGGATGCGATCCTCCGTGCACGAGCTGGGCTCCGTCACCTGCATCATCTTCTGCAGAGGCGTCACAACATCCACCGAAAAACACAGGAGAGGCAAGTGCCAAAATGAGAACAAGAATGACGCCCTAATGTCGTGTTCCGGTAAACCAATATAGTGTCCCCCGATTGGTCCAAGCTTCCTGTTATTGTGACTGCGGACACATTAAACCCAACCCAAAGTGGCAATGAGCAGAGTGGCAAATACGAATGTCGACAGCAGAGACGTCAGGACAGAAAGCACCTCCCACCAAAACCCGTGAGTCACAGACCATATGAGCGGGCCGGAGATGAGCCGGTAAAAAACAGAAGCCACAACTTTGTCGACTTCTCCATTTTGGATTCATTCTTAAAATCAGCTGCTTAGAGAAAACATTCTGGTGGAGGTGGGATGGAAATGGAATCCTGTAAGACAACAACTTCCCATGTCATCCTTTGTACTCTTTTCAACAAGTGTAAACATGTGAGTGTTAGTTAAGGCAAAAAAAAGTCATTAAATTATGTTCGATGAACTAAACTTGAACAGCAACAGACACATTTTGGGGAATTTGCTTACGAAAGCAATGGACATGTTTCGAAGCCGATTGAATTGAAAATAAAAAAATAAAAAACACAGCCATGAGACATCCCACCTAATAAGACATGTTATTCTCTGAATATGTATCCTCGGCTCACAGGATGTCGACTTGCATGCGGAAGCTGCAATTGTGCCCCAGCTGTGGCAGATGTGTTGAATGTTGTGTGCAGTGACACAACTGGAAATCAGAGGGTCACCTGTGCCCGTCAAAACAGGAAAAGGCCTCCCGGGAGCAGTTTATCAAAGGCACTGGGGTTATGTGACGATATAACAGTAAAATAAGCTTAAGCCTTTTGAGCTGAAAAGCATAAAATAAATACATTCGCACCCGACAGAGAAAAGCATGAAGACAAGCTTGTCTGCAAGCAGGAACACAGACGGCAGCTCTGTACTCAGAGGTTCCCTGCATATCCAGATCCTGCACGTCAATTCAATCAATTGTCTACTGAGGAAGCAGGTGTTACACCATTGTATGTGTTCAGGCTATATGGCCCACTGCTGCAATGCACAAAGGCAAAAAGCCTGATCCCCCATTGGTCTTCTTTAAGCATTAAGATTATTCTACTGTGAGCGCGGGGGGAGAATGGAAAGATGTACAGATGTGCAGTGAGACACCTTAACGGTATACTTATGAGCTTCAATATAGACGTAAATATTCTAGTGACACTCCAAAATCTATTTAAAACACTGAGCCAAACTAAATTCATTTAATTCAGAATGCACTGTCAACAGCCTTCAGCGGCTTTTAAAAGAAAGGGAACAGGAAATCTGCTTGAGAGCCTTGCAGTGCGATGTGATGGAAGTTGTGCAACAGAGGCTTGTTTCTACTAGAAAGAGCGTATGTGAAATAGTCCAAATAAGGCCAGCGTGAGACGGGCACGCACGGGACATGCAATACAGACACATGGAACGTCCTGTAAACATGTCGAGGCACCGAAAAGAGGCTAAAGATCATGAAGCGAGAGGCATTGCTCTTACCTACCTACGGTCTCCAGTGTCCTAGATCATCCCAGATCGACCTCAATTGAGACACACCAGCAGGCGGGGGAAACAATAGAGGGACCACATCCTCCTTCGTTGGTGCCCTTTTTAAAAATAGACCCTCTGACTGCAGAGTTAGTGAGCGTCTGCTGCTAAAAAGGAACTGAATGAGTCCTTAAGGCTGCGTTGCTTAACAAAACCTACTAGAAGGAGGAGTCTTTTAACATGACACAAGAGCGTCTCGAAAGCACCTGGTCACGGGTTTTAGGCAAGCAGTTTGTGTTTTAATATTGCAATCTGTTACGACAAAATAAATTAATTCATAATGTCCCAGGTGGTTATAGCGAGCTGTTTTTTTTTAAAGACATATTGTCTGTTATTGTCACACCACGGTCAAATCATCTCACTTTGACGCTCAAAGATAAAGTACAGAAGAGCTTTTCACTTGTACCATGTGTACCAACCCAGTTGGGTTAAAATGGTCTGTCACTGTTTGACCTTTCACTAATTTTCCATTAATGGTTGAACCTGAATTAAATTTCTGCTCTTTGTGACTTTTAAGGGCCATCTCTTTACCATTTACTTTCACTTTGTTCAGATTATCTACTTGCCTTTCTGAGTAAACCACAAGATGTTCGTGCAACATCTTTGCCTATTTAGGCCACACGGTTTTAATGCCTGCTGCTTCTCTTCGTGCATCATCAAATCACAGGATTTTATTGCATCGAAATTATATTCATTGATCGACTTTTGTGAGGACAAAACTATGCGTGATTTCTTTTTAACATGTAGCGCACGCAACCTCTCGGAAGATGTCGCTGCTGTCTCTCCCTCCGCAGAGAAACTCCCCAGGACCAGCGGAGCCGATTATAACAGAGAGGGGACTGGGACAGCCAGAGATAGAGGTGGGCAGAGGTGTGACTGAGAGGACACTCGGGGCCAGCTGGGCTTTTTGCCATTTCTCGTTTATATTTAGGCAGTATCAAAGAAGGGTGTAGGGGTGCTGTGGGGGGGTTGAAAGCCTGAAGAAGTATAGCGGCAGTTTGGGGTTTTTCTTTTCGTGCGTAAAGGGGATAGGTTGTGTCCCTCATTCTTAGGAGCTTCACTTTCAGACTGAGCGGTTTATTTGGAGGTAGTGTCCCGGGTCTCTTTGCCTCGTAAGAACATTTTATTCACCTTTTTAAAAAAATGATCTGTAAGATGCTTCGCCGGTGCGTTCAAGTCGCCCAGAATCTCTCCCAGAGCATCACTTGTTCTAACCGTGTTATACTCGTATAGATTCTGTCCAATCATAGTGTTTTAAAAAAAGAACTCTGGTCATATATATATATTTTGTCTCCATTGCATTGCAGCGCGCGGGTCCCCTGCGGTGCACGGATTACCATGCAAAGGATTTTGGAGGTTTGGGTCGCCTTGGTGACAGTCGCGGCGCTGACCGAGGGGGTCTCCGGAGGGTACGGGCTCAGCATGTTTGCCGCGCAGTCTTCCCCGCCGGACCCGTGCTACGACGAGAACGGCAACCCGCGGAGGTGCATCCCGGACTTCGTCAACTCCGCTTTTGGCAAGGACGTGCGCGCGTCCAGCACCTGCGGCGGCCCCGCCGCCAGGTACTGCGTGGTGTCCGAGAAGGCAGAGGAGCGGACGAGGGACTGTCACACGTGCGACGCCGCGGATCCCAAGAAGTCCCATCCGCCGGCGTACCTCACGGACCTCAACAACCCGCACAACCTCACCTGCTGGCAGTCGGAGAACTACGCGCAGTACCCGCAGAACGTCACGCTCACCTTGTCGCTGGGCAAGAAGTTCGAGGTGACCTACGTGAGCCTGCAGTTCTGCTCGCCCCGACCCGAGTCGATGGCCATCTACAAGTCCATGGACTACGGCAAGTCGTGGGTGCCGTTTCAGTACTACTCGACCCAGTGCAAGAAGATGTACAACAGGCAGAATAAGGCCGCGATCACCAAGCAGAACGAGCAGGAGGCCATCTGCACGGACTCCCACACGGACATGCACCCTCTGACCGGCGGGCTCATCGCCTTCAGCACGCTGGACGGCAGGCCGTCGGCGCACGACTTCGACAACTCCCCGGTGCTGCAGGACTGGGTGACGGCCACCGACATCAAGGTGATCTTCAGCCGGCTGCACACGTTCGGGGACGAGAACGAGGACGACTCGGAGCTGGCGCGGGACTCGTACTTCTACGCCGTGTCGGACCTGCAGGTCGGGGGACGGTGCAAGTGCAACGGGCACGCGTCAAAGTGCGTCAAGGACCGGGAGGGGAACCTGGTGTGCGAGTGCAAGCACAACACGGCGGGGCCGGAGTGCGACAGGTGCAAGCCGTTCCACTACGACCGGCCGTGGCAGCGCGCCACGGCCCGGGAGGCCAACGAGTGTGTGGGTAAGTGTGCGCGTCGACGTGCCACTCATTCGCTTGTTTGGGTGTTACAGTTATATTGTCCGGTATCTGAAAATAAAATACGCAGCAGCACGATGTCGATGCGTTAATGGGGAGTTTTATATTTGCCTAATTTATTTCTTACCGGGAATGAATTAAACTTCACAGATCTCGCTGCAAACGATGACGTTCTGTATTTTGCTGCGCGGAAATGTTTGTGGCCCAGATTCATATTAATAGAATTGATTAATCCTAGTTTAGGGATCGACACAAGAAAGCCTGCAGTTTTAATCCCGGAACCTAAATGGTTTAATAACCTTAATAATTTAAATCAAGCAGAAGAAGTACTTGATTTCAATTAAATCAAGTAATAAAATGAATTAGTCGAAAACGAACCTGACTCGTGTTCTTGCAACTTAATAATTGTCTCCAAACAAAGTAAACCACTTATAAGAATGTATACGAAATAAGCTATTTAAATTTAAATATATTTATTAACAAATATTTATAATTTAGGAATAAATCAACTGTAAATTGGTCAATTGCTTTGCTGAATTCAGTAATTCTATTTTGCGAGGAGGAATTCAATTTGTATTCATCAAAATCAGATCGCCCGTTTAATTGCACGCAGTCCAGCTGATTTATTACAGTCATTGTGTTTTTTTTAAAGGCTCGAGGTTCTATTTCCTGGCTGCCCACAAAGAAAACGCAAGTGTTGTTTCCAACTCTCAGAATCCCAACGCTTTTTCTCCCCAGAAGCCAAACAAACGTTTGCACTTTGTCGACCCCTGATTTTTATCAACGTTCAGAAGAACAGAATCGGCCGGAAGTCGTTTCGGTCACTTTGGAGAGAGCGGCTGTCCGGCTACGCGCAACTGCGCGCAACTGCGCTCTGACCCGCGTTTCCCACCGTGGCTGTCTAATAACAGAGACAGAGACAGACTGCGGGGCGCGTTGTGCTTCGCTCAGCAGGTGCGATTACGAGTTGATTCAGGCGGTTTTATTGACATTTTTTGGCACGTAGGTCATAAACAGCCGCGTTAGAGCCAGTAAACTATTCACAGAGGAGGACAAAGCGCGAGGTAATTTGAAGCCTGATCTGTTATTTATATTTATTCTAGAGCGGGTATTTGCTGTGATGCTAATTTCCATCAGAGCAGGGGAGAGGGACAGGGGGGGCTTTGGGCTGTTGATATAAGCCCCCTCTGAGCTGCAGCGACCCAAACCTGGACAAGCAACAAGTTCAGACAGTGCCGTGGTTTCCTTAACCAAACAGAACAAGGGAACAAGTGGTTCCCTTTGTTCACCACCTTGTGCATCCCTGCGTATTTTATACTAAAAAACAAAAGCTTGTCACCGGTGGCATCCATCTCACTGTCAACCCCCCCGGCCCCCTTGCACCCTTTCACCACCTCCCTTTTTGTGTGCGCGGCGTGGTGGGATAAAGCCGCAGGAAAGCCAGGCCGAGCATGTCTAAAGAGGGGATGGTGAGGGTGGCCTGACACCTATAGGCGTGAAAGAGGAGGGGGTGTTTCCATTGAGCAGGGGGGGGTCCATATGGTCGGGCAGCGGGGATGCAGAGTGGTCGGCGCTAAGGATCTGTCTGGATGTCCCCTCCCTGCTGTAGGACATTCAGGGATTGTGGTGTTTGGAGAGGCGCTGCATTCAATCACTGTTTTCAGGGAAGTAACACAACGTAAATGTCCCGTGACTTCGCGTGCGGCGGTTGCCACTATTTCGTCGTGAAGCATTTTTGCTGGCAGCAACAGCACCTTTTTCTCATTTCTACCCGCTTGAGATGCGTGGCTTACAAATGTGTTAATAAACGAGAGGATTGGGGGCC
Organism: Gasterosteus aculeatus; assembly: GCF_964276395.1. Classification (NCBI taxonomy): domain Eukaryota; kingdom Metazoa; phylum Chordata; class Actinopteri; order Perciformes; family Gasterosteidae; genus Gasterosteus; species Gasterosteus aculeatus. The sequence goes on from NC_135699.1 coordinate 5,292,930, forward strand.
ACGGCGGTGGCTCATGCACGGCCATCCATATGAAATCTAGGGGCCCCCAAACCAGAGGCAGAAGGCGATAGGGAGGCTTGTTAGCACCATGGATGGATGGAGCCACAAAATAACCACAAAACGATGTAATTCAACCAAAAAGAGGCATGTTAAGTGTACACAACACTGCTACATTACTGATCCCCAGTGGCTGGGTGTGTTTATGCGTTATTCTGTCTTCTATGCTGTGCCGTGTGGGTAACTCTTGTGCACGCTCAGTACGTCGAGGGATCGCAGAGAACGTGTGATTTGTTTTTGATTTGAACCATCAGGTTTTTGTCGGGGGGTTTATTGATTTATTTAATAGGCCTGCTTCAGTTGCCTCAATTAAGTTTGTCCTGACGAAACTGCATGGATGGAAAACAAACACAGGGAAGAGTTGGATGAATGCAACGTCAAAAAGACACATGCACTTCATAGAGATGCAAATTGAACACAAACAGACACGAAACGACTACACAGAGACACAAACGACTACAAAGAGATGCAAAATGTGTGTGTGTGTGTGTGTGGGGGGGGTATTTATATGTATATATTCAGGGACCTGCCTGTATTTGGAGTGGATTTTCTTTCGTAAGCATTATTTATTTGGCATTCCTTTAACAATTGATCTAGTAAATCTCTTCAAACGTCTCTTACCCTCCTGCATAGAGCTTGTAGAGGAAAACCTCCACACTTTAATGCACGATAAAGTTTGACCACGACCCGAAATCATCTATGTAAAGAAGCGTATGTGGTTGTGAATCACACACATATGGTGACACGTCATGCTCCCCTATCCCGGGCAGCTGCTTCGTATTCTCTTCATGTTCAGCGTAGCACTGACCCCTGACAGTCAGGCCCCCCCCCTCCTCTCCGGCCTGACTGATGGGCTGTGAAGGGAACTGTGGGAAACTTCGACTTGCCAAGTGGGTTTTGAGGCAAGGTGAATATGGTAGCCTTAGTCACTCAAACGTGCGATTTTTCACATTTGTTCAATTTCATCATTGTTTTTCCTTGTCAGCGTTGCATGCGAGGTTCTGTTTTACAACGGCTGAGAATCAGCGGGAGATTCACTCAGTCCTGTTTCTTTACTCTTTTGATCTGCTTTCAGAGTCAACTTTCACCATCTCGTAAATTCTGACGGTTGGCAGGCGCTTATCTGCCCTTAGATGGTTTTGATATAAAAGAGACTTTCAGCAAGCCATCTTTGCTTGGATAAAAAACATATAAATCCGAAACTCAGTGGAGACATTTTTGTATTGTTCTCTTGCCCAACTATTTATTCTATTAAACCTACACAGAATCCTTGAGAGGAAGAGCCGACATGTTTGCTGCCCACAAGGTGGCCGAATTAGGATCCGATTGTATCAATTGCTCACTGGCTCTGCTCCCAGTCTTTTTACCACATACTGGTCTCCAACTGCTCTAAAAATAGAGTGCATGATATAATTGCACACTCACAAAATTTGGAAAGAACCAGCAGGTTTGATGACAAATATGGGAAAAGAGATTTGAGAGAGCAAATGCAAGTGAGATCAGTATGTTGAAACCTATGCTGTCGTGTTGTAGGTCTTAACCAGTGGTTCGCTGCCTTTTATGCAAAGCCATTTTCTATATGTTAACCATTACGGTATTTTCAGTTACCAATATCAATATCTATTACGTTGGAATTTCAAATACTTATTAACAAGTGTTAACAATCTTTTGAAACCAATTAGGTCCACTTTTAACTTACGCCAAACGTGTATCTGTTACTTTTAGCTGTCTATCTCCATCATTTAACCATGATGCTTTAAGATCACCATTTCCCACTTTCCTGATTCTATGTCATTCTACGTAAACCTGTTACAATTAGCCTACTATTTTACCATTTTTACATTAGCCAACTTTAGCTAATAGTTTGAACCATTACTCTTTTAGTTTTAGCTAACTCACTATTTCAACTATTATTCCTTTAGTTTAATCCAACAATTTTAACTCTGCCTGCTCGCTAACCGGGTTTCACACACTCTCATTTATGTAGTTCAGGTGTTACAGTTGACTCAATATTTGGTCATAATTTTATTTTAGTTTCTAGTGTTTCAATCTTACCTTTGGTTGAGAATCACTGGTCTAGCCCCATCGAATAAGAGTGCTTTGAGAAAAACAGCATTTGTGTCTTTGAACACGGCCCACTCGCATGGCGGCAGCTCAGGGAGACAGAGGAAGAGAAGAAAAGCAGAACCGTACACCACATTTACCACGTTCTACAGAGCTGCTCTACTTCTAACGTTACATTTCCTGTTTATCTAACAGTTGGGCCACAATTGATTTCAGTCACAAGATGCTCGTAAGGATGCAGGCAGACAACGTCTCCAAGCCGGAGCCGGTCGTTGCATCCACGCGGCGGCAGCTCGGGACCGTCGACGTTGTTTCCGTTGACCGTAAATGTGTCTCCGCCTCCTCCCGCGGGTTGCCAGGTTGGGCCGGGCCAGGCCGGCTCACCATCTGGGTCTCATTTCAGCTCCATGTGACGGGAGAAAATAATTTCTGTAAAGCATGATGTCATAGATATTCTTCTTCTTCTTACTCGTTCTCTGGTATTTTGGTTTCTTTCATTCTCTCTCTCTCTCTTTATTCTGTACGCATTGTGTGCGAACACCAGGGGACAGAGAGCCATTTACTTTTAATTTGTAAGCAGAGACATATTTGAGGGTTTCAATTTTTCACATTAGTTAGTCAACAATAGGCAATTTATGTGCGGTTGTTTCTGTTTTGCTTACTTCTGTTTTAGGAGTTTCAGGTTCAAATACATCAGTGTAACATTTTGCACGCTACAGCAATCGAAACAGGCTGCGGTTCCAAAGTAAATGCGTCGATTCAAGCGCAGTTATTACCTGCAAAATAGGGAAGATGTTGTTTGGTTAAAGAAACAAGGCGCTTTGGTGACAAAACCATCCTCTGTCTTACGAAGGCACCCGTGAGCACGCCACCTCAAGCTTTGACCTTTGACCTCGCTCTGGATGGAAGAGAGAAATTACACTTTTGTTGGTGAATTAATGCACGACACACGCAAAGACATCCGGTATAGTAAACACTTAAAGAGGACGTGTGTCACGCAGGAAAAAAACGGTTCGTATTTGTTTTGTAGGACTCTTTTTACTTGTCAGTTAGCAGAACCTCGAGAGCTCTGGGAGCACGGACGGTGAGGAGGCCTCGCTGCAGCACGTTTTGGCAACGAGTTAACAATAATAAAAAATGTACGCAATTTGCAGTTGAAAGGGGATAGAACCCTGTGTTCCTTTAAAATGGACCTCACGGAGTCCGGCCTTACAAAACATGGCGGCTGGACAGGACAGCGACTCGGCCTCTGGTCTAATGCCTCAAACATAGAGGCAGACAGATTCTTGATCGCGCGGTAACCTATTGATGCCCTTTGTCTACATTCTCCCTCTGTCACGATTACGGAGAACAAAGAACAATACTTCAGAAACTGGCCATCTACTCTGTCGCCTCCGGTCTTTCTTGCAACATAAGCCTATGTGACTTTGGTAAGAGGTTTCTCTGTATACAACCAGACCGTAAAACAAAGAGATGTATTGGGGGGGGGCGCTTACAAAAAAAAAAATAAAGAATCCACGCTGCAACCCAGTGTCCTCTGGGTAGAGGTTGCATGTTTTGAGGATTTTGTTTGGTTGAGCTCATAATTCAAGACAGACACGACGGTTCGAGCCAGAAAGGTTTCACTCCGGCTTTTAAGAGCACACTGAAAAATGTGGTTGTACCGCGCTGTGGACGGCGGTTTGGAGAGGTGACTCAGTGTTTTAAGAGCAGTGCATTGGCTCAAAATTTAATGTTGGTATCCTTTACCCGTGGGATGTTGGATCGCACGGCGTGAGCGTTGACCGGTGCGAAACACAAGCAGAATACAGAGGATTTCTTCTGCACATACAGATTATTGTGCTTCATATTTGACTGACAGGCACACATACCTCACACACATACTTCACTGCGTGTGTGTTGATGCTCGCGTGGTGGCATTGTAATCCATGCAGTGAAGCTGAAGTTAGGGACTGTCCAAAAATGGCATGTAAAACAGTGAAGAAGGTTCAGGTGCCATGTTTTGACTTAAATTCTTAAATATTACCAATGTGCTATCATGGCTGTTTTATTTGTAAATATTAAATATTACCAATACCAATGTGCTATCATGGCTGTTTTATTTGTAAATATTTTAGTCAGTCCAACTTTACATTAAGCTGGTTCTCTCGTTATACACAAACTGCAGATTCAAAAAGCTGTTACAAACATTATGCATTATGGCTCCTGACTGAGCTTCTGACTCATTTTGCCACGTGTTATCCACTATGCGTATCCAGCAGGACCATTAACAGACCTTTTCATGATCCCTTCATGGCACTTCTGAGAAGGTGTGTGAGAGAACGTCAGGCGTGAAATGAATGGCATGCGACTAACTTTTGAAAATGTTCTGGTTGTAAGGTATTCCTATTTTGTTACTTGGTTGTAATGTAATTTTATTTTAAACGTTTATGAGCAAGAAACCTACATCATTTATTCCCTGGTGTGTATCTGAAAAATGTCGGAAAACTGGAAACTTTTAACAGAAACAGAATGTCTTGGACTCCTAATCGTTATCACTGATGCATTTATTCAGTCAGTTTGTGTGAACTGGAACCCCATGTGTCTTTATCCTTTAAACTGGCGTGATGCAGCGAGTGAATCCTCAACCGCTTTGAAGGCTCAAATTGTCGGTTCTTGGCTGTTTATTTCGCTTTTGTTGACTGAGTCTGGATGAAATAGATCCACATGTCTTGGGTGAACGCGCGATCTTTGTGTCCGCCGTCTGTCTGCGTGGGGCTGGCTGCTGGGGCCCTCCAGGGTGGCATCAGGACCACCTAGTGCGGCCTGCGCATCGAGCCCCTTTGGAGACGCTGAAGCAGTGCAGGCTGGGAATGATTAATGGGCCGCCGGGGCGACACGCTCCGCGGCTCGGCTTCTGACCCCCCCCCCAAACACCCCCCCACGCCCCCCCCCCCCTCCACCCGTCTTCCACCCCTCCACCCTCCCCGTGCCAGCTCCCCTGCTGCGCCGCCACCCGACACAGCCAGATCAGCGCCGCCGCCGCTTGGACGGCCCCGCACGCTGCACACTTCCTCGGTGTCACTTGCACAACAGCCCCCCCTCGCCCACCCCCGGCCCCCTCCAAAAAGCATTAAGGGACTCTGCAGTAGAGGCGTAAGCTCCTTTGGCTGGTACCGTCCTCCCCGCTGCGCCGCCGACACAGGGCCCTTTTTTCCCTGGAAGACAAAAGGCGCCGACTGACAACTGGATTGGTTATAGTTGAATTAAGTCTTGATCCTTTTAGATCACAACCACACTTACAGCAAGTCCTCAGTTTGGAGCCTAATGTGTACATTAAAAGATTACTTTGCTTAATAGTCCTCCGAGCATCGGGAACGCCGCTGCTAATTACCCCCGCTCCTCTTTTCATTAGCAGACGCTTATCTTTAAAACAAACACGGCGCAGACAAAACAAGCCCGCCTCCAAAGAGGAAATGGAGTCGCTGCTTCCCGTTTCATATTTATTTCCCCCGTATAATGCCTGCGTGAGCCTGTCCGGGAGTCTCTATCGTCCCATGATGGATGTCCGCATCCTCCTGCGCTCGGCCTCCATCTCTCACACACCCCTGCGACACATTCTTCTTGGAAGGGAGGATGAGGAACCACTTATTGGATTTGAGGGGATATCCAGCAGGATGGATGGCGGAGGGGAGAACGCGGCGTCTAGCAGACATCGGTCCCCGCGCGGCTATAAATGTCCACCGGCTGCTCGACAGGAGGAGAAGACCTGGGGATTCAACGGCCGCCGTCCTCCCTCTGCGCGTCTGAGATTGAGGCGGAGGATTCTGCAGCTCCTGCAGTGTGGGCGGAGGTGCAACCCCCCTCTGCTGGCGGGAGGAACCTGGGAGCTTGATGTAAACTCCCAGCATGCATACGAGCGTGTGCGTGTGTGTGTGTGTGTGTGTGCCATGTGGTTTATTTACACCAGACACAGAGATAACACTCTGTGTCTGGTTCCCATTTGGGGGGGGCGGCCGGGGAAAGAATGACCTCAGAGACATCTCGGGAGGACCTGGGCTTTGTTACAGCGCGTTCTTCTGCTTTTTGATAACCAAACAGGGAACCAGATCACATTAAATATACAGGTTGCAATGAGCGGTTAAGATTCCAATAGATTTAAAGAGTTGTGTTGCAATGTTATCACAGGAAAAGACGTCCTGGGTCTTCGGGAGTTGCTCCAATGAACAATGAGGCCGATATCGAGGATGGTTGTCGACGAGTATTTACGAGCGCTAACACGGTTCTGCAATTTGAATTGAGCAGACTATGAAAACGACTACAGGCATTGAGTTATAGCCTCGGAAAAAGCTAACTATGAATGGTATCAACATGTTTTGGGGATTTCATGTTTCAATGAAAAGAAAGAACATTAAAGGGGTTTGCTGCAATTAATTATTGTGCTTCCATTAATCGGGCATTTGGGGGTGATAAATAAATGCCTCTTTCCCTAAATGGTGGTTCCAACACCTCCCATAACTCCGATTACATCATCAGGGTTACTTTCCAAAGCTGCCTTGACCTTTGTGTGTAAAATTTGTGGAATTCCCCTTTAATCAGGAAAAGTTGATACATTTATATTTTAAATCAACGTGAAATGAACAGCAGAGTGACATGGGTGTGATTGACAGCAGACGCCCCTCACACTGTACATTTGTTTTTCTCATTACTACCGTAGTTTGAGGTTCACTGGGTTTCTGCTGCCAGCAGTTGGCATGTCGCAGGAAGAACCAACCCTTTTCCTCCTCAGCTCAGCACCAGTCCCCGTAGCCACCTAGCAACCGGGACAAACTTTGGGACGGCTTTGGAACACAGTAGGAAGAAAACTTTCACAATGACCGCTCAATGTTTCCATGAAAACAATCATTACGGTTTAATTTCAAAACATTTTCCTCCAGAGAAAGAGAAAATATGACAGCAAAGTTGAGGCTGTGCACTCCCCCCCCCCCCCCCCTCCCCCACATAGCATCCCATTACTCGTGCAAAGAACATATTAGTGTTAGAACTCAGCCGACGTCTCCGACAAATAAGAACAAATCGGAAAAAAAACCTGCATGTGAAATGAACCGGGGATCGCTGAGATATGAGCTTAAATGTTTTGATGCACTCTGAAAACACACGGAAGAGATTGACACACGGGGATGTGGCTCGTTATAAATAAGCCCTCGGAGAGACGGGAAGAAAAGCACAATAAACACGCCACAAGAACGATGGACTGTCATCTCGGCGTCGTGATTTACAACCGAGTGGCTTCCTGCCTCCGTCTCCCTTATCCCCGGCGGAGGAGCACACGTGCCGAAATGTGTTAAAATAACCTCCCCGCTCTGCGGGGAAGACTTGGACCGCGGCCGAACGGCGGCCAGCGCGGTCCCACAGCAGCCTGGCGCTGTTTAGGTGTTTCATACAGGTTTAGTCTGGAGAACGTCCCCTCTAACCTCAAGCTCAATAATTGCCTTCGAGTCCACTGCGAATGCAAGCAACCGACTGGAGGAAACAACCCAGGTCGGCCTGGAGCTGGCGATTTCGGTTAAGATAAATGAGAGGATTTCAGATGTTTCCGAGTTGTGTCAACACTCAAATCCCAAATCCCCAATCATCCAAATTGCTCATAAGACACAAGGAATTAACTCTCATTTGGAGAACTGAGTTCAAAAGGTAAAATGCAGAAAAATCCGGTGCCACTGCAAACACATTTCATGCTATCATAACATCTGCTCCACCAACTAAACCTGTGAGGGAACTTATATGACACTTTAAACAGGGACTCACAACCAGCTCCACTTTTACCGGTGGGAACTTCTGCAGCAACGCGGCTCTCCCTCTCTCATAGAGGCTTGGTAAATGTTCAAACTATGAAGCTTTAGGTAACCCGCTGTGTCAGCTATGGATGCGTTAGGGAAGGCGCTTCAATATTCCATCTTCTAAGGATGTTTGCTTTTGGGAACAGACCCACTTAAAGTGAAACTTAAAGGGAAAAGATCTGCGTTTACAAAAAACAACCTGTCAGTTACAGACGCCATTTTGGATTTTGTTTATTGAGGAGTGTATCAAACCTGAATAGACAGTATGTGCAAAAACAAGCAGGAAGTCCAATCCGTGCTGTCATTAGGTAAATGCAACGAGTTAATTATTGAAGTAGCTAAAGTGTTGAAAGGAAAAGTTGAAATACATAACAGGATTACACAGTTGTAGAAGTTATATTGTCGTTGAAGGAGTCTGCATGTAGGTCTGAAAAAGACAGATTGAAGCTTCAAAACCCCTTTGTGTCTATGCAGAGCACTTCCCAAGTAACCTCCCTCCCCAAAGGAAAAGCTTATCGAGCTTCATGACTTCCAAAATATCCAATGCAAATTCATCCATCTTCACACCGCTTATCCTGCACACAGGGTCGCGGGGGGCTGTCAGCCAACTTCAGGCGAGAGACGGGGTACAACCTGGACTGGTCGCCAGCCAATCGCAGGGCTACACAGAGACACACAACCATTAGCATTCACACACCTACGGGCAATTCAGAGTCCCCGATCAACCTGATCCCCAGAGCATGTCTCTGGACTGTGGGAGGAAGCCGGAGCAGCCGGAGAGAACCCACGCAGACCATTCAGACTGCACACAGAAAGGCCACTGGGCGGATTCAAACCCAGGACCTCCTTGCTGCAAGGCAACAGTGCTGACAACCACGCCACCGCGCCGCCCGTCCAACGCAAATTAGTCCGGAAAATTGTGGAACAATCCGGTGAAGCTAAAAGCTAACATGGAAAATGAGATCGCTAGCCGAGTATGCCAAATTGGGAGTAAAAACATACCACTTAAATCATAAATGCAACCTACCGCCGTTGCTTTGAACACCATTTTGCATGACACAAAAGCCTGTTCTAGAGTAGTGATCCTCACTCTATCAACGTAAAACGTTCCATGTGTCCTTCCACTCTGGGCTATCATGCACGTGTTTTTACCGCAGTGTTTTATGGGGCTGGATACCCTGTTAGTGATTTTATTTCAGGCAATTCTCCAAATCCAAAGTTTTTTTGGTGTGCCATATGCATTTCACCAGTAACATATTAACGTATTTGTACACATCACTAGGTTAAGGAGGAGGAGGTTAATTGGGCGTCTTTAGGTCCAGTCTTGTTTTCTTCCAGCGGGTCGCTCGGGAAGCAAACCTCACATTTGATGAAATGACTGACTTCCTGATTTGGGCTTAACACGTGACCTCTGATGCCTGGTGAATCAGGTGTGAGAGAGAACAGGCATCTGAGGGCAAAGCTCAATTTAGAGAAAAGCCAACACTAACATCCATTGCCTCGCTTTTCCCCCTCTTCTTTGTGTTTCCCCTTTGTCCCATTCCTTCCCTTTTCTGACGGCGCCACTACTTTAATTGGCAAGTTCAGGGCGCACAAAGACAAGACGAATGGCCGATGGAAACCGGGTGACACGCAACAAAGATCCCAGGCGAGATTGTTGCAATTACACGGCGTTACGTTCCAGCAAAGTGAACCGGCGCTACGCCCACTCCCGCCTCCCCCCTGGACCGCTCCCAAGCCCTGCAGCGAGAGGACAAATGGGCCCGGGCCATTACGCATTATTATTCATAAGAGAGGGTGTGTTATCGTTGGCACCGCGTAGCGCCGGCTGTTTAGAAAGCGGAGTGAAGAACTGTGGTCATCGCTGATTGCGCAATTACAACATGTTGCTGGAGAATGCCGGCTCCCCTTTTCATGTGTGCAAACCAGCGTCCGGTGCGGATGAGCGCGGCCTCACTCACTGCACAGTGGGTGTGACATGGCTTCACAATGCCTGCGAGGGCATCAAATGCACTAAAAAAACAACCATATGTTGAGCCTGTGCGGTCGGCATGCAGATCATTAAAGGCGGTCAGAGAGAACTACTGTTGGAATAGGTTAAATTACGGCGCTAATGGTGCGTGGCGTGAGCCGATGTCACATGGCAGCCGTGCAGCGCCGCTCGAGGCCAGCTAGAGACACTTGGGGTGGCTGTTTATGTCGGAGGCAGTGGCATTTCCCTCCCCACCTCCACCCCCCCCCCCCCCCCCCCGTTTGCCCGGCAACCCGGCGGTTTACGAGCAAGTTGTTTTGCGCACAAAAGCGCAGGGGGCGGCGCTGATTGCTCGGCTAATTGATCCCCGCCAGAGATCACAGGGGCTGCGCTTGTAAAGAAGGGAAAGGGGAACGCCTCCCATGACATCACCGCGCGCTGCACGGCATGTCAGCGGGGGAGACTTATTCCCACGCGGAGGTCTGCAGCGAGAATGGAAACATCAAAAAAAACACACGCACATGCAAACCTTTAGTACAGCACCACCTAAAGGGACCTTTTTTGACCAAAATGTATAGTATTCTTCTTCAATGCTCAGGGAAATTCCCGGGAGGTCAGAGGTCAAGCCTGTCCACAGGTATATTGTGTGTTTTTTAAGGACCCAATAGAAGAGCTTGAACTCAAGATGGACTCTTTGAGGGTCTCACTAGGGCACCCTGAGTACGCCACACTAAGTCATACGTTGGGTAGCACTTTTCTTTTCCTCCAATTACGTGACAAATGTAATTACCACCTGGATTATGTTCAGAGGGAAGGAACAGTTCACATCCACACTATTATCCATGATAAATGACTTTGGTTAAGATCAGGAAAAGACATTTTTGGTTAAAACCCCAATGAAATGATCTCATCCCTGAACTGTAGCTAAAACCGGACAAACGCGGTGACCAGCAGGTTTCTTTTTGTCTCAGACGCGGGAACGTGCTCGGACCCGAGAGAAGCAGAACGGCGAGATGGCTTCAGATAGCCTTTCATCCGGAGCTTTCATTCATTAGCTCAGCTTTTACCTTTTTCATCTCTTATCTGGTCTCGGGGCACAAAGTGCACTCTTGTGAGATTTGGCAGCTCCTCGGAGGTGAAAGGTGAGCTGAGTGATGGGTCATTATGTCTGTCCGTGTGCTCTTATGGTAGCAGGGCGGACACACCTTCCCCGCAGGGAACAGAGGTGTTGCTGCCAAATTGGCCATGATGACATCATTAGATTGATAACATCTGTCCTCATACAACTTAACGGATGCACCTAAACTGTTAGCCTTTGACCTTCGTCGGAATTCTGAAGTGGACAGCTGTCGTGATTCTTGTTACAATAAAAATAACATGAATCAATGTCATGTTACCCAAAGGCTTCTGAAATACGTGACTATTATAAAGTCGGGCCACGCGTTGTTTGTTGATTGCGTTAGCTTCGTTTTCCCCACAATCCAAACGATAGAAAAGAGCACTGGACTTTCCTTAACCTTGGATCTGTTCTTGTCCCCAGTAATCTATGAAGTCAAGCTGCGCACTATTGGCCAGAAAGCAGCAACTGATTTTCCATTATTGCCCTCAGGTTGTAATAAGGAGCCATTATTTGATATCCTCAAGGCACAACACAAGAAACCTGAAAAACAATGACGGAATGAAGTGAAATAAGCGCCGTTGCTGCCAACCGCCGTGTCTTTTTAGACCTGATCAAAGACGAGGGTCTTTAGATCATTCAGATACGGGCTCACACGTCGTCCTGATGCTTTATTTGTTTGTGCGTCACCGTGGCGATGTAGTTGCTCTTGATGAGGCGGCCCTCAGAAGGCCGTTGCGAGATAGAGATCTCCCTCTAACGGCTCCAAATGTTTGTCTTTGGTTGTTGACCATGTTTTGCCTCGAGTGAAATCCTCAAGAGCGGTCGGTAAACTTGTAGAAGGGTTCATCCACTGGAGAGCTTTTTGTAGAAGTCCTTTATTGTTGTGGTCTTGGCACTCACCAAATATCACCGCCGTTGAAGTGATGTGCGATCGTAATAATCGCTGTGGGGAAGTCAGACGTGACGAATTGTATTTTTGTCTTCGTCTATTAACGAGTCAAACGTGCTTCGTCAGAGAAAGCGTGGCAGAAACGCGCGTTTGGTCGAGTCGCGGCCTGTTTATAGCTGTTGCAGCTGATGCCATGTTCCATAAAACTGACTGATTTATTGAACTTTTGCTGCAGAGATCTTTTATTGAATTACTTGAAGGCTACCATGGTTTTAATGACATATTGGTGCCATCTTTTTTTATGGATTATGATGTGATCAGTGACGTCTTTATAATCCTGTGAGGAACTACTTCCAGAGATTGACACATAGAAAGTGACGTCATCATTGCCTGATCAACAAAGCATACAGCATCCTAGATTTAAGCAAACGATTTAGCCATGACTTCATCCATCAACCTTCCATTAATTCTCTTATTCTGGTAACACTAAAAAATAAAACATTTTATGCGAACACTATACTATATAGCTACACTGTTAAAAAAAAGTTGAGCTCATTAAAAAAAGCCTTGAAAACGTTAAATAGATGCCCATATACATAACTAACAAACCATCGGTATGAACCCGAGGGGGGACTTTTTTTTCTTACATTATTTAACATTTTTAAACAACAAAACAGAACAAATCCGAAAATCCGCATACAGTTTTGGTCAAACAGATGTGTTTGTAATGTTAGCATAAACAGAAATATCCTTGAAAGAAATAAAATGGATAAATAAAAAAGTTTTTAATGTACAGCAATGTTTATCTTTAATTATGTTTGCATCATTTTTGGGGACAAAAATGTTTTTGTATAATGATATGCTGGAGAACACTGTATACCTGCAGCAATGATGTCTTGTCGTGTATTAACAGCTCAGCTTACTCTTCATGCTAGAAAGCATTTCAAATATACAACGAAGCTCCTTTATTGTAGCGCAAGTCCAGGAATGTGGAACGTAAATAAAGAATTATCCTTTCTAAAATGTCACAACAGTGTAGTTTCACGTTAGTATTCTGTTTGTGTTGTAAAAAATATTTAAACAATCATGCCAAGCTGTTGTTTCAGACTGCAAAATAAAAAGTGCGTACCCACTTCATGGATATTAACCCACCCTTTTGACACCACTGCAGCATCACCCACATGGACGGCAGAGGCGTTACGCAAGCACTGTGTAATCTCCATATGCTTTGCAGGGATGTTTCATGCATCTTCAACAGCACAAAGAGGACGCTCAGTGAGGCAAGGACGTGTAGAAGCACAGACCAAAAAAAAAATACACATGCAAGAAGAAATGTGAAACTGTCATAGAGACACTCACACTGTTTGTGTGTAAAGTATCCAACCACTAAACCAACTGTTGTCAAAAAAGTATGTCTCCGTGATCTGTTAAGGCCCGAGTGTTGTCTTTTCCTGCGATCACAGCCGGCTATGTTTGATCTGGCGCACTTGTCAGCTCGTCGTATGAGCGACCGAACGGGATTATGCGCAGTTAGAGAGGAAATGGTCCTGAGTCAACAAGAATTGCTCTGGAATTCCATCTCTCCCCGTGTCAGAAGAGGCGGTGCATTCTTCAGACTGTATGGTTAAACATGTGACACCCGCTGACAGGGCTGCTAAATATCTGTGTCTACTGGCCACGTTACATGACATCATTTTTTTCATCGTGTACACAGACGATTGATTGTTTCTGAAGTGTACTTTCCTCTGTAGACGGAGCGGGGGGGAAAAAAACAACCAAAAACGCCGCCGCCGAGCAGCGGGATGCGTAATTTCCATCTAATATGCAATCCCACCACCAGCGCTGCCTTCCCTCAAGCGGATAGATGGCACTTGACCACAAATAGATGGGAATAGCGTAGAGCTGAGCAGGCCCTTGAAACGAAAGGAACGCAGACCCAGAAAAGACACCTTGTTACTTGGGAAGTCCACTGCGAAACACTGTAAACTGAAGATTTACAATCACAATGCCTTTATGAACTACATTTTCACTCATAATTTAAATATGTTCTGGTGACAATATATGTGTTATAATTAAGTTTGTGTCAAGCAGATAATGCTGTTTTTCTAGTATTTAGGAAATGCACGCGGCAAACAGACACTTTAACCAGCTGGCTTGTTACATTACAGAGAAACAAATAGCGCATATGTTTATATGACAATGACACAAGTTACATGCTCTGCTTAATTAATAGCATCCTAGGATTTGCACACAAAAAGGTGCATACAAAGCCGAGTGGTTGAAACCATGGATGCGTAAAGGAGATCTGGATTCCGCAAATTAAAGATGGCGTCCCGTTCGTCCCTGTTGGAATTGCCTGCTGGGCGCATAAGGCCGCCCGTGATGTTCATTGTGTGTCTTTGGACCAGTGTGCGTCACATGATGGCTGTTAATTTGACAGCACCCCTGTGGGTCTGTCCGGGGGAAAGAAAGCTCTTGTGTACATATCTTAACACTCTGAGCAGTTTCTCCACACGTAGCCCAAATGTGTCAATCTTAACACGGCTTATCAGCGCTCGAGCTGTTGCCTCTGCCCGACGACAAGTGCAGCGGCCTTGTGGGGAGAGTGCGGATGTGTGGATGAGGTGGCACAGCGCTCATTACAAGGGTCTGTGGACAGCTGCGGATATATCGCTTATTGATCTGATGACGCTCTCTATCACACACACATACACGTGTGTAAGAAAGTACGTTTGGTTTTACCGTTGAAAGTGTAAGAATTGATATGCCCTTGCTGGACTTAACACAAAAAAGTAATTTATTTTATTTTATGTTTTTCATCTTTTCATCGAGCTGGTTCTTAAGTAAGTAATTGTGTTCTTTGAAGTCACCGCCGCCGTGTTCCAATAAACACATCTGTGTCTGAACATTTAGTTCATTTTGGAAGATGAAAGCACGGCACCAGCATCGGCTTTCTTCAGCACCAAAAACTAAGAGCATTCCATTTCCTATTCATGAAAAAAAAAAAAAAAAGCACCGGCGCATTTTTCATCACACTTCCCTTAAGTGGAGATAACATCTGGGATAAGAAAGCAGTAAAGAGTCAGAAGGAAAGGCAGGAGGGAGTGTGTGTGCGTGTGTGTGTGTGTGTGTGTGTGTGTGTGTGCGTGTGCGTGTGCGTGTGTGCGTGTGTGTGTGTGTGTGTGTGGGTGAGCTCTTCAAAGCTTGGTGTAGTGTGTGTTGGATCAGCCCTGGGGAGGGTAGAGTGGTAGATAAGCCTGTGACAGCTGCCAAACACCTCTGTGTGTGTGTGTGTGTGTGTGTGTGTGTGTGTGTGTGTGTGTGTGTGTGGGCCCCCCATTCAGGAGGATTGTTTCTGAATCCCAACCACCTGCCAGCTCTGCTCCCTTATGGCAGGTGTGAGTTGGTTTGTACGTGATTCAGACCACTGATGAACACGGAGCATATGTGACAATCTTATCGCCGGCATCTTCCTGTAATAACTTTAAGTCGGGCACATTGATGAAGAGATTAGTAGAATTTGAGGGACAGTCAGGGGAGCACATATGGATGGTAATGGCCTGACAGCCTCATAAAGGGAACGGGGGGAAGTGACCTAAAAAAGTACAATTTAGTTTAAGGATAACGGTGGAGGACACCAAGACCAAGTGTTCAATATTGGAAATCAACAAATCACTAATAATTATTTTATTGGTTCCCTTTTATTTAATTAGGTATAGATATTTTATCACAAAGGCCTTTTTGAAAACACCAGACAAGGGACGATCTTTTAAGTGTGTCACGTTTCAGCTGTTGTCACTTTTTTTTTTTTTTTTTTCATTTACCTGACGCTTTTATCCAAAGCGACTTACAATGATGCATTAAATCAAGAGGGTAGAAAACCAGCAACAACACGAATTGAGAAGTTTTAAGAAGTTTCCACTGCCTCATCTACAGTAAACTCGAGTAAACAGAACAGTAAACTCAACCACTGCTTTTAGATTTACAGTTAGCTGCTCCTGTCAGCAAGTCATTGTGAATTACACAACTACACTTTGCTGCTGTAAATAAACACAAACATCTGTTTTTATTCATGTAGCTTCCCCTGTTACCACTGCCACAACAACTTAGCAGTAACTCTGAATCAACTATTTAGCTTCAAATATGAATACGTTTATTTAGCTTAAGAAAGCTGCACTCAAGTGAAGAGACATGACAAGAGCTACAGCTAACGTTAGCCGCTTAATTCACTGTTTAAAAATGCGTTCCTCCGCGAGAGACGCACAACGTGAAGGTCTGGAGTAACAATCCCTTCTTTGGTGTGTTTAGTAACTAACTAACACTGTCTCTTCACTCTGAAGCTGAATATTTATCCCACAACCCGGCCGAGTTAGCCGGCTAAGCAGGTAAGCTAAATGCAGGGAGCTTCTGTGTACTTGTTCATAAATACCTGCACGGTGGCGTTGCTCCAGGTAACAGGAGGCAACGGGAAATACATTTGGTGAAATGCGTTGAGCTCGCCAGCTAAAAAGAGGGCTGAAAGGTGAGAGGAGTTGTGACAACAACCACTGAAATCATGAACTATAAATGGAAATGGGTACTAGAATTAAATAAAAAGGAACTTAAATACCTATGTTGAATTGACATATTGTAGTAAAGTATTTTTAAAAATATTTTCTTTAATTAGTCTTGAATTAATTCATTTAATATTGTCCACAGGGTTTCCTTCAGAGATGCCTTGAATGCATCAGTGCATCAGTGCGTGAGAAATATGAACTTTGGGGTCAACATTAACGAGTGAAAATAGCAATGACAATAAATCAACAGTCTTGTGTGGGAGAGCGGAAGGAAGTTTTTCCTGCCTGACATAACCAGGGTTCAGAGGTTAGATCCACATGCAGGTGGCCAGGCGAAGAGAGCCCGAACCAGGGTGTTTGTTTTAAAGGCTCCATTATTCTCACGGCAGACCAAAGCAGGCCAAAGCAGGCCAAACCACGCCGTCTTCTTCAGGAACCTGAATGACTAAAACCAGAACGATTGCGACTGTGGTGTAAAGTAAATATATTTTCTCAGGATCTCAACGGATTGTGCTTGGCTCTGTACCACAATTGCAAATTGGAAGGATTATAAAAATTCCGTGTCAAGTTCAATGCTGTCAGATAACAAGCTCATATTTCCAACACGTCAGCCTTTCAGTAGCTAAGAAAAACAGCAGCGTTTTGAGGTTCAATGACACGGCCTCGGGTTAGGAGTTTGGAGTTTCTCAGCTGACTGGGGTCTATGAAACCATGCCACCGGAATGAACAAAAATGTCGCCCCGTGGAATCATTTCAATTAGAGTACGGAGAATATTATTTCACTTAAAAGGCATCACGGCTCACTGAACACTGTACATATCTATTTATTCACTTATTACACTTTACATATGCACATTTACATATGCACATACTCTGCACTTTTTGCTATTTTGCACTTCTGGTTGGATGTTAAACTGCATTTCGTTGCCTCAGTACTTGTGCCCTGTGCAATGACAATAAAGTTGAATCTAATCTAATCTGATCTGCAAAACGACAGGGCAGAATTTCTCGACGTCTTACTCTCTCTCTGTCCGTCCTCAGCCTGTCACTGCAACCTGCATGCACGCCGCTGTCGTTTCAACATGGAGCTGTACAAGCTGTCAGGCCGGAGAAGTGGCGGCGTCTGTCTCAACTGCCGCCACAACACGGCCGGACGCCACTGCCATTACTGCAAGGAGGGTTACTACAGGGACATGACCAAGTCCATCGCTCACCGGAGGGCTTGCAAAGGTAGGAGACAGGACATGTCAAAGGTTACAACATTGTCTTCACCAGTGTTCCCGCAGTGTAACAGCTACACTTTCTGTTACACTTACGATTGTATGGTACACAATCTATCTCCATTTATGCTAATTTATACTTCCACTAACTTCACTTGTTTAAATAAGTGCATCGTAAAAAACGTTTTGCCATTCAATACTTTACAAGAAAATGGTGTCTAGTTTGGAGCTGCTTAGTCAACTCCCAGGTGTAAGTTACCAAGATGACCCCAGTTTCTCTGACTAACCTGAGTGCATACAAACATACTGGGTGTGGCTCAATCCGTCGGCTGCATCCTCATAAGGACGCACTCGTCGACCGCATACGTCGAGCCGGCTGCGACTCGGCTGTCCCGTTCCGTCGGCTCCCCCGAAAAGGTCGAGGGACGCAACCCTCCAGACGCCAATTTGGAGGACACATCTGATCTATCCATTTTAAATGTAAGTAATATAATTCACTTAAATATCTATTATAATATACATATAACATCACATCTTGGTTTATAAAAACACACAAGTTACATGATGTTGGTAATTGTGCAGCTCGTCTGCCTGCATCCGCCCACAGTTCTCAGTGAAAAGTCACTTAATGCCTTAACTTTCATTTCAGAGGCTGACTATTATCTTACTGGGAATGTGACGGTTTTATAGAAAGTTTATAGTGAATTTTATGAACAGAAATGGATCAACTTGATCTCAAGAAGAAAAGTTATGAAATATCACTTTTTAAGTCTAGTAACATTACAGATGTTGAGAATGAATACAAACGAATCTGAACTTGGTTGATTTGCTCCTTTTTTGTAGTTGTGATTATAAACTAACTACACATTTCATTTTGTGTTGTGATTATAAATTCTAAACTAACTAAAACATTTTGTTTTGTCTTAGTGAGCAGGAGGAAGCAGCATCAAGCTGAAGAGAATGATGTGTGTGGTGACATTCAGCTGCTGCAGCTTGGACACATTCTGTAATATGTTAAGGTTGCAGCTCGTGACCTTTGCAAGGAAAAAAAATCTGCATACAAGTTAATAAATGTCTTTTCTGCTTTTGTTTTTATTGACTGCATTGATGGATTTCCTCTGCCTTAAGATTGCAATATTACTTTTAACTAAAAGTTCAGGGCTTAAACGATTTAATTTAAATGAGCGGATGAAACATCAACATTGAATGAAATAACTAAGAAACTTCTCTATCTGCATTTAATATGTTTTTAGGGTTTTAAGCCCTACAAATTAGCCATAGACATACCTACTGGATGAATTGTTAGCAGCTCCTCCCAAAAAATAAAAAAACAAAGATCAGAGAAGAATTGCAGCATATAAATATATATTTGCGTAGCAGAATTTTCTTCTTTCCTCTAAAGATCTTCAAGATTTGCATTGGGACCTTTTATAGGGACCAGCCCTCTAGATTCAAACCACTGAACTAAACTACAAAACTTTTTCAAAAAAGTATTTCAGAATAGATCCACCTCAATCAGCTAAACTTTACTTTTGATAAATTGAGTCCTAGCTACTATGTCAATTTGTTAGATTTTGGATGTGGCCCCTGTGTTTCACCACATTCCCAGGTTCTGACAGTCTGCCGTGAGCAGTCCTGCTCTGGTTCTCCTGTGACTCTTTTCCCTCCAGTCGCCCCAGCGATGCAGCTCGGGCCCCCGGACCTCATTTCAACCACTAAGAACAGCCAATCTTTCACTCATGGTTTTATTTACTCATGTGTGTGACATTGAGTCTTTGTTATTACTTTGAGGCCGTTTCATGAGCAATTAAAAGTTTCCCAAAGTAGCATTTTGAATGCAGGACGTTTACTTTTCAGTATTTTCTCATCCTAGTAGAGATTTAGGTAAAGGATCCGTGTACTTCCTCCACCACCGTCTGTTTCACACTTCAGGTATTAAAGGAATTCCTTTAAAAAAAGAGCCCCCCTGTCTTGCTGTTGGTGAACTGACCCGCGGAGCCCCCCGAGCTATTTGGGGTCCTCTGTGGATCCCTGACAAGACAAATATAACAAACAAAACAAGAGGTGTGAGCTGATCCACTGAACAGACCGGTGGAAACAACTGGCTAATCACCCCTCTCCCCTATTCATACTTATAGACATAGGGACCAAAAAACAACACACACATACACACACACACGCACACACACAGGTGTGCGCATACGTCAGATTCAAGACCAAAGCTTCCAAGGATTAATGTGTGGGAAGACAAAAGCTGGGGCTCCTTCTGTCTCGCAGCACCTCA
Organism: Gasterosteus aculeatus; assembly: GCF_964276395.1. Classification (NCBI taxonomy): domain Eukaryota; kingdom Metazoa; phylum Chordata; class Actinopteri; order Perciformes; family Gasterosteidae; genus Gasterosteus; species Gasterosteus aculeatus. Next base: position 5,312,911 of record NC_135699.1, read on the forward strand.
GACAGGATCCGCTGAGCAAACAACCTGAGCTGTCACTCAGCCACTCTGGCTGTACGCTCACTGGAAAAATATTCCCTAGATGCACAAAATATTTGCACATATCTACGTCTGTGTCTGAGCAGGTGACAATGGGAACCATTGGTATCCATTTGAAAGGCTGTTTTGGGGGGAACGTCTGTTCATATGAAGGGGACATTTTAAAATGCTATACATGTTATCCGCATGTCATTGGACATTTACATAAGAATCCTTTACCACTTCCTGATGAGAAAGGAGTTACTTTGGGAGGACACTAATACTGTGTTGCGGTATTGAGCAACATCCACGGCTGAGCTGGGGTGGGCTGGTGGAAAGGTCTTGGGATGCGTTGCCTTCTGCGCCCCCATCCTCGTTGCCCTGCTGGCTATTTGAAACACCGGAGCAGCAACATGATAATTCCAACTGCATGCCACAACCGTACTGCCCTCATGATTCACTCCACCTGGCATGAAAGAAAAGGCTTAAACATTTTTTTTAGATATTGGTATTTTGTATCAAGGGGTCACTGAGATCAATTTGCTGCATGTGATACTTTAGTGGCGAGCACAAACTTCATAGATCGTATGCACACACAAAAAGACTTTGCTTCATTCTTTTCCCAGCCATATATTTTCACATTTTTATATTTGGAGTGTAGTTGGATACGGTGGGACGGGGCTGGGAGCAGGTTAGAGTAACAGAGGTTCTCCCTTGGCCTAATGATGTAGCAACATCGATCAATCTCTGCAAAGTCTTTCCAAACAGCTGGATCTGTAACCAAAGTGAGTGTTCAAGCCCCCTCGCCACACCCCTTCACGCGCACAGCCTGGCGCTCTGGGATCAAATCCTGAACAGCCTGATTACCGAGCTTCTCCCCAGGTGACAAAAAAAGGGCGATGTGACATCAGTTACAAACCCTTATATTTATTGTTTAAATCAGCCAACGATCCCACTCTGCTGTTGTTGGACAGGAAATACAGCGCTGGGCCAGCGCAGCCAGGAGGAGGCCTGCGCTCATTCCCTGTTCCTCTTCAACAATTTGTTTAATATATGGGAGGTTTAGCAAAGGGAAAAAAATGTCTCTGCACCTTCGTCTCCAGTGGCAGCGTGGAATGCCACATGCTTTATTTCCCAGATTAACAACTTCACCCCTCATCAAGCGCAGTGTAAACTTGGCTCTTGGAGAACGACGTGGGTCAAAAAAGATTTCACAGTCAAACTATCAAATATCGAAAAAAGTAATGGAAAAAAAGTTTGAAAAATGTTTTGAAAAAGAAGTCTAAATGTGTCCAAAAATGTCACTGGAAAAAAGTATACAGTATATTAGGTCGAAAAATGTCTTTTTAAACAAAAGTAAAAACAGCAAATTGGCATTGATCATCTTTAATCTGTGGTGTGTAAATACATTTAGTTAAAAAATGTAATGGAAAAAAGTAAAATAAATATTTGATCAAAAATGTATGAAAAATAAGTTGTCACAGACCAGGATCAAAAAGTCCTTTACAATCTAAGAATTCAAGATAAAGAGAAAAACAGAGTGTGGCCAATAAATAACAGACACATGATAGAAAACACAATGTAAAACAAGGTTTAAAAGCAGGAATGTGACATGGATTTCACAAAAACGCCCCAAAAAATGTGAGACCGTCGATTTGTACTGGTGAGTAAACGGGCTGCAAGTGATGAAAAAAGTATCTGAGTTTACTTACTACTTACTGTGTAAGCCTCACTGGGTTTAAATGGACGACGGAGTTGTATATCATCTGCATAAAAATTATAGGCGACATCATGATTTTTTATTATCAGTCCTAATGGTAACAAATAAAGAGAAAATAGCAAAGGCCCAAGGACCGAGCCCTGTGGTACACCAGAAAACAATGGAGACGTATCAGATACAAACTCACTCTCAGAGACATTAAAGTTTCTGTCAGCAAGGTACGAGCCCAATCCTGTAGCCTCCTAATCAAGACGTTATGGTCTACAGTGTTAAACGCAGAACTCAACAGTCCACTAACAGAACCGTCTCCTCTAACTCTCGCTGAAATATTGAATGAGTGTTGTTTATCAAAATATGCTTTCATAAGTTGGCACAGACTGCAAGGAGTAAATTGTTTGCTGCCCAACCTGATATGTTATTCGCAAAAGCTGAAAATGTACAAATGTGTGCGTTTATTTTTCTGATTTTGTTTTCACAGATCTTTTGGTAGATGAGGATGTAAAGTAGCAGCCAAAAGTGAACTTTGTTGGTAGAGACCATTGGACAGACTGAAATCTACTCGCTATGATGTAACTGTTCATTAGTTTATTGTTAGCTGGTGGCTATTTCACTGCGTTTATACTTTCCATTTAACAGCCCTCCCTCATTTTATTTAAGAAACATGCTCATGTTGAATTCTCAGGAAATGAACTGGATCCCTGGAAAGAAAAGAAGACAATAAATCCCTATTTTATCCTAATTCAAGAAATACACTTGGAAGACGCTTTCACAATACAAATCAAGATGTTAGAGCTTACGGAAAAAAAATTAATAAGTGTCTCGTTATGTTCATGAAGCTCTATAAATTCCAGCTAAAAGCAACTCCTAAACTCTGCTGACCACTTCAAGCAGACTCTGCTTGACTCTGCCGGTACATACAACACATGCAGGGCTAATAGGGAGGCTGGGCTTCCACTTCAAACACAGGCTTTATGGTAAATGTTTGGCAGAGCAAAAACACACTCACACACGCAGAACAAATTTCTCACATTTGAACGTGCGATCCTCCCAACTAACAGCTTAAACAGACTTTGAAGTGCATTCCACTTATCCATTAATGGGAAACATTATTCAAGCAGTATTTGCAAGGAACTCTTCGCCAAAAAGGCTCTACATTGGAAACTCAATCTGAAGAGCACACAGTCCGTCTGATCACGACGGTGCAGAGGACACAAAGCCTTCTCTCAAGGAAAGCTCAAAGACACACACACACACACACCCCGATTAGCGCCTGTAACACACCAGCATTTACGCACACACACAGTCCAGCGATACGGTGCGGTGAGGGTGAATTATTACGATTAATCAAGCGAATTGCTGGTCTGCGTGCCGTCCAGAAACAGACCTAGCGAAGAATCCCGTGGTCATAATGGGTGGAGGGAAGCGGTGTAATTCGATTGAGGTTTTATGCTGGTTCAGGGCCCAGTTCCCCATCTGTGATGGTTTGGAAGTAAACGGCAGCCCGCTGTAGTGTGAGTGAGTCCTCGCTAGGTTTCCGTGCGATTACTTTTTATTGTATGGAACATGTAGAGTCAGCAAAACAGGGACGGGGCGGAGACTCACTGCAGCCTTTCCAAAGCCACCATGTCATTTGCAAATCACAAGTTTATCTAGCTTGATGTTCTTTTGACCTTTTCATCTTTTCTCTTTTTGCTTCTTCCATTTAGCCTGTGATTGCCATCCAGTCGGGGCGGCGGGTAAGACGTGTAACCAGACGACGGGTCAATGCCCCTGCAAGGACGGCGTGACAGGGATCACCTGCAACCGCTGCGCCAAGGGCTACCAGCAGAGCCGCTCGCCCATCGCCCCCTGCATCAGTAAGGCCGACCTCCACAAGCATCGCACACTATCACGGCACCCACAGGATGTTAATCCTCTTATCAGCCCCCTTCTTAAGTAGGGTTCACAATCGGTCTGTAATAATAATAATAATACCCCTTCCAAAAGTGGGTTGCCAAAAAAACGTCCCTTTGGCTGGCCAGCAACTAAATCAGGCCTGATGTAAGAACGTTTGATAACACCTCATTAGTGACCTGATATCCTTGTAACAAGGAATCAAGGCCGAGTCATACAATTCTTTAATGTAAAAGTAAAAGATCCCAGACTTTTCTAATAACTCATCAAGATGAATGAGGGAAAGCTAAAAAAGCAGCACTAGAGATGCGGCCGAGGGGATTTCTGACTGCCGTCGTTTGTCCAAAGTTTGTGGCATAAATTAATAAATAATAAAATTCCACCTTTTACCAAAGCTAAAAAGGACGTATTATACTTTAATAGTCCACGCTCCTTTTGCAATAGCGTTCATTTAATGGTCTGTATACAAGAGGTGGACGCATAGTCGCCCTCACGTCACCCATTGGTTTGGGACCAGAGAACCTCAGCACATGGCCTGAAAAGGACAGAACGTGCTCGTTGTGTATGAACTCATGGATCAAACTCACCTCGTGTGATAACTTGGATAGATATTCGGGGCGGGCAGAACATGGACAGACAGACCAGCAGAGTTTGCCTGACATGGCTTCTCTCACAATAAATCCCCAGAATGGGTCCGAGGGAATGATGGCTGATACATTTATTAGCTGTATCTGCCGCCTGCAGATTCCAAGCCCTCGGCAATAAACGCCAACGCCTCGTGGAAACAGAGATGGGTCGCTTGTAGCGGCTTTGGCTTGGAGCATCAAGTAGCAGGCTGGCGTGGTCAGATAAGATAACGTGATGTCTGGGAGCTCATGTACACACTAACAATTGTCCGCTATGTTACCGGGGTTGACATTTCTGATAAAGGCCTGTGTGAACATTGGTGTCTGCGGTCTTGAAAAATCATTTAAACCTGTGAACCTGCAGGAATAGCGTTTCTCTCATTTTCTGAGGAAGAAACAAATGTGGTGTAAAAGCCGGAGGAAATGGAGTTCTTGAAGGACATATTTGGTTTCATGTATATTTATTGAGATAATGCCTTTTGGCTTGTTTAATAGCCCAATATTACATTTTTGTGATCTCCAAGTCCCTGCCAGCTCCGTCTTTAACAAGACCGGCCACCTTGGCTCTCTGTATCTCCAACACACCACAATCCGGTGGGAGCGGAATATTAATGGAAAAATCGCAGTGTTGTTACACATTATTTCAGCACATCTGTGTGTCAAAAATCAGCCGTCATTAAAAAGACATCCCATTAAATCTGTGCTCTGAGGGGTTTTCACATGCTGCTCTTCGGAGAATAACCAGGAAATTGAGCAACATATATTCCCCCATTGCATGAATTGTATTCTGTGTGCCTTGCTATTTGATCACAGTGTTGAAAATTGTTCCCATCTTTGTCACAGAGATCCCAGTTGCATCCCCGACGGCAACTTACACCAGCTACGAGGAGCCGTCAGGTGAGAATTATGAAATGTCTTTGGATTTCAATTCACCTCCATTGGTAGTGCTCTTCTAAATATTTTTTTCTTTTGGATTATTATTGTGTTCCTCAGCCTTTTAATCACCGCGCAGCCAAAGCTAAGCCGCGGCTCCCTCATGCATGTAATTGTGTGTGCATTCCTGGCAGCATGCCTGTTTCTTCCATTCGTCCGCAGTCGTGGTCTTAAGGTCTGTGAGGTCTGAGTGCCGCTGATGTAAACTCCAGATATTTTGCCAGCGCTCCCTGCGGCCTCGTTGCCTGTATTCCCTGCCTGCCCGGCAGCCTCCCCCGGGTCTCAGCCCTAATCTGATTACACGCTTCATTTGCACCAGTTTGTATTTCAATCGAGGCCGGCTGCGCTGACAGTGAAGCCCCGCCGACCCCATTGTTCATCTGCTCTGACAAGCGTCTCCTTGTTGGACTGCTGACATCGGGCCATGTGCAACAAAAATATCTGTAATTTGACCTTTTAGCCGCTAAATAGGATGACGATTCACAGCAAGTAATTGAAAAGAAAAACCTGCAGCCTCAGCTAGTTACATGCGTTTTTATTAATTTACAGCATTGGCTTTTACCGGGATACAGCTTGGGTTGAATGGACTGAGTCAGTCAGCGTCTGAGAGTGGCGCCACTGACTTCATTCAGCTTTGTTGTGAGGCCACTTCCTGCTGTAGTGACTGGTGACTGCGCGGAGTTTGGATTCCTGTCAGCGAGTCCACACAGACACCACCCTCCAAATTAGGAGCGGTGCGGTCCCCCTCGGGACCCCGGCAGAATGAACGTGGCACCGCCGCGGGGCCCACACAAAGGGGGCGTTTGTCCTCGCAGCGGGACATCGGACCTTAATGAGAGCTGCGGGTGTAATGGCCCAGCGCAGCGGTTTGCGCTAAAGGGGGTAATGGGCAACGTCAGCTATCAAAGGGAGGTACGATAAAGGCGCTCCGGGGGCCGGCGGGAGATAAAGCGCCCCCCCGCCCTTTAGGGCCTATTTACATGGAAATCAGCCGTGCTCGATATGGACTCGTCAAATTCATTTACTTTGGGATTTCCTCTTTTCTTATTTCTCCCCGCCGCCCCAAAAAGCAGCCAGGCATTCCAGCAGAAAATGCTTTTCTTTACATACATCAGTTCTGTCCTCATCCCACGTACCACTCTCTTTTTTTTTCCCTTTTTTTTTTTTGGAGAGGGAGGAGAGGGGCGTTTTTTTCTTTCTCAATCATTACCGAGGCAACCTCATTCACACGGAGCATAATGGGGAAGAAAAGGGAAGACTGGACAGAGGGCTGGAAGAAATAATGAAGTTTGTCCATATTCAGGCAGGCTGAAAGGTCCCCCCCTCTCTCTCTCAACTGCCCCCCTCCTTTCTCTTCAGACTGCCCAGCCCAGCTTTCCCACCCCCAACCCCCGCCCCACCTGAAAAGAGCACAGGGCTTATTGCTCTGGGAGAGGCAGAATGGGAAGTGTGTGTCGGGGGGGGGGGGGGGGCACTCACAGATGATCTGGTTCCAATTCAGTCAGCGGAGAGAGTAGAGGTAACAAACGATTTCAATTTTTCAGTTTGCGCTCTGGTCCCACCTCATTGCAGCGGGCGCAGTGGCAGAACGACAGCGGCGGGCCATCGATAAAGCCCCCTGGCAGGTCCAGGTACACAACCGCTGGAGCACAGGGGACACGCCTGAGACATTAATCACAAGTTCGAGATCTTCTGTCTCCGGGAAGGTGGCGGTGGGTGGGGGGGGGGGACGCAGTACATCACGGCCCCGGCAAGCGTTGGAGTAGTCCCTCTCTCACCATCCTGTGGATTAGACGCTGCTCTGAGAGTCCCCGCTGGTTTCCAGTAGCCAGCTAATTCCTCCAGTGACCTTCCTTTGTGCCGGGTGTCCTGTGTGGCCCTCAGAGCCGCACAATGCGTGCCAGCAGACTGACGAGGGAGCGAGCTGCAGCGTAGATGTTGGGAGGAGTATAGTGAGAGTGTTGGCAGACACTGTTTGAGCTTCAACGCATTTCACGGTGGCACTTTGAAGACCTGTTAGAGACCCCCGGGGGGCACAAACAGTGGGGCAGAAACGGTACATATGATACACATTGAGGCGATTTGTGAACCGCATAAACTTGCTAACTACCTGTACCTCTGTCTTTCCTTTTCCCCTCTTCTTCCTAGACTGCGAGTCTCACTGTAAAGCCTCCAAGGGAAAGATGAAGATCACGATGAAGAAGTACTGTAAAAAAGACTACGGTGAGTGAGTCCAACGCGCGGGACTGTGCGCTGCCAGACGTCAGCCAGCAGTCAGGAGGTCAGATGTCTCAATTAGTCAGACCCCGAGCGAGGCCTCAAGCAACGTCCTCTGATTCGGATTCATCTGGAAACGTGTTTTTTCCTGGATGGTTTGGACAGAACTTTTCAAGACAAAAGGAATGCCTGCCAAAGCTCTGCTCATTTTGTATGTTGATCCAGCTAATCTGATCACTCAGTGCGAGCGCTAAATGGAAGGCCAAAGGTAGCATTTACGCGCAAATCATTCTTAAAAGCTTACACTTTATGACAGAAACTAAACTTTAACGACGGCCAGTCAAAACACTTGTATTGTGTAAGACACAAATCGCGAAGAGAGAGCTTCAAAAGGTGCTGAAAGGCAGATTCTTTTTGTAATGTTGGACAGAGCCAGGCCACATGTTTCCCCTGCGATAATGCTAAGCTAACTGACTAGAATAGGGGAGGAGGGCACATTCACGTTGAAATCAGCGTAGCAGGAGGATCAGGGCGTCAGCCATCTTTGTGTGTAACGTTTGCCAGTGTTGCAGCAGGCGAACAAGCCTTAAACAAGCTGTGCAGTAGTAAGCTCAGAGCCACGGGCACGTGAATGAGCAAAATTGATTAACGTAACGCTTCAACCACGCACTCGTGTCACTGCGTAGGAAAGCGCGTTGCCATGGCCAGATGTGTGACAACGTCTGGCTCCTTTTCTGTAACCGGTGTAGCTTTAAAGCCCGGTGGAATTAGCGAGCTAACGTCTGACCCGTGCAAATGATCATTACTTACACGTCGAGCGCGATCGCCAGGCAGAAAGTAGGCCGGAGGGTGTTGAGTAAAAGCCCGCTGCACCGCTTCTCTCGTCAGAGTGTGGCAAGCGGGACCGACCACACAAGCACGGTGGACGCGTTCTTGTCCAACGCTGTCAGCCGAGGCCTTCACCGAATACGTTGGCGTTTTACAGCCAATATCAGATAAGAGAAGCCAAAACACACACGCAGCAATCACATTACATTGTAGATGAACCCAAGTGGTGCAGCTGAAATACATCTCACGGTGTAGCGGCAGGTAAAAATAAACATCACATCGCAGGCTATGACGTGATGTTTTTTGAAAACGTCGGTGCCACCAGAATAAAGCAAAGACAGCTGTGTCTCGCAGGCCGATAACTGGGAATCAGATGGAAATGTGATGGCTGCAACACTGACATTTACACTTCGCACTGGAACCAGTACCGTACCTGCAAGTTGAGCACATGTAGGGATGCAGCCGATCTTCAATCAAATGTTGCACATCTCGTCTCAGTACTTTATCATCTAAAACGCACAGAGGGGGCTTCTGTAAACAAAACCTACATTTTCTCCTTGGAAAAGGTTCTTCACTATTTGCCCCGCTCGAACTCCCTCGACATCCCTCATGTTGATTGCTTTCAGATTTGACTAACTTGTCCCATTCAAGATCACTGTTGCTGAAACTCCATCTTTATGGACTTTAAAACGGCCTCCAGCTGAAAAATTGGCCGAATTCATTTGATTCCCCCGTACAGCTGAGTAGACACTAATTCAGGCCATTTGTTGTGTTTCCCTATAAAAAGCCGAGCGCAGCCATTATTCATATTTTGACCCATTCAAATCTCTGAGACAGACTGCATCTATAAATCAGTCAAGCTTGAGTCAGGCGAGGCGGGCGGTTCCTGTTGCTTTTCTCTGAAGTTCGTCTTAAAGAAGACAGTCTGGAAGCAGATGATTCTGCCGGAGCCAGTGTGGCCGACATCGTTGCATCCGCCTCGGCCCTAATTCATTTCTCAGGCCTGTCGCACTTGCTTTTGTGGGCTCTTCGGGGGTCTCTCCCTCTGTTCTTTTGGGGGCCACAACCTCCCCCATACCCATGTGTCGAGCGGTGATGCAGGGCCCCCCCCGGGGGTCACGGGAAGGGGCCCTCTGTTTAAACACAGTTGTGCGCTGTGCCGGCAACCCGGCATTCCTCGGCGCACAAACAGGTGGTGAATTAGGCGGACGGTGACGGATTGCCACCCCGGAGAGAAAGAAATATGTTTTGTTTATTCAATTTCTGTTTTTTCACCACCGCCGTAGCTACGGAGACGGAGGACACAAAGGGATTATATTCTCGCCTGACACCCTCCTCTGCACACACGCACCCTCCCTCCCCGCCACCGGGAGGACAATGAATCAAAGCGCCGCGTGTTTGCCGACGCTCCGGGATAGTGCTCAAAGCTCAGGGCGACCCCCCCCTCGCCTTCCCCGCCTCAGCCTCCCAGGCCACCCCTCTGTGCTCACCCAAGGGTAACAGGTCCCTGATCATTCACTCAGCTGATAACCACAAGGGACAGGGGGCCTCAGCGCGTTAATTAAGCGAGCTCTAATTTCATTAGCCCCTTCGCTTGTTGGTGGCATGCGGTGTCAAGCTGCAGCACACCGCCCAGAGAAGATAAACCCAGCTGGAAGTTTGGCGGCGAGGGAGGCCTCCCCCCCACCCCCCACACACACACACACCCCCCTCGCTGGCAGGCATTGCACAAGAGCAGGATCATCTCACACTGCCCCTCTCCCCCCCCGTCTCCCCAAACAGCGTCAGCGTGCACCGATTCGTAATAGATTGTTGTGCTCTCAGTGTCTCCCCGCCGTCCATTTAGCTCCAAAGCGGGCGGCGTGGCTCCGTGTGTTTGTGTTTTTCGACGCGCTACCAAGAGAGGAGAGGAGAAGCTGGACCGAGAGCCTGGCCCCTGTAATGGAGTCTCCTCGGCCTGGAGAGGAGCGCGCTATCTCCGCCGGATTCTCACGCTGCGGAGTTGGACGGGGCTCTGGGAGCAGAACCCCGGACAGCTCATGAGGTCGGAAACACATCCCGATTCTCCTGCAACTTTTTCTCTTGCTGGGAAGACAAATACTGCCCCCCCCCCTCCCCTCCCACCCCACTCTCGCCCCGCGCACCCTTTATGTGTCTGGATGAAGGAGAGGGCTGCGCTGAATGGCCGGGCTGTGAGAGCTCGCTCTACTCAAGCCCAACAAACCTCCTTTCTTCTGAAACCGTGTGCAATTTGCTCGCACCGTGCATTCGACGCACAAACCCAAACACCCCACTCCTCCGGCTCTTGGCAGCGTCTGGGGGGGCGAGCGATGAGCAATGAAAGTGATCGTGTTCAGCCGGGGGGGGGCAGAGAAAGGGCTAAATATGAAGACATTGACGGGGAGGGATGCGGTCATTACAAAGGTATTCTGTAATGTGTGATCTTTGTGCGTGGAAACAAAGAAAAATCTGATATTGCCCTCACAGATAAATAGATAATAAAAGATACGCAGCACATCCAAGTGATTGTCACTTGAGTCTTTTCACCTAATCCAATCTTCAGATTGGATTCATTCTCACAGCCGTGGGCGAATTCCCACATGCGCACTTAAGCGTTAATGGCACATTCCTATCTAAACCCACGGGGTGAGGCACTTCACCTCGAGCACAGATTAGCTCCATCGCTGCTCCGAGCTGTTCGCCTCTTGTTGCAGCCAGTGAGGTAATAGCCGCTCCGTCTGACAGGGAATCCGTGAAGGAAGCATTACTCATATCCTGGTATGAAGATATCTGTAACAATTGGTGTTCCATTAGTCACCAGGTCTGACTTGATTTGTGATTCGATGCTCAGAGTCCAGCTTAACACCAAATGGACCGATTGGACAGGATTTATCTCCGCTTCATTGTTAGCAGATGTGGGAGTTTTTCAAACGAAAAAAAAAACAAATCTCCTTTTTTGGCCGTTTTTTATCTCCACACATTATCAATGTCCTCCTCATCGAACTAAGTGTTTCTCTGCCCCTCATGTGAAAATATGCTCTCCGACGTTGTCCGCTGTGAGACTTTGTGTTTGCGCCGGGGTCGCAACCGTGATAGGGTATGCTCAGGATCACAAGGAAAGGTCGAAGGTCGTGAGGGGAAGGACGGGTGACGTTATGGCTCACGTTTATATGGGTGTTTTCTGGACTTTTGATTCAGCGCTGTGTAAAAGTGTTTCATGCCAGACTGCTTTGGTCCGTTGTACTCTGCTGCCCTGTTAGATGGAAACACTAGGTCACGTTCCAAAGGTTTCCACGCGCATATGTGAAATCTGGAGGATTGACCAATGACGTTTCAGGGGGTTATGGTTTAACGCAGGTAAGCGTGTGCAGAGCGAAAGTTGTGGAACGCTTTTGGCAGAAATGCAAAAGCTAACAGCTACCGACAACTACCTCCTCAAGTGGTACCGGGGTCTTCCCTGGCTCCGTTACATGTAGCCTCTTCTATCATCAGACCCTTTGGCCGGCCGGGTCCGAGGGGGTCGAGTATCTGTGGCCGGGTATAACTGGACAACGAGACGTCCGTGTAGGTGTTATAACCCCGGCTTCCCTCTTCTCCTCCAACAGCTGTCCAAGTGCACGTGCTGAAAGGAGACAAGGCGGGCGAGTGGTGGAAGTTCACCGTCAACATCATTTCCGTCTACAAGCAGGGCGAGCACCGCATCCGCCGCGGCGACCAGCTGCTGTGGGTGCGCGCCAAGGACGTGGCCTGCAAGTGCCCCAAGATCAAGCCCGGGAGGAAGTACCTGCTCCTGGGCACGGACGACGACTCCCCCGGGCAGGGCGGCGTGGTGGCGGACAAGGGGAGCCTGCTCATCCCGTGGAAGGACCTGTGGGGCCGCCGGCTGAGGAAGTTCCAACAGCGCGACAAGAGGGGAAAGTGCTAAAAGTTGGCGGAGGGGAACGCGAGAGATTGAGGCGGGAGATTGAGGGAGAAGAGGGGTGGGGGGGGGGCAAAACAGCGTCTCCGCTGGGGAAGGATGCGAGCAGGAGAGGATGAATGGGAAACTGGAAGAATAACGAGATAGAAAGCCACAGGTGAGAAGTAGAAGAGGGGGAGTGACTGCGTGCTGCTGCTCTCAGTTGGAGCGAAGAGATTAGTGATTCTTTCGTTTTGTTTTTTAGGACCTTTGGTGAAGTCGCTCGGTTTCTGTTCGTTGTGTCCTGTCATTGCAGAGTTTGCACCTAATGTTGCAGATACTTCACACCCCGACTATTTTACCCATGATGCCGTTGTTGTTGTTTTTAGCCCCTTATCAGTCGGTTTAAAGAGCAATGCATCTACTGTATCGCCCTTTTTTGTATTTTAAGAGGATTTATCTCCGCTGTGTTGTGTAAAGTATTGTCTGGATGAATGTAGAGACTTTTTCGTGGCGTTGAGGGACTCTGCTCGTGTATTATGAGTTGCTCCTGTAACCTGCCAAACTTTGGATAAACTGTCAACAGCTAAAAGGGAAAGAAATTGTGGATTAACTGTTGGAAACCTAATTGGTGCCTCAGAGAAACAACTCAGTCTGCAGCAACGATCCCGTCTCTGCTTGCCACTTATCAAGAAATATAGATATATGTATCTATATATCTATATAGATATATGTGTATGTATATGTATGAATTGTATGTTGATGCATGTAAAGTAACCGTACGTGCGTACATAGACATTATTCTAAGTAGATGATGCTATAGAGATGTAGAGTAGATGTGTCAACCATGCACTTACGTTTACTAGTTTTAGGACATATGAGATATGTTCACAAAGGGAAAAAAAACACAATTTGATGCACACACAAAAAAACTGTACAGTTCAAACCCTGCTCGCCTCACTGATACTACAAACAGTTAATAACGGAATAACGTTAATTCTGTAATATACACCTAAATAAAAGTGAGATGTCCCAACGGATGGAGTGAACAATCTCACTTCATTTATAACAAAAAGAGGAGAGATCATCGACCAATCAGCAACACTGACTCACGCATGCATGCTCATTTAATGTAGCGGACTACTAGCTAACAATGATTGTGAATTATGTACACATTTGATTTGTATACGGTATTCAATGTTGTGGGAAGATAACCTTTGGAGTGATGGAATATCACAGATGATTGTTGTGTCAAATGTCCCCTCGGAGCGACCTCTGAGGTCTCCACTGTCAAGACTTGGTACTCGACATGAAGGCACGATTGTCTGCGTGTTATATAGCTGTATAGTATTACTTTTGTTTTGTTTTGTTACACATTAACCAGATCTATCTCTAAGTGAACTTAAACAGGATTTTTTTTTTTTAAATACTAGAGGCTTAATAAATGACGGCCGGATAAATGAATGTGGGAGGAATGTCTCATGTTTACGTGAGGATCACACAACCACTCGGTTCACACTTAGAACACACACATGGACACACAAATACAAGGGTACACCTCAGTACTCTGTGCATCATACTGTATGTATTTGAAAGCTGCGAGGCACTTATAGTCCCTGCCTCTGTACCGGCCGTTTATTTCTTGTCACGAAGATAACAGCCAAACTCCATGAATATCATTACCTGAATAATTACCTGCTCGTGTTTATACGTCGGCTTGTAAATGTTGTTTAGCAGTGTCCATTGCAAATGGTTGTGTAATGTCTTGTAATACTAATATATTATGTTTATCACAAATGAATATATTTAATGACACATGAGAACAATGTGGCTTTTGTGGTTTTTACGTTTATTTTTTACTTTTTGCATTGAATTGTAGACGGCTGTGATGAAAAGTATTGATCCATGTTTGAACAGCCTTAAAGAACTGAACATTAATTCATCTGAAATAAAGCTGTGTACACAAAAAGCAAAAGAAAACTGAGGGTGTTCCCAGCTGTTTTTTTCCTCGCCTCTTTTGAATTAAAAAGTGTCATCATTTTTACAGCAACATTTACTCAAACAATGTGCTGCGACACAATTTTCCGTCAGTTGTTATGTTTTGTAATTGAAAAGTTATCAGCATGAAAAATAGTTTATACCCTACAATTTAATTACAAACCCTTAAAAAGAACCATAATCTATGGGAAAGCCGATAAATATACACGGCAGGGAAACACACACAACATTACCGTCCCATTTTTTATTTAATACAGGGTATTAATGCAACACAATACAACAGTTATTGGTTTCATAGAGTGTAAGAACAACGTGAGAAAGGCACAAGGGGAACAAATGTGTGTAGAAGCAAATTACACTTTAAGTTTTAATTACTGAGAATCTATTTAACATGTACAGGATGCAGTGATATTACTACTGTGCAAAACACGTTGATATTGCAATGATGGCTTCAGGACATTTATCAAAAATAAATAAAAATGTAGCCCCTTATTTATATAGTTAAAGGTTTGCTTTTAAAGCAATAGCCATGACAAAATGACATTAATAGATCTGAAATTAATGAGGAACAGTAATCGGGTTTTGGGGGTTAAATAAAAGAGCATATAGCTTCTACAGGCCGTCACATCATCAGATCACAAACAATTAAAGCGGCAATTACATATCCAGTCCCCCCAAACAAACAAAGAACAGTCAGCAATTAATACTGGTTTGTTTAGTTTTTATGGAAAGGAACAGCTTCAGCAAAGCTGAGATTAATAAAATCAAGACAAAGCATTGAAAACGTGTGAAAAAACGTCTCCGTCACTGTAAAAGTCTTGGGGGATAAAATTAAATGACAGTTTGGTTACAGGGTATGTTAACATTTATATTATACATAATGATAATATATGAAAACATTTCTAAAGTGTCATTGTTATGAAATACCAGCGCTATTGTGAAAGAACAGAAATGTGCAACGCCTTTAAATACTGATTCTTCTTTGCGTTTATTATCAACATTTGATTGATACTTTATGTATAAGATCGTTTGCACTGTAGTTTGTAGCTTCGATGTAAAGCGTGATAACATTTTTCATCTGCTGAAATAGGTGCAGAAATGTCAGTGACAAATAGATCAGCTTTTACACACAATGCAACACAAAAAACAAATGTTCATATAACACATGACTTATTGAGAATGCCATAAACAATGCACTACTTTTCAACGGATTACTATGCCTTTCTGGGGGAATTTCTGGAATTAATTCACCGAGGGGAAAGTTGTCAAGTGAAGCCAACATCCCAGCAAGTAAATCAGTTCAAATATATACTGCCAAAGAACGCCGACCGCGTCCTGCAGCACGGGCCGTCACTCGCGTTGGATCCCGTGCCTCTGTAAACTTCACAGACAATAAGCACCGATGCCTGTGATGCAGGCGTGTTGCTAAAAGGGGGATATCAGCGACGCGTCTGATCCAAACCGCAGATGTTATTGCTGTAGCTGGGAGGTTTTGGCGTCAGTGGAAACCCGTTAACTTATTCTTGAGGGAGCTTTACACCCAGACACACGACTCTGAACCTGCTTCAAACCGGCGTCCGTCTGTCTTGATATATCGCCCTGCGCAGATCGCTCCAAAGGAACGGACGGCAGTGGTACCGGTAATGGAGAGAAGGAAGGCAGCCAGGCGTCAGGGGATGGCTGTTGAACGGGCCTGTCCAGGTTCTGCCCAACCCCACCACTGTTGCCCGTGCTCTCTGCGACCCCTCTCATGATTTTGGGGCGGGATGAATGAGGCCTGAAAAGAGATCTGGGGCGTGTGTGAACTTCCTGCTCATTGTGCGAAAACATGAGGCTGGAACAAGCAACACGAAGACGCGATATGAACCGAAGCTCTTGGCCTCCACACACGCTCAAGAGTGAGGACTGAATGAGGGGGGGGGTCAGGTTTCCATCAGCGGCAGCATATTGGAAATTTCCAAACAGGCGAGTCCCTCCGGCCGCGCTGCCCCGCCATTGTCTCCCTGTTAAGGGAGCCGAGTCCTCGGAAGGTGGGGCCGAGGTTGTCCTGTAGCCCCCCGCCCTCTGACAGATGGCTGGAGAACGGAAACAGGGAGCGAGACTCCCATGACATTTATTCTACGTGTCTGCTGGGGAAGACAGGGTGGAAAAAAGATTGAGCCCATAAAAAATATAAATTAAAATAAACACCTGGAGGATCTGACTTTACGGCCTTTTCCTTATTGTTCTTTGCCCCCTCGGTTTTCTCCCAAAGACGAGCGTTAAGTGTTACGAGACCGCTGCAGCTTTGTGCTTACTTGAAACAACATCACATGGGGGAATGTGGCACTTCCACGCGCTTGTAGAAGTCCGCGGGGACATTTAGTGCGCCAACGACCAAGCGGGCTGAAATCACAGCCTTCAAAAACACAACTTTACAAACGTTCAGCAACAATTTACGGAAATTCCCTCCCGTCTGGAATGAATTGTGCTGAAACCATAAATCGCTCCTTAAAATGTAGAAATGACCACCATGGTGGGACGGGAAGCATCACAAGCGGCGGGATCCCATTTGAGCAGATCTGATTGGAGGAAGAAGGAAGAAAGTATTAACATAGTTCCATATCAATCTAATCGGCAGGTAATTGCAGTGCATTGACGAGGCATCCATTGACTGCAGTGTACAAAGGGTGAACTAATTAAAGCCACACAAATGGGGGGTTTTTTTGGAGCGAGTTGAGAGGCCTGTGATACCTAAGTGGAGGAAAACCAGACGGGATCACAGCAAGGACTGATTTGCATTACCCAGCGCCACCATTTCTAATTACAGTTAGTGGATTCATGGATCGGCAATCATCCGACGTCTCTTCCTGAGCGCCCCCACATTTTGGGCCAGTGGTTTGACCATTTCGATCAGGTTCCAGTCGGATTTGAAGTCTGAACAAGAGAACTAAATAACACTGTGTTTTCTCGGCAACAAAATGCATTTCCAGACTCTGTTTTGCTTCACGCGAGGAGCGGGGGGAACGTCACGAGCGCAGCGTTCGCAAATGACTCGTGCGGACGTGAGCATCAAATGAACCAATCCATGACATCAAAGCAGACCTCTGTCGTTTGGCTTTTTTTTGTGGACATTATGCGAGACGCCGACGCGTTTTTCACACGTCACCTCCATCCGTGGAAAGGCCACTCTTCTGCTTCCCAGCCTTCATTCAGCAGAGCAGAACAAAGAGTGAAGCACCTTTGGAGAAGGAAGGAGGGCCTAAAGAGGTACTTGATATCAGCACACTGCATGACCACACACACACGCACATGAGTGAGACCCCCCCACCACCACCCAGGAAAACATACATGTGCACACACAACTTCAGCCCCCGCTGCCACCATCACCTCCTCCTCACCTACTCATTCACTCTCTCCCAAACTCTCCATTTCTCGCTTCCCTGCAAAGCGCGTGGTTCAAAAGCTGCGTTTCTGGCTGTCGGGGCTGGAGCACAAAGGCTCTTCTCACGCTTCCTGGAGACCAGAGAGGCCTCCGTCCCATCCTGGATAGGAGAGCGCACACAGACAGAGTTAGTCCTCCTTTTCTCTCATTACCATTTCCATGCAGGATTAAGCCACTTGGCTTTTGGATGGTGCGGACTATATTTTTCACCCATCCCAAGCCGACCCCCAATCGCATTCTCAAGGGCCAAGTTAAACGATCAGTAGGACCATCAGCTCATGAACTGGCTCTTTTAAACGTCCATTCACGCACGCTGGCGGATGCCGCAGTGGATGGAGCTCATCGGAGTCTTGCTTCCCTTCAGTCGCCTCACAGTAACAAGAGGACACCAAACAAAGTTTAACAGACTACTAAATGTAGTTTTTATTTGCTGTTTTAAATGAGACTCTAAAGTCGCAGTCGAGCCTCACTGCTTCCCAGTTACTCTCCTTCAGCTGAATCAAGTTCTGTTAATGCAAATCGAACATTTCCTTCTGCTGCTGGTTCCCATTAAATCCATCATTAAGGGGGGCTTTTTTTGTGAAGCAGTCATGGGAAGCGTGGACAGGTCGGGGCATAATATCAAGGAAACATACGTTTATTTTTAGAGCAATGATCCGCCTTTTTATTTATGAGAAAAACTAAGGACGGAAAAATGATGGGTGTAAATGGTATTCATCAAGATGGAAAACCACCAGATACAAATATGAAAAAGAAGCATACGGAAATCTGGAGTTTTCTTCCTGAGTGCTTGGCTGCACCTTCCTTTCCTTTCTCTCCTCCACCCACCCACCCACCCTTCCTTCCTCCTCATCCGAATACATTAATATCTCAAAGTGTTGGCTCCATCCAAAAATGCTCATGGGCTGAACAAAGTGCAGAGTGACTTCAGGGTCTGGGATCTTCAAATAAACCCTCCCTGGGTGTCATGGGGACCAGGAAGTGGAATTAACTGCTATATTAGCTGACCTTCATCTTGTTGTTTGTCCCAACCTGCCCGGCTGGGCCCCGGCTGGGCCCGTAACCACGGCCTCCGGGCCCAACAATGTGGGCATTTCCCTCGGCGAAGAAACACAGGCCTTGGGGGTTTACTGAGCAAACAAGACGAGCCCTGCCAAACACTCCTCGCTCCCACATTTCACAATCACTTTCTATTGCCATTACCCCCCCCCCCCCTCCCCCCCAACACCTCCCCCTCCAACCCTTCTCTGCGCTCGTCCATCCACGGAGCTCTGAGAAGCTTCTCGACACTTCTGGGTCGAGTGTGAGACAGAAATGTTGGAAAACAGAGCGCTGACCTACGTCCAGATTGATTTAGAGTTTGTGTTGACGAGGCGGCCCCATAACTCTCTGGACGCTTTAGCTTGCAGACGAGAGGCAGCGATGTCCATGTTGGAACTTCTGCATCAAATCTAAAAACATTCCCCTTTATATATACTGGTCAAAACGTTGTGATACAAAGCGCGAGCTGTTTAAATCTTACAAACATGTTGTATTTTTAAGGGACCAAATACCTTCAAAGTTACATGTTTCCCATTCTGTCCATTTAATATGATGCTACAGCCAGCAGCCGGTTAGCTTAGCACAAAACATGGAAAGAGCGCTAGCTTGGCCCGGTCTCAAGCTAACACTAGAACCTCTGAAGTTCTTCTGCTTTAACGATGAATCCTATTCAGTGAAAACGTCTTCATGCGCTCGTATTATAGGAGCAGAAACCGTTGCGCTTCTTTTCCACAAGCTGCACGTTTTAAGGGTCCGGATCTGCTTTCGCCATTAGTTCGTATGTTGTTCCATCCTTCAGGACTTGACGTGACAGCAGAGTGAGAGCGAAGCGGTCCTGAGTTGCTTGTAAATCAGGTCGCTGGCTTACTCGGATAAATACAGGAAGACACCAAGCGGTCAGGAAACAGAGCGGCTACGTAAAGAAACGCAGCGAGCTGCAGGAGGGATTTTCCTGCGGGGCCATGACTTATAATTCCTGTAGTGAACCATCTCAGAATACGTCAAATCCGTGTCAACGGACAATACAACCAATACAAAGTTAGAAAATAAAATGCATATCCCCTTTTGATCGCCAAAATCCCTCCTCACCTGGTATTAAGAAGTGCTCGCAGATATGACAGACCAATCCTCAGGATCAAAAGAGGAGAGGGGAGCAGCACCCGATGGTCTGATGCTTCCTTTTGGTCGACTCTGCGTGTGCGCGCGAGTCACAGAGGGCACTCAGATTCAATCTTGTAGCGGCATCAAAGTGGGGCGGCCATCAAAAGCCCAGCATCAGCATCGGGGATCAAGCGCGCCTCAGTCGCAGCAATCATCCGCGGGGTCACAGGAGGAGGACCGGGGTCAGATGAAATCCATGCACACACGCACGCACGCGGCATTCTCCTTCAAGGTGGCGACCTTGGGTTATCTTGGTGTATTATTGTGACGGTTATTATTTCACTTTTAAAGGGTGTTTTCGAGGAATGATGGAGGGACATTTTGTGTTATTGTTACAAACGTCAGACGCACTGTGAGTGTTGTACTGCACTTTTCTAGTCTTCCGACCAGTCAAAGCGTGTTAACGGTACGAGTCATCAGCCACCCATTGAAACCCATTCATACACTGATGACACCATGCAAGGTGCCACGTGCCCCTCAGGACTACAAATTAGTCGGACCCGTTTAAGAGCACACTTTGGGGGTTAAGTCCGGAGTCGGGGATCGAACTGCCGATCCTCCGAATGAAGGACGATCCTGCTCTGCAACGGCCGCCACTGGCCGCAAGGAATGTTTGACGGGCATAATGCTTTCGTTTGGTCACGGCTGGTCCAGGGACCCCCGATGGAGCGCCGATCTTTAGTCTTTAGGGGATTCAATTCATTGTTGTTATGGCTTCCACTTCCTGCACCGGTCCTGATACTTCCGCTCGATTACTCCCTGTGACTTTTGAAGTAAATGCTGACGTGCTAAATATAGCTTAATAAAGCTATGCTTTGAGATAAAGGCTAACATGGTAAATACGGCAATTACTTCAGTGTGCTAACATCCTCATAGTGACCAAGCTGAGACGCTGATGTTATCAGGTGTAATAGCATCCAAATGTTATGATATTTAATCAGCCTGCAGTTGAAATTGGGGATTTTCTGACCATCTGTTGAGTTATTCTCTGGCAGTAAATAGCAATAACACTTTGGTGTGACGAGGTGCACCCTTTTATTCAGGCCCGTCCTGATCCCCAATAAAGTGTTTGTGTTGGAGCCGGTGCAATTGTTGCTTTGGATAAACAACAAGGGATCTTTCAGCATACTGCAAGCATTCAACGTGTCCTCTGGGCCCATCTACAAGGGAAAGCCCTGTGATCCCTGCTGCGAGTGACTGAGCGGAGACACGGACCGTTCAGTCCTCCGCCGTTACACTTGTCCTCTGCGGCAAGGAAAGGAAAACAGCTCTTGACTCTCATCCAATCATGTTTAAGATTCCTGAGAGATGTGCGCCGTCTGCTCCCATCTGGACAGCAGCTCATTTTTCCATGATGAGAGACAGGAACAAATGTGGTAAACTTGCATGACCGTTTTCTACTTCTTTTTTTTTCTTCTTTACCGATAAAGACGCCAGGACTGTGAAATACTTCAACAACGGGCAATAATTCAAGATTTTGCCACGCAGGCTGGTTCACGCACAAGATAACCCGCCGTGTCTGTAAATCAACAGGTCCCAAATTTGTTTTGCTTGGAGGAAGAAGCACTCCATGTTCAGACCAATTTAACTGCTAAGCCGTCCTCATGGGATGGAGGGAAACGTTGATAAACCGAGAAGTTCTTATGACACAAACTCGTTACGGGAACGTGTCAGTGCATCTTAATCCGTGTACATCTCACAGTGGAGGACGCCAATGAATCTTTTCGGCCCGTTAATAAGCAGTGTCTAAACCCGTGTCCTGCAAATTAAAAAAAAACAATTAATTCTCTGTAAATATTTTTTTAAAGGTTTTGATTACATCATCAAAACAACGTGCAGTGTATTTGAAACTGAATTAAACCTGATCTTTTATAGGGGAGATGTTTACTTTGTGCACAGGCATATTCGTGGAGTTAGAATAAGCTCACGAGGCTCCGGAGACTCTAAACAGCCACAAAGAAATGGCAAACAACCACGAGAAGTCATAAAATAACCACAAAGATATGCGCACAACCACATACAAACACAAAGAGCAACTAGAAACAGACAAAAAAGTAATAAAAAAATAATGATTGTCCAAGTAGTCATCATACTAATACTAGTTATTAATGTGCAGTCCTTTTATTAAACTCTGCCCCATCCCGTTCCCACTGAAACGTTTACAGCCCACACCTGGAAGTTGTATAATTTGTGTTGCAAACAACGGCTCTGGATTGAGTCACATTTAATATTTTTCTCATTCTCTGACTCATTCTCACCTCTGTTGTTGTTAATAAGCGATCCTCGCAGAGGCCTCACTGACCTCTTCCTCCGACTATGCACGTTTTTCCTCCCCGCCCTTTTTCTCTCACGTGCGGAGGAATCGCTCGCACCGACCCCCTCTGACAACGGAGACCGTCCCTCTGCGGCTTTGCGTAGGATGTGTGCGATCCGTCTGCGCTTTGATCCGGACAGAACTCGAGCATGTTACACACATGCAGGGAAAAGGGCGGCGTCCCATTATCTGTGCTGGGCGGCGTCAGTCTTTCGGTCCAGCGCCGGGACTGTTGACGGACACATTTTTAGATTTTCATTTCCACTCTAAAGGCGTGGGTCGGGAACATGGGGGAAAGTCTGCCATTGATTTTGGAATTATTCAACGGAAAAACACACTTTAGAGCGTTAACAACTCTTTGCCCATGAAAGTAACGCAGGATTTGACGCGTCAGGAAGCTTTCATTTAAAGGCCTTTTAGCGCCATCTTGACTTTGAAGAATCAACAATCAACAGCATGGACTTGTGTGGAGATTTGAGATCACTTATTTCTCGAGACATAAGCGTCTAACGTAGGCTTCAAATCCGTATCATTGCCTCCGATTGGTTGCCGATGTTGCCTCAGATCCGACGGATGAGTTAAGCACTGACATCTTCCGCGTCGACTTGGACCGGAGGAAGAGACGCGTTTGAAACAATGACCGGACCTTGACCCTCACAGGAACTATGGAACTATACCTTCTGACGGAGCAGGCATATGGGTGGAGGGAGGGGAGGGAAATACCGGCGCGACAGCTGAAACACATTGAGACATGGTAATCATTACCCACTCTGAATAAGACGTCAGATCGGAGAGGTCAGGAGCGCACCAATCATACACACGGTGGACCGCAGGCCCCAGAGTTTGATATACGTGACTTTTACTGGGCCGCGCAGATCATATGGAATAGATAGACGTGAGCCGCCGACCCCTTCTGTTAGAGGATTTCACCTTGCGTGCCGCATCAACGCGAAGCAGAGTGGAACCAGTCTCCATGTAGACTCAACAAACTAAAAGGTGTGTGTGTAACAGAGTGCATTCCTGACTACAGAAAACAAAAAGGAGCACGGTGTGTGGAATCCGCACCCTCTGATTTCCACGTGCGTGTGAAGCTCGGGCCGGGTTCCCCCGCTCTTCCCTCCAGGGTGAAGCGTTTTTGAAAAAAAAAAACCCGATGGACGTCTCACTCTTCACCAGCATCTGGCTCTCAGAAGTGTCTTGCGAAACACATGGGCCCATTAGTTCCACCTCCGGCTGGACTCCCGCCCGTTCCACACTGATGTGATCTCACGAGGGGGGCCGGGCCGGCCCTCCCCCGGGGACCCGTAACCACCCAGGCACCAGAACAAATAGCTCGCCGCTTACGCACTCTCTATGGCAGGTGATTACCTGCACGCGCGGGAGCTGCGGTGTCCCACACAGGCCGCCGCTCTCATCCTCGGCTTCCTCGTCTCTCACCTGGCACGTAGTTGCAATTGTTGGCCGTGGTCAGAGAGAGGTGGCCCCCCGGGGAGGGGTCACTGAGGTGTGCTTCCATGCTAGAGAAAGGAATCGACTGTGAAGGAGGTAAATGTGCTACTGTCCCGCCCAGAACCACAATGGAAAGTGACAAAATATTCCTGTGACACAAGGTGACCTCGTACTAAGCCCCTCCTTCCTGGTTACTGTTGCTACGAGTCCTTTATGTCAGACAGAGGTGGACCAGTTCTGTCTCAGCTGTGATTGAAAACTCATAGTAGCTTCATGACTTCAATGATTCAAGCTGGCTCACATTTCAATGGGAACCTTGTAAGTGGTCTTAAATTGTTGGTTACCGCAGCCACGTCTTCCATCCTCCGTTCAAAGTCCATTTACAATATAAAAAAGAGAACAGCAATTTATTTATATTGCAGTTTACAGAAAAAAAGATGTGTGAGAACTATAATAGCAAAAACGTGTTAGTTAATAACTGTGAGCTAGTTAGTCTGACATGGTAACCATTGCAGCGTGCATTAATATTAGTAAAAACCCACATTACAGTCCAGGTCACACTCCTTCAAAATGTGGAGAACGTCAAGCTCGGTGAACTTGTTGTGCCTAGATACGGTTGCTGCGGGTGCAGTTGTATTCAATAAACGTTTTTGCAAAGCAGACACACTGGCTTGTCATTATAGGAAAGCAGGAGAATGCAATAATGGCTGCGCTCCACTCAGGGGTCGTCCTTCGTATTCTGCATCCTGGCTTATAGCACTCAGTGGAAACGGGGATGTTATGAATTTTACCCACACTTTTCCTACTGGGACATGACAAAATGTGAAACGGGTCCATTGAGTGTTCGGAGGGAACACTCCTTTTGAACGTAATCGAAAATAAAAAAGTACCTCTGATCTTTTTTTTTTGTCTGCAGCACCACCCATTTTGCTTGTAAAAATTCAGTATGGAGCCCTGCATATAGTCCAGAATGTGTTTTCATTACTTGTCAATCTTAATTGATTTGACTTTAGCTCACAGCAAAGACTGACGTTTATTCTGCCTTTGTATTGGCCGATATGCTTATTTAACAAACAGAAGGGGCAATACCAAGGTCAGAAAGAAAGCTCGAGGTCGTATCTGTAAGTCCATAACCTAATTATTGAGACACACGTAGTCTGGACTTGACTGATCACGCATGGTAACATTTACTGTGTGTCCTCTTTGAAACTTCTTACCTCCGTGGGCCTGATCACCAATCTTCTATTGGCTTTGATTGACTACTTCACTCCAAAGTCTGCGCTGTAAACTCAATCTGCTACAGAGTCCTCCGCTATATTATAAGAGTCCTTAAACACGGAAACGAGTGTGATCCTGGCTTCCAGGTTTGCAAAGAAATGCCATCCATGCACCACTCCATGCCCGCTGTATCTGTCAATGGAGAGAAAAGCATGTTATCCTCTCTGCCGGGCTAATAAACATGTCAGATCCTAATTCCTGTGGCATGATGGTCAATAAAGAAGAGGCCTAATGGCTAATAGGAAATACAGAGACCTGTCACAGAGAGACATGAAGTCTTTGTTTGCCCCCCTTTTTCTTTCCTGCCTTGTGAAACCCCGACTGGACACCCAACTAGGGAAAATGTGTCTCAGTGTAGAAACCACAAGAGATTCAGGTCTGTTGAACCTTCACATATAATGGAGGTGAAACAAACAGAAACTGTGGACCTGCAGATGACATCACCAACCAAAGCTCCGTTGCCAGACGCTCAATGTGGGGAATATCTTTTTTTCTTCAAACACTTGGCAAGGGGAACATGTACGCTCCAATCCCCCTTTATTGCTATTTACCTCTTTTCCAAGCTTTGTTGAACACACATAGTTTCACAACATGAATGTAGAACTGAGAATAGAAAAGGCCCTCGACAGCACGACTTCGACTATCTGCTTTCGGTGCTTCTACTTGTCTTTTTAGAGTTGATTCTTCCCAGCTATAAAAAGGATTCCTGCAGGGGTGCGCGCTGCGCTTCTAGCGTTGGATGTCATTAAGCGGCCGTGGAGGTGCAGCAGCATCCCAGCGGATCGCTCAGGCGGCCTGACCCACAACAGAGCAGCACTCCACCGCCCCACACTCTTTCTAAATATGTACACAAGTGCACAGGAGAGCGCCAGCGAGCCCAGAGGAGGCTGCTGTTGCCGCTCGCGAATCGTAAATCCACAGCCGGCCGGGCAGGTTGAGCCGGAACGTTTAGACACTGTGGGCCAGGAGATTTATGGATGAACGCGACCTCTGGAGTTTAAAGAAAACAAGAGCAAATCTCGCCTGGGATTGAATACCTGTGCACTGCACTGATACTGCAAAGGCATTTCATCCACTCAACAGGCTGCCGCGTGGTAGAAATATGATGTGATAGGGAGATTTTATTTAAACGGGTAATGCAGGGAGCTTACCGCCTCTCTCAGCAGCTGAAAACTGAGGCGAGTTTAATGAGGAGTCGTTTATGGAAATATTGTTGCAGCGCACCGTTAACAGCCTCTTTCCTCACCGCTCGGGCCAAAAACTATTTCCCTCTCACTTCTTCTGCTTTGGTGCTTAGATCGAACATCACTCAGTGACCTCCGCCAGCTCGCACCCCGCAGCTCCCCGCCACACAAACCAGCACCTGCAGCACAGAGGAGGAGTGCCAGTAACTCAGAATGTGGCAGATCCCAGCGCAGGCCTTTCTGGGTGAGGGCCTTCCTGCACGGCGAGGACACACTCGGATGACAGAATGGCCGCTTCCTCTCCGGGCCTCACGTTTAATGGAGTGCAAAGTTCCCTTTAATATTTCTACAGGTGTTAGGGACAATGATCCTGGAGCACTTGGCGGTCTTCGTTTTAATGGAAGGCCTCGTAAATCTATTCCAGGAAAAGTCCTTTTGGAGAGGACGGGAGATGTGACACATAGAGCAATGGGAGATTATAAGAGCGTGATTTTTTTTTAGGAGTAGGCGTAAAACCAAGGGAGCGCTGCGTGGCTTAATTTATAGAATGTCCGCAGATTTGTTTAAAAGGTTAAAGAATTTGAACTCAGCTGTTTATCATCTTCAGATCTGTGGCTTATGTTTTACTCATTCTTCAATATGTTTGCAAAAAAGAAAAAAACTAAAAAACCATGTCTGTGTTACTTCAGATTGTAGTCATACAATGTGCCCCACTGATAACCTCCCCTCATCACTCCTCAGCTCAAAACACTATTTGTTTAGTTGCCCCCAAGAATCCTGTAACCTTTCATTCCAAACAGGTTGAACTACGGTACGCGGACAGGTGGCTGCTATCCGGCTCACACAAGAAGCATTCTCTATAGTCGGTGTCATGTTCAAAAAGGCACCCGAGGAAACAATCTAGCGCGGTTCTCCCGGGCCACATGCAGCTGTCATCATCCCCGTTCACGAGGCCTGGATGAGCAGGAAAACACTTATCATGTCAACGCCGCGCGTCATCGGACCACGAGCCCTATTTAGCGAGATAGCAGCTTGTAATCACTCTGTCCTCCAGGGCCGCGGCTCTGCGGTGGGCCTGGCTAACGGCGCGGGAAACGGCAGCCAAAGGAGTCGATGAACTTTGACCCGCACGCCTGCAATCGTTCACCAAGTCCCGCTGCACCGAGATGCAGAGCCCAGAACGCTCGTCTGTGATGACATTCGTTAATGACAAGTTTATGGCGTGTTCCCGAAATACCTCAAAGAGCTGCACGGCGTAAACACACTAATGGAAACATGGTGTCACAATTAACTTTTTATGTCTGCATTGGGCTTGTAAATATCTTCACACACAAAACAAAGACCAAGGCGCATATTGTAGCATGTGTGTAGCCACTGAAAACATTTATTTTTTCTCAACCGCGTCTGCCTGTTTTTCTTGAAAGGAATTACGAGTCCGCTCGCGTGCCAGAGGCCAAACTAAATGCTAATTCAAACATGCTGACCTGCTCATGCAGTCACATGATGACGTTAAGCAGGTTGAAGGGTCCACCATCTTTGTTTAGAACGTTAGCATACTAACCTTTATCTCTTATTAGCAGTGAAATCAAATAACGTCTGTGATTATTTCCCCAGTTTTATGTAGTTGGTCATAAACCAAACTTTGACTAGAAAAAAGGGTTCTGGTTATCTCCAAATCTCCATCCAATACCTGAGATAATTTAGACTCCACAGACCGCCGGGATTTGAAAAGTCAAAACATGTCTAGTTCCAGCACACTGCTCTTAATGTGACCGTAGGCCAGCGGTGCAAACAAGCGCTAACGGTGAATGCGATGGCAACAGTGCTGACGGAGCAAACAGCTTTTGTCTGCGGCGATACCGGAGGACAGCGGCTACGCTGCTGTGACGACGGCGCCGGTTGACAGAGCGTCATCGGCAGTCGCTGCCATGTGACCGCAGAGCAAAGCGGCGTCCGTGAGCTCGGCAGGGGGCAAACCAAAGAGAAACTACAACACTCAAAGATCAAGAGTGACTTCCTTCTCTGCTCGCCACGACACTATTGCATTACAGCTTTACATAAATTTATGTTCTGAATATTGAACCTTTAATACCAGTGTAAACCACCAGACCTCTATGCATTATTGGTGAAATGATCAAGTTGCAGGGTAGTATGTTGATATTTTGGGCTGCATCGTAGAGGTTTAACATATTGCTAACGTGCACATACCAGATAATAACCCAGCTATCACTTGGGCCACCTAGTCTTATTATTTTTGGAAAGGCGTGTCCACAATTTATTGCCTCTGCTATAACTCTGTCTTTCCCATTACTTGGTCTGGCTTCAGGTGGACTTCTTGCTGCACACACACACACACACACACACACACACACTCACGCACACACACACACACACACACACACACACACGCACAACGACACCTCCAGCAAATGGGTGACATGGAGTAGGAGCCACCACCCAAGGATATCCTGTTACGAGCTCTGAGCCTGGCATTCCAGGCCGCCAGTACTAATTCCCTTTTGAATGTAATTGTTATACATTGTACTAAGTTACTGCAGTGTTTTGACTTTAAAACATATGTGTAGTTTTGATAAATAGAATATTTAGATAGCAGAGATTATGAAGTGTGTAATAATAACAAGACCCTCTCTGAGAACACACTATGGACGCAGTCTATATGGTTATGGATCACACTGTTTTACACGCATTGGATTTCCCTGCATAAACATTTCTGTGTTTTGTCAGCGATGGCTGGCGAACGTTCATCTTAGAGCGCAGCTCAGCCAATGAGGTGAAATCAGGAAAATCTCACTTTGTGGTTTTTGCAAAAACATAGCTGTGCGCTGCCACTAAATCATGTAAAATTCTTTGTAAACAGAAAAGAAACAAATGCATACCGGAGTTGTCAACACGTGCGGTATATTCCTTACGACCTGACAAATTGTGGAGACGGAAAACACAGATTCTGTACCCACGATGTTGCACGACCTGTTTGAATCAGAAGTGTGTTGAACAATAGCTCCATATGTTTTTCCTGTGAGAAATCCTGCAAGATGTTCAACTGCATTCATCAAACCGTGTGACCCCCGTGGCTTCCACCGAGGGTCCAGCAGTGCAGCGATGGTGTGAAGACCAGAAGCTCATCCAATTAGCTCTGTGCTGAGACCGATCAGTCAATCGGGCACATCTAAAGGCCACGGCCACACTGGACTTCCCCCGGGTCTCCACACACCAGTCGAGGCCTAAATACTAGCAGAATGGGTGTTTTTTTAACACAAACTAATATTCTCTAATCGGTTTTGAGCTGCGAAAGCTTAGGTAATACAAGCGTAAATGATATTATTACACCGTGTCTTTTAGCTTCCCATTGTCCTCATACGGGGTTCAAAAAAAGAGGTTTTCTACTCCTAAATGTGTTTGATTTCCATTAATGTAACACAAATAAACCAAGTGGGTCATTGCTCCTCTTTGTGATAATAAAGAAGGATGGGACTTGGTGTTCAACCAACACCTCCGACGTGCTACCAGCACAATTTACAATGATTAGCCTGATGTTATCATAATTAAAGGATGCGCTGTTCCAACGCCTACGACATGGGGATTATGGACCACCTCTGTGGTTTTCATTAGGACACACTCAGTTCCCTGTCACATGTCCAAGAGGAGTCTCCCTGAACAGCCCTCATTCGCGTTTAAACACTGCCACCTGCAGGGCAGACGTGGTGCAAACCCTCGAGTGCGGACAAAGGGTCTACTTTTGAATTGTGCATAAAGGCATGAAGTGTTTCTTACTTCCAACTCCTAGATGAATGTTTCACACAAGGATCTTAAAAGTCATTTTGAATTGCAGTTGTGTGCCTTTCATGTTTGGCATAATTCACGCTGCTAAGATGCCACCCTGGAGGTCAGCTGCAGGGTGTGACTGAAGCCTCTTTCAGCAACGACGGGTCATTTATGTCTGAGAGAGAGTTATGACTATTTTTTCGCCATTCGTCATGAGGGCAAGGCTCGGGGTACGCAGTCATGAATGTGTCTCCACCCGCACAGCTGGGTGGTCTGCCGAGTCCAATGTGACCCCAATGAAGACCTTTGTGCCGGCTCCAGCATGAGCCTCGCTATTGTTCAAGTCTCACGGGCCGCTGATTCACGGCACATTATGCAAAACACAAAGTGTCATACAGAAAGCCTGTGGAAATGTATCGCAGACTTCAGCTGACTTTTATCCTATCAAATGAAATATCCCTTACGCTTTCGATGAAAATGGACATTTGTTGTGGCTTTTGTGGCATCAGTTTAAATGCATATAAACTACAACGGTGTGTGAAATGTGAAATGTTTAATGTTTTAAATCTTGAGCAGTGTAATACATAACGTGTGACACACTAGTAATGAACAAAACCGAGTTGGTCATTTATGGGGAGAGTGGAGCCAATGTGACACCAGTTAAAGAGAACAACTGATTTATGAATGTCAACTCACCCTCATCTGTCGGCTATTATATACATATATGTATTACATGGTCTGTTTACATGCGACAGCATTCATACACCATGCATTTGAGAAAATATATGAATCTAAATATATATATAGCCACATGCACATTCAAACATGTACATTCATTACAAGTTATAGTTTTTAAAACAACGTTTTTCATACTTTATTAGGCCCACAAAGTGTAAGAATGAGTGTGCAAGGCCACAGGGGGCTGTGACTTCTGTACTTCCCAGCATGCATTGACTGATGATCTGAGTCACCAGTCACTGAGCAGGTCACCAAGTCATCGTGAGTTTTAAGTACGCTCTCCCGTCTACGTCTGGGACGTGGGCAACTTATTACATTATGTTTTAACGTCACTGTGTGAAAATGATGCGTATGTGAAATGAGACATTTTGAGTTGTCCCACTCGGAAAGGCACAGCTGCTTAAATTGAACGACCCTGTCGGCCACGACCTCGGGTCTGTTGAAAGTATGGGGCGCCGTTTGTAAAATGTTGCACGTTCAAAAATCCTGCGCAGTTTTGCTACATTTAGCATTATCATATGAACACAAAAGTACGACAATATTCATATGTCACTTTCTCAAACATAAAATGAAATCAGTTAAAATGACATGTATAGAATATTCTATTCACACACAGATACGGCGCGTAGGCATATAAAAAGAGACCAAGAACATTAGAAATACTGAAAGCGGATCTAAGTACTGCATAAAGTGCATATCCAATCATTGTTCTTAATCTGTGTCAGCTGTGCTTTTTGGATCTGCAGGCAGTCTGCATGGAACCACCTGCTTTCTCAAAATCTATACAGTAATATTTCATGGAAATGTACATGAGCATAGAGGGGGTCAACATGAAAGCAGAGTGTTACCGTTTTCGGATCTGGTTTAAAGACAGTTCAAAGATTGGGATTATGACACGTTACAAGAAGGCGATTAATGCCTTTAAAGCTGTACGCCCTTTTACCGTAACACCTTAAATAGAGGCACATTTCATTTTGAAATGCGGTCCACATGACCGCAGTGGCGGTCAAATCCTCGGCGATGGTCCGGTCAAGGGGGGGTTGCGCAATGTTCCGCGCCCGTGAACCCCCCCCCCCCCCCCCCCCCATAACTTCAACGTGGCCCCCTACCTAAAATGAGTTTGACACCCCTGCTCTATAACAAGAGCTAATTCATCAGGACCGGCCAGCTTGTCTTGCTGCGGCGTAATTACCGTAAATATTATAATGTTCAGTCGTCAACTCTGATATATAGAGTGAACATTTAGATCTACATTTAACATTTAGATTTAACATTTAGATTTACATTTAGATTTAGAATTTAGATTTAATTTACATTTAACATTTAGATTTACATTTAACATTTAGATATAACATTTAACATTTAGATAAAGATTTAACATTTAGATGTAACATTTAGATTTACATTTAACATTTACATAGAACATTTTACATTTAGATTTACATTTAACATTTAGATATAACATTTACATTTAACATTTAGATATAACATTTACATTTAACATTTAGATTTAACATTTAGATTATTTAACAACTTTGTGTTACTGCCAAACATTATCCTTGGAAAAGTTATTGCATGAATTTACATAAATTTCTCTCTAAATGTTTGAAAAAGTGATATATGAATATTGTCATGCTTTTTTGTTCATATGATAATGCTAAATGTAGCAAAACTGGCAGGATTTTAGAACGTGCGACATTTTACAAACGCCGCCCCATATCAAAGAAAGTTATGCTATTGACCGCGACAAAGTGGAGGCAACGCTGAACTCGAGGCGGAAAAATATAATGTTCTTTCCGTCATTGATTGTATTATTGAAAGCCGTGCCTTTTCTAACTGGGATGTTGTGCGGTGAAAAAGGCCGAGCACCCACTGGCACAAGGAACCAGTCGACACTGTCCGGGTAGCGAAGAGAAAGAAGAGACGTTGGAACCAACATGCGGGTGAGCGTTTTTTTTTCCCTCTTATACATGAAAGTCGTTAGAGCAAAATACAATTTTAAGTGAAAATATGCTAAAGCGTTTTAGTTCGCTTGAGAACTGATGTTTATAGCAATTGACAAACCAGTGATGATGATTGAGTCACTGAAGGATGAGTCCTTCATCTTTAATCGACGCCTTACACGCACATTTATTAGTACTTAGCCATCTAAAGTAAGATTTTCAATTACTGCCACCATGTACTTGTACCCAATACATTCCAGTTGTATAATTTTTATTGTATTTCTCTGTCAACATAGCTGCTGGTTATTTAGACTTTTTGTATTTTGAAATTAATAATACAATCAATTAAATGGTGGTGTTTTTATCATGTATTAGGCTACCCTGTAGTATATAACACTTTAACAGTATGTTAATACCACCTTTTAAAGGCTGCAATATTGGTGATGCTTACATATTAAAGCACCAATTATTTTAATCTTTTAATTGAATTCAATTACATTTTACATTCCAAAATCCCAAACCACCTGGCAGGGTTTTAGAATCCGTATGACATCCTCTGTCCTGGAACCCTCACATCTGCACGGAAAAACTCCCCCTGAAAAAACTTTATAGGGTAGGAAAAATAAGGGAGAAACTTAAGGGAGACTGGTGGAGGAGATATTTAATAATAAT
The DNA here is from genome assembly GCF_964276395.1 of Gasterosteus aculeatus. Taxonomy (NCBI): domain Eukaryota; kingdom Metazoa; phylum Chordata; class Actinopteri; order Perciformes; family Gasterosteidae; genus Gasterosteus; species Gasterosteus aculeatus. The sequence continues at coordinate 5,346,026 of NC_135699.1, forward strand.
AATATATATATATATATATATATATATATATATATATATATATATATATATATGTATGTATGTACGGTATTCGGAAATGGATATTCTACATAATAAGTGTAGTAACTGTCTGTCACTGTTTGTTTCAAACTTTATTCTTCCTCACAAGTGCTTTGAAAGTCCGCTCTGACGACACGTGTTTAGTTTGCTGTCAAACACGCTCACGCTGCATAAGCCCTGCATCTTCAAAGTCACTATGTAATGGACCAGATAGGAGGTTTGAAATGAATTCAGGAGGACGGGATCGTGAATCAGCTCACCAGCTCTGAAATCAACAATTCGGCCAAAGGCCGAGGTCGGATGACACTTCCCATCGCTGGTCGAGCTTAATGTCTTTCTTGTCTATTAAGGGGAATACAATGATTTTGTTCACTGTAGCTTTTAGTGCAAAAATGCTCACAAACTAGACATATGGTTGTCCGAATGTTGTGTTATTAGTCAGGCGGGTTGTGAGATGAGCTTTATTCTGGGGATGAAGAATCAGGTGACGTCTCGGAGGATTTGGTCAAATGTTTTCAGTGCAATATAATCTGTAACGGCGTATGAAAGTGCTCCATTTGAGAGCTTGATGTTGACAGATTGGCCGCTAACCCTTCTTGTGTACTTCAAGCTTAATGTTTTGTAAAATATTTTTTGACAACTTGCAGCTAAGTGATTGCCTTTTCAGTTGGCTGTGTGCAGAATGCTCAGCCGTCGCTGTATCCAAGAATGACCTTACTTTCTGCCTTGCCCATTAATTCATGTTGAGCCAGGTTGGATGGGCAGCGTCACAGCAGCGATCATCGTCAGCCAAATACATTTTTAATGGAATTCAAAACCGGCTTTGTTTGTGCTGCTCAGTGGAATCGACCCCCTTGTTCTAAATCCTGATCCTCGTTGATTTAACTGCATGACGAAAGGGTTGATGCCTCAATTTAGGGTCATGACGGAGGTCATCGGAAGAATATTGTCACACTAGCGACATAACAGAGACGTCTTTATTTGCTTGTTTAATTGTTCCCACGCTGTGCCTTTTGAAACAAATTTAAAAGAGCAAACACTAAATAATTTAGGACACAAACTGCTTCACTGCTCGGTCTGGAAAGTGGTAAACTGTTTGAACCTTGACTTTACCGGCCATTTCAATGAATATGTTTTTCACAGGATTTTTTTAAATATTTCACAGTATTGAAAGGCGTAAACTCTATAATGAATGACACTCGACAAGACGGACCCAAAACCGGACCGGCTGTTTGCAATCTAGATTAATAGAAGTTTGCCGTTTGCCTTTTCTTGATGGTAGTTTGCAGTCGACAATGTGTATTTGGAGTATCAGCAGTAGGTGATTGAGCAGACTACCTATCGGTAGTTTATGCTGAACCTGCATTGAGGTACTTACACAGTGTTGTGAACTGTGTGGCCTGTCATTTGTAACGGATGCTCATGTGCTAGGACAGAACTGGGACTGTGGCGTGTTGCCAGTGTGATCATCAATGTCTCCCACCCATTTGTTGGTCTGTCCCATCCATCCATCCATCCATCCATTGTCAAACCGCTTATCCTGCACACAGGGTCGCGGGGGGGCTGGAGTCCATCCCAGCCAACTTCGGGCGATAGACAGGGTACACCCTGGATTGGTCGCCAGCCAATCGCAGGGCAACACAGAAACACACAACCATTCACACTCACATTCACACAACTACGGGCAATTTAAAGTCCCCAATTAACCTGATCCCCAGAGCATGTCTTTGGACTGTGGGAGGAAGCCGGAGAACCCGGAGAGAACCCACGCAGACACGGGGAGAACATGCAGACTCCACACAGAAAGGCCACTGGGCGGAATCGAACCCAGGACCTTCTTGCTGTGAGGCGACAGTGCTAACCACCACGCCACCGTGCCGCCCTGTTGGTCTGTCCCTTTAAACTGAATTGAAGGACTTGGAAGTCATCCTCAAATGTACCACTAGAGGGAGCCACAACACAATTCACTGGCAGTTACTGAGCAAATATGTTTGCAGGAAAAGGTGTGTGTGTTTATTTGCTACTGGCAACTTCCAACCAGCTTTTTGCAGTGCTGCAGATTCTAATGGTTCCGCATCAACCAGCAGCTTTCAGTGTAATTAGCGCGAGACCTTTTGAATATGACTTTGTCACTCAGCGTGCAGATGTTGACACATGCTACGACTTCTAATTACCTCTATTCATATGCGGGGGTGAGCAGCCTGCACCTGTCTTTTTTTGCAGCCAAGCATTGATGGAAGATTCAAGTGTTTACTGGTGGAACGGGACAAAGGATGCACACAAACGACAACTTGGGATGGCTGCCACCCTCCGACATAGCAGCAGAATAATGAGGGATGGGAGTCGAGCCCATCAGGGGGCTTTAACCAAAGCGAAGTGGTACACGTGGTTACACTGGACCTGTGAGTCCTTGCTGCATGTGTGTGTCTATGCTGTAACTCATAACAGTTGAGGCACAGTGAAAGTAGGACTGGTTGGGGATGAAATAGGCCATGAATAGAAATAGCTCCCGCGCGCGGCCTGAGCTCCACGATCTCTGCAGGGATCACTGTGTGTGTGTGTATGTGTGTCGGTTGCCTCTTGTGTGCCGTCTCTTCTCCGTCCAGGTGCCCGTGTGTGGGAGATCCTGCCCGGGACTCTCGAGCTCCTGGAATCCACGAGGAGGCATAAGGCCTCTGCCAACTGCATTAAGATTAAAGGCATTGACAAGGAATGTGTTGTTGCCAGCTCAGATGGGCCCTGTGTAATCTGGGACCTGGCGGGAGCCAGAACTCGCCCACTCAACCCCTTCTGTTTCTTTCCTGCTGAGACTGACTCACGTCACAGGAATGGATAAGTCAGTTAAACTCCGATGGAGGCGATTGTCTTGTTAAACCTCCAAATGCTTTTGTAGAACACCGTGTTTAGTGAGGGCCGTAATAAATACACAAAGCAGCATTGATTTCCTCTGTGTGAGCTTCATGTGACGAGTCCGATATTCCAGGATTACACTGATCAGCAACCTCCCAGACGCAAGGAGGGTCATTACCAGGCAGCAGAAACGTGAAGGCAACGATGAAGAGTCTTAGACTTCTGTCTGCTGGCCATCAGGAGCCAAGTCTGGTTGTATAAAAGTGGATGAGAACTATGTGTGTCGTTTAACTTCTGATTACGAAAAAAAAAAAAAAACAGTCGCAGAGGCAACGTCCACTTCTTGTATACAATCGAATGTCCTTGTTAGTGAAGGAAACAAAGCTTTTTCAGAACATAAATCACGAGTAACTTATAAACTTGAATCGTGCTGTACGTGTAAGTCAAGGTGATAAGTGATGAACTCACTGAATGCTCTCGCATCCGGTCCCATTAGCACAGTGTGACGGGGTCAGTACGTTGCTCTTTAGTTCAGGGAGCGCTTGATCCCGGAGCAGATGGCAACTTAGTTTACCGGCTGTTGTTGCCTACTTCATCTTTCATAACATTTCCTTTTTTAAAGAGAGCGTCACAGGCTTATTAGCTCTCAACTTATAGGCTGACTGGGATATTAGGCCAGCACAGAGCAACGCTGATCTAATTATGTGCTGCAGCACTCAGAAAATACACACCTTGCAATCTCTTGTTTATATTATTATACATTTAAGTTGCCACCACGTTACAGTTCAAAGAATTGGCCTTTTAAATGAGATGTTCCCTCACATGAAAAACAATAAAATATGGACCACAAATAGCTTTTCTACAATGGTGCAACCTCCCTTTTTCATAGTGATAATGTAACTTATGCATGAAAAATTAAATTAGATGTTGGAGGGAGGAATCATCCGCACAAGAGAAATATTAAAAGGTACTTGACTTTTTAAAGGGAAAATGCAAAATAGCTCTAAAAATAGAATCAAATCCAAGCTGATCGCAAGGCCAAAAGAAAAAGGAGACAACTGCCAAACGCAGAAGACGCTTTTACTTTGCTACAAACCCTCAAACATGCGCAGCGCTGCTGTTAATGAGAGATGGCGGCAGCTCCGAGCCGCCCCGGGGTCATTGTTGAAGAATTAAAAAAGGTATTTCATCAAGTCCTGGGACTAGAAGGATTGAAATACTCCAGCTGATGGCTTTGTAGTAGTTTCATAACAACTCCCTTCGGCTATCATTGACTGTGAGACATTAGAGGCACATTTATGCTGCTTGAGTTTCATGTCATTCCAAATGATTTCAGCAGGAAATGAGGCTTGATGGAAAGCGAGTCGACCCAACGAGTTTAACTACGTAGTTCCTGCTGGTTGAGCGGAGCCTCGCGTTGTGTTTGGGCTCGTTGTTCTAGTGTGAGATGTTGGGCCAACCTGCACCTTAACGGACCTTAACGGCGCCCGCCAACTCCGCAAGGGTTCAGACCTGTCTGTCAAACCATCGAGTGTTTGAGGGCACTTTCATTTGAACCCTTTCTGAACCTTTTCTGAAACTCCGCATTAGTCATTTTTTTGCTGCACACTTCAAATGAAAGTTTCTTTTTCTTTGTCTAAGTAGTACCAAGTGGGCCACGCGGACTAGTACCGGTCCGCGGCCCGGTGGTTGGGGACCACTGCTCTACTGTATGTACTCCATGGCGGTTTCTAGTTCCCAGCTTAAAAGATTTCCTGAGTATTCTTGACGTTGCTCCTTGAAAGGGGCCTGCTGGTTGCACTCCATACCACCACCACCACCACCACCACCAGCATCATCAGCTCTGAAGGGAAGCAGAGTAGGAGGCTCCTCGTCTTGGCTCAGACTCTCTCTTCAGGTCGCATCGGCAGCGAGGAGGAAGGTCAGTCATAATGCTCACTGCTGCAAAAAATCAAAAGTTCCCCAGTGTTCGTGAGACAGCGGAGGAGATAAGCCGTGCTGCTCTCCTACCTCATCACCCAAGTATGATCGTAATAATCCAGGACACCGTAACCTGCGATAAATGCCTTCCAAGGTTTATCTAATTTCTTTCCTCTGTATGCTGCCGTACATTCACACAAGATGTGCTCTTTTTGTAGATTCTTAATTGGGATGAATCGGGACAACGTAGACGAGTTGATCGTCACTGTACTGGAGTTTCCAGATTGTAAGACTGTGAAGTAAAAACGTCTATGAACATTCTATGGGACAGTTGGTTACACTTCATAAACGTTTTGAGGTGCGTGGACTTTAGTTTTGAAATATATTGCTTTGTGCTTTACAATTTTCAGAGGGATGTGTTGCACAAATCTGCTACATTTATTTAGCAGTTAAGGCTACTTTATTCAGACTAAAAATGTAAAAGTTCTCATGAAGTGCAATGGTGTCAACTGGGACCCTTTGTCTCATTTTAGATGTCTGTGATTTATTAATTCCATCAAGGAAACATGTCCCCTCTGAACCTGTCGCATGGTTTCATTTGAACTGTTTAATGAACAAAAAGGGGGGAAAAAAATCCAATATGTCAGAGATCAGAGGAATTCCAGAAATCTCTCATTTGTGTTGCAGAGCTTCTGTTGTTCCTTGTTAACCGCCCGTGACCCTTTGGGAGGGGCCTTTGTGAACTAACCACAAATAATGTAGTTAAACCACTCAGTCACATTATACTTAATTGATGACTCGTTATTACCAACCTGATGTAATACAACAGGGGTCGTGTGTACCTAAAGCCTTAGAAGTACATTCTGCTGATACTACTACGTACGCCTACTTGGCGAGTATTTGACCCCGCGGCGTGATACTTCAGATAAGTCGCAGGCTTCCTATCACCAATGGAAAGTCAAATATTTCCGACGCACGTGTGGGGAGGAGGCGCCGCGCGCCATCACGAGCCCTTCTCCTCTTCCCCACGCGAAGTCGCGAGCGATGCGGAGGGGAGCGCTCGGATGCGGCTACTGGACGGCGCGGCGGCTCGTGCTGCGCCGGGCGTGACGAGATGCTGCGGAGTCGTCGGGAGTGATAATGACCGCCTTCAGCGGGCGCCGCGATGGGTGAGGGAGGTGCGCCGCCAGCTCGGGCCGGAATAACAGTGAGCCGCTGTGCCTGCCGGCCGCGCGACGGTGCCACCCCCGCTCTCCGGACGGGGCACAGTGGCGGAGATGTGACGCGCCGGCGCCGGAATTCAAACAACCATCAGTGTCGGAAATAGACGGGCGAGGCAGCGGAGCCATGGAGCGGCAGAGCCGAGCCAAGGGGGGGACGCCGGCGACGAGGGAGGACAAGCGCAAAGACAAGAAGCCGAAGTCGGGTAAGCTCTTCCGAAGGAAACCGCTGAAGTCCGTCGGGAGTTTCATGAACAGAATAATTAAAACTTTGGGCACTTTGACCCACTTTGGAGACGCGGGCGCGCGGGACGCGGAGGACGACGACGGGGGGTTCCGGAACGGCGCGGCGTGCGCCCTCGGCGCCGGCCCGGGCTCCGCCGGGGAGGACGCGCGTCCGGCCCGGGAGCGCGTGGTGAAGAACACCGCGAGCACGTCGTCCTCCCTGTGCACCGGCCGGGACAAACTGCTCCACCAGTTCGCCGACAAGATCCCGGGTGTCGTGGGCCTGAAGAACCACGGGAACACCTGCTTCATGAACGCCGTGGTCCAGTGTCTGAACAACACGGACCTGCTGGCCGAGTACCTGGGGCTGGAGCGGTACAAGCTGGACCTCGGGCACGCCGCGGTACGCGCGCACGGGAGGAGCGCAGAGACGCGGCCCGCCGGGGGGGAAGTCACGGAGCAGCTGGCGTCGCTGGTGAGGGCTCTGTGGACGCTGGAGTACACCCCGCAGCTGTCTGTGGACTTTAAGGTACTAAGGTGTGCACACAACAACAACAACAACAACAACAACACCGCCAACAAAGCGCGCGGTCCACAGGTGCATGTGAGCTAATTGATACTCATTGATAATCGGTCCATTTAGTGAGTTTTATTCAAACGTGATGCGCACAGTGTGCCATCAACTCCAAGCGCACAGAGGCGCGCTAACAGTCCTCTTCTTTAATAGAGTGGTGACCACTGTGATCCCGGGGCGCTTTGGCCTGTGGCTTCAGTGTCCACCTCCCTAAAGGCCAACAAGGCCGCGGCCTCTCAAGGTCTGAGGACTTCTGCCACCACATAACGTTATGGCAGAAGCAACCCCAGTAGGTGTGCAATGACTTCAACTTGATCCCCACTAGTTCTGCTCCTGCAGAATTAACTTTTTCTTTTCTTTTCATTGCCTCTTTCACGGCTTGGTGAGCAAAGTACTGTGGTGTTTATTTAGGTGTGTTGCCATTGCGATGAAAAGTGCGGTTGCTCAGGGAAGATTTAATCTAACACATCCTTCCTAATGCCCCCCCCCCCCCCTCTCCCACCACGAGGATCAGGGGCTGCAGAGAACTATCAGGAGACCCTCAGGCGTTCCTTCTCTGCCTCCCTGGAGATACGTATGGGAAGGGGGGGGAGCCGTATTTTATCCGCCTGAAGCTCTGGATTTCTTTGAGCCATAGTTCAATGCAAGAAGTAGATAATATGGAGCAGTGAACAAAGAAACTCCACAATGGATCTATTCTTGGAAATGCTAATTTCCCTTTAAGAAACTGGCACAAGGATGGCTACTGGAATATTCTGACCCAAACTGTGTTCAGCCATCGCCTCCTCACACTTCCATATAACGTAAAGAGGAAAGCGACCTCAGGGCCAGCTAGGTATTTTTTATGCATGTGAAATGCATTTAGAATCCATTTATGTTGTGGACGTTGGAGGTCCAGAGTTCATACAGCTTAGGCCTTCTGAAATTGCCTGTTAAGTAATACCACAGCTGCCTGTAGGGAAGCATTATAAAATAATCAGATAGCTCCATGGATTGTGTCTGAGAGGCAAAATGAGCCATGCAGGAAAGCACACCACTTCTAAACAATCCCCCGAAAACTGATTGTTTTTACTTTTTAAAACTGAATGAATATCTTATGGTTGGAAGTTAATTATCTATATTTGGGGGCCTCTGAACAGTCAGGTGTTTTGTCAGGTTTGGGTAAAGCAGCCAGATTAAAATGAATCTCTATAGTAACCCTCCTCACATCAGAAGAATGTGGATAAGAAAGGATAAAAAAAAGCAGGTGTTGAAAGGAATCTTTTTTTCTGACAGCTACCCTTTACACCACGTACACTTTGCACTGTGCTTTTTTTCTCTCTTTCATTTCAAATGAATGATGCTGTGCATGTGCACCTCCTCTGCAAATGTGGAGTCCCCCTCTTTGACTAAAAGTTCTTCTTAGTTGAGTCAAGTTAATGAATCAGCAGCGGCCTTCTCGCAAGGTCAGTTAGCTGCAGATTCCCACTCAGGAGGAAAAACAAAACACCAAAGTCCTGCAGAGTAGCTGGCACTGCGCCACATCCCAGCACCACTCGTGATGTAGGACAAGAGAGGCGGAAGGATGGAGGCTGCTTTCGCCGATGCTCACTAAAGATTAGGCATCGCGGCGCGGCTCTGTGTCCTGAGGGTTGCATTTCTTCCAACCTGGTAGCAGATGTGATCTTTTGATCTGGACGCTTGCAGTGCGTTTTCTGCACCCCCCCCCCGACACAGGATGGTGTGTTTGCGCAGTGAGGCCTGGCCTGGACAGGGACGGAGCCTGAAACTCAAACAGTTACCCAACAGCCAATTGGTTTCCATAACACGAGAGGCCTGTGAAAGAAGGGAGTGAGGCCGAGCAGGAATGCCGTCCTCCCTTCACTGGATACTGATGGGCCTATTTAGGAAGCTAAATGTGTGTTGTGACGACAGCGGCTCTTGCTCACAGGTATGTGTCAATATTTGCCGTCTCCGTGTTGATTTTTAATGATTATCTATGTTGCAGTTAGCGGAGCAGTGACTCCTTACCAGGGCCCCGTTCCTCGCATGTGGATAACTGAGTTAGCCGAATCGTTTTCAGGATGAGATTACATAGGTCAGGCTTTTCGGTTCCACAAAGCACGTTTGAAATCAACATGGCAACACATCCAAACACTGCTCCAGCGCAGGCTAATTTAAGTTAACTGGATAAGCTCGCTACTCCCCTGGAGAAAAGGGACAGATCGCCTCTTATTGATGGAGTATTAGTCCGAATTCCTCAAGATCATGAGGATCTGTTACCGCACTACGCTGACTTCCTGTACGAGGGACATCGATTCTTCCGACAAGGAATTGTGTATTTATAAGACCTTCTTGAGCCGGACACTGTGAACGCCACACGCCACAGCTGCAGAACAGCGTTCACCGTCCCACAGACTGAAAAAAAACTCCCCAATAGATTAAAATCCCTCTCCCTGATGTACAATATGTTTAATTATTACGTCACAAATGATTAAAATATACATATCATGGTGTTGAATTCCCCATATGCGTTCATGATCATCTCCTGCTCGTCAGCGGAGGAAAAAGAGCCTCTTCCATTGAGTTTATTTGTGGTACTGTTTTACACCTGTTTTACATTTGATCCTCGGACAGGACGGTACGACCAAAAATTCATATCCTTATATTTTACAAATCGTATTTTGTAAGATGCTGGCAGTATTCCGGTATATCGCGGTATTTCTTTTTAGTAAACAAGTTAATTCATTGATGTCGAAAAGAACCGGCCGGCGAGTTAGCTTGTTAGCCTGTTAGCCTGTTAGCTGTTGTGGCTGCTAGTGTGTCCACCAGAGGAAATCCCAGCGTCCGATCTAAATGTACAATGAATTGTTTTCTGATCTTACTTATGTGGGATTTTTCAAAACCAAAAACTATCCAAACAGCACAGAGCTCTTGCGCAACAGAGTGACATCTTGTTGTGATGGCGGGCGAACGACGACAGTCGGCACCGCTGTGACGGAAATGTGAAACCCAGAAAGTTCTGAGCCGTAAGACGTCCACATGTTGAGTCTGCTGGATCAGGAAATGCATCCAATGACGGAGAAGACCGACTGGAAGAGAGTTAATGATGCAAAATATCTCCACGTGTCGTGGTGGGCATGTCAGCGCTGCCAAGTCATTAGCAGACACTGAATATAGAAGAACCCGGCACTTTCTCCCACTATGTACTAAGTACTTGGAAGGTTACTTTAAATACGCAGTGGGGTATAACAAACTAGTAAGTGAATTATTTCATGAAAGTCATGCATTTTTCTAATAATACTACTTCTAGTATCTAAATTAGGCAGTGTTAACTTCACAAAAGTAATGCCTTTATTGAAAGTTAGAAGAAAAGAGCCACTGCACTGTTTGTTTTTTAGTCATCAGATTTTCTGCACTATGCCACATCGCAGTAAGATGAATTTTTCCCTCACTGTTTCAAACAGACCGGTCCCGCATTGTCGGGTTAGCTGGACGTGTTGGACCAATGGTGTAGATAGAAATATTTAAAAGTTCATATAGGTCTAAAAAAAAGCGATAGGCACTCTGAATACTTGATTATTAAAGGCAGTGGATGAAATCTATCACGTCAGCTAAAGGATGGAGAGGAAACCGTGTATTCCAGGTTGGTCTTTGTCTGTTAGTTTGATGATTACACACATTACAAACTGGCCAGTGGCCATTATGCCCCAGAGAGCAATAAACAACAAGGCACTTTCCACAACCTCAATTACATCACTGAGACAATTGCCACCTTCAAAGGGCTGGAGGTAATTACTATTATTACTGCTTTAGTTGCTGCGTGTGCACGGGTCTCATGGTTAGCAGCAGAGCGTTTCAGTAACCCTGAACGTTCGCAAGGCATTTAAAAAGAATCGGCTCTTCTATACCAAACCTCTTCCCATCAGCTTGAATTGTTGTAATGTTAAATATAAACTATATATTTGTGTGTAAAAATACTTACACGCGCTTAAGGTTGAACAAAGACTTTCCCGAATCCAAGATGTGTCGTCTATAAGAGGGAAAAGTGAACATATCCGTGCAAACATGCAGCGTGAAGAAATGTCCATCAGGCTCTTATGTGCTCCATGTAATTGCTCAACAAACTACTCAAGGAGCTTTATGTTTGAGAACTTATTTTGATTTTGTGGCCAACATTTTTAAAAGCAATTTTTAGGATGCAGCATTAAATCACAACACTCGTGACTTCACTTCGACATTCTTGATCCTTGGCTTGAAACTACCGACAGACCATAAACTCATGTTCACAACGTCTACCGAGATGATCCATTTAAGTGAGAAGTAGAATCATTGTGTGATCACACACACAATCATACTCCAGAGCCGTCTGGTGATCGCTCTGCTCATACTGAAGGCCACTCTTTCTGAAACCATCTCAATAAACTAGACTTGTGTTTACTGGTTTGCTCCGTCTTTCTTCCCAACTGCATCTTTTTATCTTGCCACACGCTCCACTCGGGGATGCAGTTTTGGGTGTTAAAAGAGCAAAGCGTGTTTTCATTCGGTATCCTTGCTCATCTCTCTGGGGATCAACCAGCAGCTCTTCAGCGACAGACCGCTGACTTCATCATCAGACATGTTACATCACGTTATAGGAGAGTGTCCATAAGAAGCACATCGCTTATTAGTGGATTATGAGGCGACGATTACAGTCTGCTGCTGCCTCCGCTGTGACCTCTCATCACTGGCTCTCCTCTTGCCGGCTGCCAGCTGCCGCCTGCGGTTCACGCAGCTAATTCCTGCCTAATTGAGTCGGGTGTCATTTACATACAGTGTGTGAGCTGAAGCGGACCTCAACCCAGCGCGAAGAGGAACGTTATTCACACATGCCCTAAATGTTTGATTCGTCAGAAGAAATAAGGGGGAAGGCAATACTTTTTCAGCGTAAAATGCATCTTACAAGGGAAGAGTAAAGAGCTTCAGTGCAAATGTGTAATTCAGGGATTCCTCTAATCAGCGCTGCTCGCAGAAGGCCGGGGTTTTTCATTCGGCTTCTCCAGGTGGCACCGCGGCTTCAACCCTGACAAGCTGTCACACGACAAAAGCCGCATTCACAGATAAGGTTTCTCTTTTAATCACGTGTACCTCTCTCTCTCTCTCTGCAGACCGTAGTGTCCAAGTACGGATCGCAGTTTCGTGGCAACTCGCAGCACGACGCCCTGGAGTTCCTCCTGTGGCTGCTGGACCGCGTCCACGAAGACGTCAATCTGGCCTCCCACAATAACAACAACAAGACCAAAGCCCCCGGAAAGGTAAGACTCGAGCGGGCCAGTAGCTCCTGGAGTAACGGGCATCAACGTTAGCACTGCGCGGCGTATCGATGCTGATCTAATACGTGACTCCGTCTGATTAATTACGTTCATTAATGCATTGAATAGCATGAGCTCCAGTGGCTTGATGTAGCAAAGCCATATTTCATATGATTACACAACGTCTGATGGATCAACATTTTTATGAATGATAATTTGCACATTAATTAACATGGCGCTTTTCCTCCTGTTGCCCCATGAAGCAAGTCTTACCTCGCCGACGAGGCGGTCCAGAAGTCTTTTTAATAATTCCACAGACGGCCTCATCACAGCTAACTCTCAGGAGGTGACCGCGGGTCGGTCTCCGGCGTGCATCCTCTCGCTCTGCGTCTGATGCGTGGGGATTTGGGCGTTAGGCCTGCGGGCACGCTGCGTCCTCGTGCTCCTTGAATGGAACTTCGAGCTGCTCTGCTGTGAGCCACCGACGCGGCGTGAAGTAGACATCCCTCTTTGCGTGTAGTTTTAGCGGCGTGATAACCAGTGCCGTAATTCGTGAGAAGCGCCGCAGTGACTGTTTGTGAGTCATTACAAATAAATCTACACAAACTCGCTACCCTTTTGTTTCCAGAGGGTAACTGCAATGAGTTATTCTCTCGTTTCGTCATCGTGGGGATGAAGAGACCAGGAAGTCTTACACTCTCCAGGCTATACATTGTATGATTTAGATGGATTACAATTATCATGACCGACATGTAAACTTTTCTTGCTCTGTCGTATAAATTAAGAAACAAAGAAGACTATGAACAGTAATGCACTGTCAGCACACTATATCATTAGAAAGGCACTGTCAAATCAAAAGTTAGGGCTCCTTATGCTACCATTTGCTTCTCTTTTCAACTGCAGTTGATACTCAGTCCTTCCATTTGTGAATGAGGCAGTGAGACTGATTACTGAAGACACTCAGTGAGTGAGAGAGTGCTCACCTTCCCTATCATCGAAAGTCTTACTTGACTTCTCTTCTCTGTGGTGTACTCGCATGGCCTGAGCGCCAGTGTTTTTATGAACTGCGTTGCCTTTGAGCTCAGTGGGTGATGGGCTGAGGTTTGGATCTATCGGGGGGGGTGTTGAGTGCACACGGGTCCGTGCAGGACGGAGGCCCCGCCGGAGAGCGGCAGATGGTATTTTAAACACCCAGACATAAACCTTTACAAAAAACAGCCGATTCCAACCAGGATCCCTCCACGTGATGGTGTGGATGCATCCATAGTGACGTGCCTGCCTACTTGTCTTGTTGGCCAGTCCAAATGATACTTTTGGCCCGCTGCCTGCAGTCGACCATTAACCTACAAATATCTGATAGGCTTGAACAATTGTATCAATACTCACAGCTTGTCAAACGGCTGTATCAATGCAGTTGTTGGAAGCAAACAACTCTGTTTGCTCTTCAGAGACTTCTAATGGGAAAAGCAAACAAGTAAATGGATGACAATTGGAACGCCTGCAGGGTTTGTGGGGCTCCGGTGGGAAAAAGCCAAAGGGGGAAGTAGTGCACCCGGTCTCAATCATTGTAGCCCTGATAGCAGCAGGTATCTGTGTGGTTTAACCGTCAGAAATGCCTTGATGCAAGAGATTGTGTCCCAATCAGTCCAAAAAACAGTGATATGGGATTGGGGGGGGGCACTGTGTATAGAATATTCTGCTTATAAATAAATATCCTTTGCAACAACAAGAAGGAGAGAGAGTGAAGCAGCACGTTGGCCTCTGTCCAAAGCGGACAATCTCTTGTGACAGTTGTCTCTTATGTCTGTCCAGGCCCTCTGCCATCCGCCAGCGTGGGCTACAGACACCACAGTCGTCGGTGCATTTCGGTTTCATCAGCGCGGAAACATGCTGCCGGATAGGCCTCTACTCAGTACCACAAAAGAATACAGGAATGATCACTGTCTCCTCAGGAATCATGTGCTCCACACTTTGTTCTATCTGCAGCAGCGTGCCTCTCACACACCGCTCCTCTGGATGAATGTGCAGCGAGGTTGTGGTATGCAGCGGGCTGTCACTGCCCCACCCACAAAGGAGCTTTGTGAGGGGACAGCGAGGGCAGGAGACGAGTAGTTGCAAGACAAGTCCCCGAATCACGCTCCCCCCCCCAGACTTTAAAGACCCGGCCGTGATCACGTTTGCCCTGGGACGGCTTGTTTGTTTGTTCCCTTTTGTTGGTTCACCTCCGCGTTGCTCCGCCGGGGCCGGTTGGCTAAGTCATCCAGGGTCACAGCCCACTTTACCAGTCCACGCACGTCCCCCGTCCCCCCCCTCACAGCCCGAGGAGTCGGCGAGCTCCATCCTCTCCTGCTGCCTATTCAGGAGCCGGAGGACCTTCACTAATTGCTTTCGTGCATTCACTGCTAGTTACCTCTTAGCACCGGAGAGCCCACGGGAGGGGGGGAGTTAAGAAAGTTCACTTCCCTCTTCCATCCACAGCCCGCTTGGACTGTGCTGTGCAGTCACAACCAGTGACTCTCTGGAGTGGTTTGCATCGGTAACGGAGGGTGACAGATCACCGCCCTGCTCACACACACAAGCAGGCCCACTCTCAATGCACACGCTGCAACATTTACCGCCGACTCCCCGTGGCTCTGACCTAATGTGGCGCACATTCTCCCTCAGTTTGTTGATTGTTTATCGCTTAGGAGACGCAGTGTGAAGCTCGCGCTGGCTGTGCCCCCCCGGCTATGTGAATGTGTTTCTTTGTGAGTCGCGGGAAGAAAGAGACACTTGTTGTGCAGCGCTGGTACAGAGGAGGAGAGGTGAGACGGAGCTCTGACGGGGCGACGGCGGTAAGCAGTAGTGACAGCCAGAGAGCGAGAAATTACCCCTTTGATTCCACGTGACAAGCATTGCCGAGGAAGTATTCACATTCAACCAGGTCTGGTTTGAGAGACTTTCCTCACACAAAGGTCCGGACCGTCACCGCAATCGATGGGAGCATGTTGCTCAAAGTTGTGCTTGGTCCTAGTGGCGCTTCACCGCTAGAAAAGCTGCGCCGGTTAACATTCGATAATTCTCCATCCTTCCTCAGTTGTAGGTCCAGACACAATATGACCTTTTCTTTTCACAAAGTGATTACCCACCAGCTGAATCGCTCTGACTGGATCATGATCAGGAAAAATGCATTACAGAAGAATAAAGAAGCAATTTGAGCAATACATTAACTAAACATCATGTAGGTTGGGTGGATGAAGCAGGACATGCCGGCGTTTACTCTCACAATACGAGACAAATGTTTTAATGATTATCGACCAAGAGGGTTACGCTTTAAACAGCTATTAACCATGAAGCCTGAAATACGTTGCACCGATCTGCCTTAGTTTAAAAAACAATGTACATCAGCCAGACGATCAGCATGAGTGCTGTTTGTTGGCCGTATCTAACGGTGCGGCTGCTGGAACACCTGCTCAGATTAGACTGATGTCTCAGAGACGCACACGGGGGGGTTTGCTGGCTCTCCGCTCAGCCACGCACCTTCTCGAGGGAGCCGGTCCTCCTCGTGCCGCTACGCGTCACCTGCACCACAACCCCAACGATACTGGTTTATCAGCCGTGCCCTCCCTCGGCCCGGAGATGTGATTTGCGGGTGGCTGTGTCCCGACATCAGACACCGTGATCCAGACAGTGATCCAGACAGTGTGCCGAGGTTTCTAACATGGTTTCTTCTCTCAGACGCTGGCATCACGCGCCCATAAACGCACTGCCAAGCCCACAGCACAGCAGCTGCCTGTGTGCTCTCTCCTAACAGGGCTTGGTGCGACTGGTTCTGTTGCGATTCGTGCGTGCGTGCGTGCGTGCACGCTCTCCGCTCTGGCCTTCCAAGCTGAAATGGCTTCCTGCGGCTCAGAGGCCCCCAGCTGGAAAAGCAGCTTGGAGGGACGGGTCCGAATATGATCACACTGCGTTTGAGGTCCTCTGTCACCTCCGACCCAGATCACTGTTGATTGGCTAAGCACCAAACAGATGCTAAGATGACAGGTGTGTGTGTGTGTGGATTGTCAAATAAACTTTGCGTGTCCATCTAAATGAAGTCCGTCTGGATTCAAGGCGAAGGCCTTCTCCTAAAGCAGGGAGCTAGTTGTATTATATTATTGTATGGCTCTCTGCCTTCTGCAAGCCGATGTCTTGTCCTTGTCAGTAAACGCAGCTTTCTATTAGCTGGCGCTCTGCAGGGAAGCCAGCAAACCAGAAAACATTCTCTCATTCGCTCGCTTTGCAACAAAAGGAAACAAAATGACCATCAGCTGTTGTTGGATATTGACTTCTGAGCCTACATGGATGTAATTACCTCACTAGTTCAGATTTAGCAGGTCAAAGTTGAAATTGGCTCCACACAAAGCTTGTTAAGAGTCATTGTTTTTAAATCTCCATAGATTTGACGGGCCTGTGGAGAAGAATAAAGCTCTTCACAAAAGTTACATCAGCAAACTGATTTGTTGTGCGATGAATAGAAATGATTCACCAACCTGCTGGGTCTGATTGGCAGACGGCAATTTGAGTGATTCAGATTCCCTCAGCGGAGGCTTTCCAGAGAGTGTGTCGATACAATTGCCTGAAACTAGAGCGACTGGAATGGTTTAAACAGTAGTTGATGGGAATGATTTGAGCAGAGAGGCGCGCCTTTTCACGCCAAATCCAGTTTTAATACGTTCTCCTGACATGAATCTCCCCAAGAAGACAAATGGATTTAAAAAAAAGCAAATTATCAATCCAGCCTCATCAACAAATGCCGGCGTAGCGAAAGAGCTTTGATTTGATACCAATAGTAAAGTTTGTATTTCTGCAGTATCACTCCTTTGATCCGCTGCACACGAGCGCCTATTTTATTGTTGATTTTAAAGCTCTTTAAAACTCTACAGCAGGTACCAGCGTCTCTGCTGAAGGATGTGTGGAGCTTTCTTCATCCTGGTGAAGCAGGAGCGTAATAACAAACCCTGTCGGCTCGGGAGGCCGACCCGCCTTCATTAGAATTCATTTGCCTCTCAGCTTCTCCTGCTGCTCTCTTACAGCTGGGCTCAATCTTCTTCAGCACGAAGATGTATTCCCCAGTAAAATGTGCCAGCGCCACTTCAACTTTCAATTACTTTTCTTCCAAGTTTCTTATCATTTATTTTTCTTGGAGAATCTGTTTGAGCAGTATGGGTTTTGAGCAGGGATGCGCTCCAGAGGCAGATAAATGTGGCATTAGCGGGCATTGATCGGCTCCACCGGACCCTCAAAAGGGTAATGTCGATGCCATAATGGCCCGGTGGTTGTCTCTCACATCTATTTTTACCGGTTTGTCAAACTACCGAAGGATTTTCCGCCCATGAGGTTGCTTTCCTTCAGTGCTGGATATATGAGGCAATGACCGATCGGCGTCCTTTAGATGAGCCCTGCGCACTCTGGCCTTCAGCCTCCGTGCTCCCAGCAGTCAGTCAGGTACAACCCCGAGGTCGGCTTGAGTCCACGCGCCGCCCCCCCCCCCCCCCGGGGGAGTAATGGGCCAGAGGGTCAGAGAGAAGGGCTTCCATCGCCCGTATCGCCGGGGCTATTTATAGGGAGCAGGGCCCACAACAGGCGGCGCTGTTGAAGGAGACTGTCCATTATTTATCCGCCGTGTGGACCACTTAGACCTCCACTCACCCAATAGTGCTCCCCTTTCTCTCACCCCACCCCTGTCCATATCAGCGCGCGCACACACACACACACACACACATTCTGCACACCTGGCCCACTTCTCCTGCTCTCTGTTACGATCGCCGCAGGGATTAAGGTGCTGTTGGGTCGTGTTCTCAGTCACTCCTCTATAGTGCTTTTCTTCAGCTGCTGCACATGTCCGTCTCCGTGTGTTTCCACAGCTTGTTTAAATTATTTACATCGGGGGCCATTACTGGGACCATTCACCCCCCCCATCCATCCACGACGCATCTCCCCAACCTCCCTGAAAACGCATCAGGGCGAGACGGGGGTCTGTGAGGATGTGGGCGCTCATTTCCTGGGTTTCTGGGAGCTCCTTCGCGGTGGGTCTACTCACTGAAACAAAACCGCTCGCGGCAACGAGCGGTTTTGTTTCAGTGAGTAGGGGTGAATAATTGAAAGCCTCCGCGACGGGACGGGCTGTGCCGTTAATCTGTGTGATTTTGGGCTTTGAGGCTGAAGTACACATGACCAGGAGTCAACAGTGCCGGAGACGCGGTGGTGAGCTGCTCGTCTGTGTTTGCGTCCTCGCTGCTGCCAACGTTTCTTTTTTTATCACATCGATCTCGCTGTGGGAAGCTCCTCTCAGTGAAAGACAGAGGAGGGATTTTTATCGCTCTCGCACTCAATATTTTGATGGAGTTCATATTCACTTTTGTCTAATCCCAGGGGGGAGATAATCCATAAAACTGTATTTTGAGGTAGAAGCCATGTTTATTTTTTAATAAAAATAACTTCGGAGTAACATCGATTCCCCCAAACTGTCATTTTTTCAGGATAGCGTTGTCATTAAAATACAGTGCTGTCAGCTGGTGGTGTTTGTTGTTTGGATAACGCGTCTGAGCCGCAGCAATGAGCTCCGAGTCTCCGTCTCTCTTTCCACACACTCGTTTTGAGTCGGCAGTGAAAATCCCAGGCGGTGACCTCTGGCCCTCCGCTGACACTGCCGGAGGCCGGGGGGCGGCCTCCCGCCCACCACTCCGCTGTATCTTTGTCATTTATCTATATCCCAGAAATCAATTAGCACGTGGAGGTGCCAGGGTGAAGGATTGGAGTTTTAATTTTCTCCCTGCTCCCCAGCCACTGGCACACTACTGGCAACGAGGCTTATGGATTAAGCAGAGGTAGACGATTCTCTGGCTTTGCATATCTTGGATATTGTTAATTATTTTGGCTTGTATTCCTCAGTGTTCACGTTTCCGCCGTGAGTTGCCGTGGTTCGTCCATCCGATGATGCGGATCTGTTTCCCCCTTTAAGATATTTCCTCTGCTCGGACATTAAACTTCAGCCCTGCATAACAACTTTAAATAAAAAAATGTTCTCCAATGCCTCATTACGGCAAACGGTCACAGCCATCGGCCATCTGTACCTACAGAGTTAAACATCGTTGTTCCGCGTGGTGAATTAACACCAGCAGCAGGGAAGGAGGACCTACTTGGCTCTAGTGAGTGCAAGAACCGTGATGCGGATTGATGACGGCAAAGTGTTGATTAGATATTGTATAATTTACAACTTAGTGGAGGTCTGTTGTTGAAACTATCCATTTATTTTCCTCTGTCTGCTCTCGTGGTGTCATTTTGTCGCGTACGGCCGCCCACATACTACATTGTTTGTGCTCCCAACAAAACCTCACGCTCATCTGTCCTTTTTAGACTGTTATTTTCTTGTTTCAAATGGAACACAATTATTGCTGAGTATTTTAGAACCCACACCGCTAAAAGGGGCCCCGCTACCTCGGAAAAGCCCAGAGTCATCGCCAAGCGGCGGAAGTCGCGACCTGCGGGATGCGAGGATGCATGAGGTGTGCAGGTCATGACCTTGGTATTGCTTTCTACGAATCTACGGTGCAGTGGGTATTAGATGGAGAATGCTGGTGTGTAAAGGTAGAAATTGAAACGTTTCCCCCAGTAGAGGGCGGCTCCCGTGGCGCACCTGACTAAAAATAACAGATCTCTCTTGTCCGTCTCTTTAGCTGCATGTTTTATCGGCTCAAAGTTGACATATTTTCCTGGCAACCAATTTCAAAGATAGCATCTCAATTCTCACCATGATCACTTGGCTGCAGGCGGCAAGATCCGACATCCGTAACCTGCTCCACCTCCTCACCGCAGCCACTGTCAATACGCGGCCGGCACCTTGCAGTCTCTTGAAACGGGAGAGCCGGACATTTCTGAGAAGTGATAAGACCGGCTGTGTCTGCACTCGGTGCCCTCGATGTTGCTTTGTTATCTCCACATAATTATAGCAATGGAATCTGTTCCCAAGTATGTGGAGGAAAGGGAGGTGAAATGCAGAGCTTGTTGATGGTTAGATTAAAGGGAACTCCCAGCCGCTGAATACATCTTTTTAGGACTAAACATTGCATGTTTTATCTGAACCAGCAACGTGAAGATCGGCTGCGTTTTGACAGTTTCAATAACCCCAGCGTCCGTGCGGCGGCTGAGAGGGGGCAGGAGCTTGCTATTGTACGTGCCTGTCGAGGCAGAGCAGGAAGCTCGGGTTTCGGTCTGTGCGAAACTCAAATGCTCTCGGAAGAATAGGCTCTGGATTTGAAATGGTGGTGAACTGAAAAGGACCCTCCTGTGTCTCTGTCTCTGTGTCTCTGTCTGTCTCTTGTGTCTCCTCACGCGCACGGCCTCCACATTCCCGCTGAACATCAGAAATTCTAAACGTCCTTTCGGGCCACGGTCGCGCTGCCCGGCCCGGGAACGGCGGGCAGCCGGCACGCGGGGCACCAGGAGCTAGAAATCACCGTAAACGGAGAGTTAGCGCGTGTGTCCGGAGATGGATCGGCGTGATGGGTGTAAAAGCTCTGCTGAAACAAGGCGACTCCTGCACCCGGGCCATTGTGTGCCTGGTAGCGTGGGAGCGGAGTAATGCTAACAAGGTGCTTCGGGGCCACGCGATGGCCTCTTTAGCAAAAGAATGTTTTTCAGGGCAATTAGCTTGGGTGGTTAGGCGTGAAATAGAGTACGGAGACGTCCCTACCGAGGCAGGGCGACCGCTCATTGTAACTGTAAGCACTTTAGATTTAGTCCTCCGCACGAGGTTTCACCTTGGAGGAAACACACTTTGCTTTCTTGGAGAGAGCTTAATAAGAAGACTGATGTCACTGTCAGGCCTCCATGGTTTAAAGTTGAAGCTACTGTAGGCAGTCAACCAACTGGCCTGACCTTATTACCCAGTGTACCAAACGGTTTATTTAAAACATTGTATAAGTCCTTAAATAAAGGGTCATTGTGCAGTAAAACAATGTGTGTGCGCCATCCCACTAATTTGCCACCTTGCCTTTCAGTTATTACTGTTTAAAATAGAAAATATAGCAAAAATGACTTTAATCTCGTCTAAGGGCGGCTTCCTTCTGTTGCGGGTGAATAGATGAGTCTAAACGGCGTCTGCTCGAGGGGGGGGGGGTGTTTAGGTCAGTGCTTTCCGACGCTTATGAATAAAACTTTATTGCCATGGAAATGGAAGAACGCTGCATGCTTCCTTCAGCCTCTGAAAGGTTCCCAGATTCTTTTGTTGCACTGCCACGAAATACAGCGCGAGTTTTCACTGACAGTGATGGAAGCTGAACCACGGCGGGTCTCCGTGTGTGTGACAGCGCCGTGTTTCATGGGTGGCCTCCTCTGTGCTGCAGGGCCCCGGTGGAGCTGAGGAGGTGCTGTTTCCTGACCCGTCGCAGTCCGAGCAGCTCAGAATCCAGCACAGCTTTGTCCAGGAACATTTCCAGGCACAGTACAAGTGAGTGTCCTCTCCCGACATACCACACGCGCACACACACACACACACACACACAGGCCTGCCAGGAAGGCAATCCACAAATATGTCCACAACAAACTTAAAGGCCTCTTAAGTCTTGTGAAGATGCCCTGGCGTAATAAAGACTGTTTGCTAAACTACATAACTTTGCAACAATAAAACAACGGGGCTCTCAAACTTGGGATTGGCGTCTTTTTTTTTACCGTTAGCCGGGCCAAAAACACCACTCACATTAGTCAAATTTAACAATGTGGTGCTTTGTTAGGCTCAATTTCTGTAACCAGCGTTGCATTAAAGCACGGTGCAATTAGCGTGCTAGCGAGCTAACAAGTGGACATCTGGCTACTTGATGAGCTTGCAAATTGGCCGAAGCTTTTAGTGACACACTGATTACACTTTACCGCCGTGTGTTGTCACCTTAACAACTATTCACAATTCCCATTTTATCAAATCACCACAGAAAGCCGGCCAAAGGCCGCACTATTCCTATTCTATCCCCCTCTTTATAGAAAGATGTAAACATACTTTGGACAAATACAAGCAATAAAGCAGTAGTCTAATCTTATAATATAATGAAAAATAACATTATACACTTACTTGCTGTACCGCACCAGGCCGATGTTGTTTCTCTGTTTATTACTCTATTCTCTATTTTGCCGTTGATCATCAGCTACTGACGACACTGACTTGTTGTCTGAGACGGACTTGATCTGCTGCTGCGTACTTTATTCTGCATGAACAGCTGAAAGGAAAGGGCAGCGTGGTGATTGTTAAAGAAACAAAAGGAAACCGTGAATGCTGAATGACGAGCAATGACAAAGGGTCGATTCCCGGAACTAACAGCCGCTGCCCCGGTGCGACAAAGAGCCCCGATGCTTGTTTATCCAAAGTTTATCCGTATGATGCGCATTCCACGTACTATATAAGCCAGTGTGACTGTCATTTCCTACAGTCATCAGGTGCTCTGAATGTTCCCATGAGAAAGGTATCAGGCTGAGCAGCGACTGTCATGCGTCATGTATTTGGTCATTAAGATGCTGCATCCAGACAGATGAGTGGCTGGAATGTAATCTTCTAATCCCCCCCTGCTGTGTAACAACATTTCGAATGCAGCTGGATCTTTGTGACTCCCGTCAGTGGTCCTCGAGTTGAAGAGAGCCAGTCAGTTTTCTTTACATGAACTGTACACCTGTCAGCTGTGGCCCACTGGGGGAGAAGTGTCATTCACATGTCGAGATGACCCACTCAGCTGTGTGCCGGTTCTGGTCCATGAAAACATTTATTGCTGTCATGTAAAAATAGATATTTTCTCAGGGATGTTTTGGGGTGTATCTTCTGTCTCCAGCTCTTGTCTCCATTCATTAACCTCTGTTGATTTTACAGCTCTTCAAGCTGATCTATGTTGGATTAATACCTTTTTTCAAGTACTCCCTCTGGTTTGTAGCTACCAAATTTGGCATCTCCGTGTGACTGGCCAATAATGCATCTGGTAGAGCGTGGCCGGTCTCTTAATTGCCGGCCTCCCTGTCAAATGTCTCAGCCGTGACAGCGCGGGTGTGTCCTAGACAGTAAGCAGCACTCGCTACCCGGGGACACTGTGCTTGTCTTGGCTGGAACAGGGAACATCTACACGAAGCACAAACTTTACAGAGGGACATATACAGCCAGCGTACCGTCAGAGTGCCTCTTAACAAAGCCAACGAGCATGCATCGCAGGGCTGAGAGTGTTTGAATGGAGATGAATGCCTTCCTACTGCTGGAATTGGTCTTTGAACAAATACTTCCTGACTCCCGAGGCCCCACCGTGGTAGCACTTCACAGCGCAGCGTCCGATGCAATCCAACATCTAGAGTCGACAGACCGGAGGATAATCCTTGTAATGGCACGGTTTGTCACCTCTCCCATCATAAAAGCTCAAACAACTTGCATCTCCGTCCGAGCAAGCCAAGCCCAGACTTGTTGGACCTTTTATTTATGTTTTCTGCCGTCAGTCTCCGGAGCCCATCCACAGATCTCACCTGTTACGTACTTCTCCACCGTCTCTGACCAACGAAGCAAATCTTAAATCACACGCGGGACCGGGATCGCGGTGTGTACTCGGCCCGAGACTGCAGCGAAAGTGTCTTTCTGTCGCGGGCAGCCGAGCATTTCAGATTACAAACGCGGTGCAGTTTCAGCGCGGCTCGTCTTACCTCCGTGCCACCTTCTCCCAGAGGTCCTCTCGATCATTACATTATCTCTCCTGGTGGATTTGTTATTGGTTAACTGGAGTTTGCAGGGGCAGTGATGGGTCTGTTCATGATGTGCTTGTTAGTGTTTGTGCCCCTTTCCTATCTCGGAACATTAGTGTGGTGAATAAACTAGAAGAAGAGAAGAATAAGCTGCCAGTCTATTTAATTTGTACCTAGTGAGAAAAGTATTGCCTCTCTCCAATTACATATAGACACCTGCGTTACTTGGGGAAAATGCAAAGCTCCAGCAGTGTGCTGAAGTGCAAAGCATGAAGCTCTGGCTCTCTTCAGCCCGGCTGCATCCCAGACAGCGGCATACAAACCTCTCAACCTTTTTGCGCGCTTCCTCCATTAGAGCATCACCCGAATATCACCTCCCCCCCCGGTGCTCCTTTTCTCTCTTTAAGTGTTTTAGAGCGGTGCCGGCCACATCTATGCTTTTTTGCAAAGTGTGATTCGTATGCACGGAGTGCAGCAACCCTCACTGTTTCCTGGCGAGAACCAGACATCCGTAGGGCAGCCATTCGGCTCTGCCAACAGGGAGAGATCCACTAAGAGCCAGTGTCAGCTGGGGCTGCTTGAACAGAGCTTTATTTATTATCCCCCCCTCACCTCCCCCTCGCCGGGGCCGTCAGGTGCCGTCCAATAAGGGGAAAACACATTTCAACAGTTCATCTGTGGGTCTGATGGCGCGTACGTAGGAGGCCCCGTGACGGTTGTAGAGAACGCAGGAGTTACGAGACAATGTTAATATGTTTATGATTTAGGTGAGATGGACGTCTCCCCCGGTTCGCGCACTCTGCTGCTGTTGGGTTGTGCTTCACACGGGTCTATTTTCAGTTTATGTGCAGCACCGAGCTTTCAGTAGTGTCACAGTGGAGAATCAAACCTGTCATTATGAACGTTTTTCACCGCTATAATTTAGAGAAGTGACGTTAGCTCATCATGAGCCGTAAATAAATGTTTACCCCGAGATGTTTAGTTTACAGTATTCTATTCAAATCCATTGACGGTGCTGTGTTCTCAATGACTTTGTGCTTTCTTTTAGGTGTAACGTGCGTTGGGAACTTGATATACTCAAACAGACGCGCTGCTTTCAGCTTCCTGATCCCTGGGATACAGTCACTCCGTCACTCCGTCATAACAAACACCGGCAGAGTTTTAAGGACGGGACCGGAACATAACAAGCGTGTCTTACTCAGAGTTGATTGAGTTTATTTGTTCAGTTGTCAACCAAATCACATTTTTTATTCCCTTTTTGCAATAAATGATGAACTGTTGATATTCAGGCCGGTCGGGCCATTATTCATCACACCTACTTCTTTCAAATTAGTAGAGCTGCTACACAATCTTTCTATTTGCAGATATACTCTATACCTCAGTTTGGTTATCACTGCTTTTAGATATCGCCTTATTTAAATTAGTGGACAGAATATTTACAGTCTTTGCACACTGAGGATTCTCAGTCATGTAATTAAAGAGGTTGATGGAAGCCCCCTATTCAAGATTCACTTAATTGTTGAGTATTTACAGAAAGTCTTATTCAGGAAATCCGGCGCGGATTTACTCCAAATGAGGGACAAAAGATTTAATTAAGTTTCAGGTCCGTTTACTAAATCACATCCAGCCATCAGTCCATTAGCTTCTGTGAGCTCTCTGACTCATTGTTGAGATAATTGGCAAACTGTAATACGTCCCCCTGTGAACCCGAGTGGGATTCATTGAAAGGGGTCCATGAACAAAGGGGCCGGATGGAAAACTGTTGTAAGAAGAAATCACGCATCTGGCCAGTGTTCATCCAGGTGCGGAGGAAGAAAGGCCATCGCATAGCAAAGCTCCGCACTTGTCGGCTGCGCCGTCAGCGCAACGGCCGCGGAGCAAGCGCTGGCGGGAGTGATGCAACAAGATGGAAACCGCTTCGGCTTGTTTCCCGTCACACCCCGGGGGGCTTTTTCTGCTGCGTGCCACCCCGCCCGCTCGTCTCTCTCTCTCGATCCTCACCGGTTGCATCACTCACCCCGCTCCGTTCTCACAATCAGATCAAGAGGTTCCTGCGTCGCTCACTTGGGTAACACGATTAGACGGGCTCCTCTCCTGCTACACTAAATCAGGAGGAGGACTTTGTGGTCGGTTTGTAAAGGCTAATGTAAATGTGTGTGCTTCCTTTTCCTCCAGATCTTCGCTGACATGCCCCCACTGCATGAAGCAGAGCAACACCTTCGACCCCTTCCTGTGCATCTCGCTCCCAATTCCTCTGCGCCAGACCAGGTAAACACAACCGGTTTTAACCCACAGATCGGCGCCTGAAATCCCGACGCGTGGCTGGTGGTCAGTTCTGAGGATCAACGTCTCTCAGATATCGGAGTCCACTCAGCAGCCAGTTAGCAAAACTGTAATTAGTTTTTCAACCTACGGCTTTCTGAATGAATTAGACCAACAGCATGAAATATTTTAAGTGGGGCGGGTTGGCAGACACAGAGACGTAGATTTACCGTACGGATGAGAGAACAGTGTCATTTCGAGGAAAAGGAAAAGTGCAACGATTCTTTAAACGTTTAAAGAAGGGTTGCATTAGGAAAACCTGGACAACAGCCAGCTGTGTACATGCCCTACAGACAGTAGGAGCTCTGGTATTAGGATGGAGAAGCTGATACTGATGTAAAACCCTCTCCGCATTGAGGCAGATTGAACTTAGCATCACATCAGCCTCCCTGTCGCCAACAGGAAAGCCTGACATTTTCTTCTTCTGCAGGTATCTGCACATCTTTTAGTCTGACCACTAGTGCTTGTGTTGACTAAACTAAATTCCACTATTATCCATCCATCTCTCCGTTTAAAACTGAGTGGAAATGTAGTTGTCTCCGGCCAGAAGTGCTGTATCAGATTGGTTCACTAAAGCTCACTGATTGTGAGCTCTAAGCCACGAAATAGGCCGGCACACTTCAAATGTTGCACAGATTTGAAGAGGGTAGCTCTTATTTCCTTTGTGCTAAGCTAAGTATGCAGTCAAGGGGCTTCCGTCCCCCCACATTTACAAACTAGAATAGAGGAAAGAGGAGTGATAACAGACCTCAGCGGTGCTGCTCGGTCTCTCATTCACATACTCCACCTGGAACACACAGAACAGCCCCATCCATCTCATTCTTGCCGTGAAAGCAAATACATTTCGTAGTGAAACCACAAATCTAAACATAGGTATTTGTCAGGGCTTTGTTAGCTAAGATATACCTTTTTAAATGAGCACAGCACCTGCAGGTTCTCGTTCCTGTGGGCGACTCACAGAGGTGTGCTGATAACTATTTTGAGCTTGGCCACGGTTTCTGCTCGCTAGTTATTTCCTTCCTGTTACTTTTCAGAATTGAAAGAAGTCACACAAGTTCAGCCAGCATCCCTTCTAATTTTAGAGAAAAAGTTTTGAGGAGCTTTTGTTGTGACAGCGAGCCGAGAGTCGAGAGCATTTAGTTGCCGTCCTCTCTTCTCGCTGTGTGGCAGACGGGGCGAGAGAAAACACTTCTGAGGGATGAAACGAGAAAGGAGCAGATGGATTGTCTTTGGAAGCACTTTTTTAATGCATCTCTCTGTGTGAAGAGTTCAGCTCGCTCGCTGCCAGATCATGTCTGTGAGCCGCAAACGCATATTGTTTGCTGGCAAACTTTTCCTTTTCCCGGCCGTCCGTCTGCTCTTTGCATGCCGGGTGGCTTTGTGTACATTTGATGCAACGCCTGCTGTGTGACCATGACCATTAATCAAATGAGCGAACGCGTCAGGCCGGTGCATATCTATAGGCTCTTTGTAAGATGGGGGCAAACTAATTGCAGAAATCAAGAAAAATTGCATCTCAAATGTATACAAGGACCAACAGTACCCCCTCTCCTCCGCAGAGCGTCTCAGCAGATGGTTTTGTCCACGCGGAGAATGTAATTGGGATAAATTGTGGATACCTCGTTGAGTTTAGGCTTGATTAGTGCAGCCACTTACTCAAATGACTTTATTCTGTTTTGCACACAAATCAAAGGCGTAAACATGTTGCTGTCAGATTTAACACATTGTGCCTGACAACAACTGGTAAAACTACAAATGTCCAGTGTTATACATCTTTAAACTAGTCCCAGAATAACTTCAATAATTTCCTGCTAGTTTATAAATCAATTTAGGTTCCCAACACCAAGATGGTGGACTGGTACCAGGTCTCATTCAGTACAGCACAAATTATAACTACCACAACAAATGTACATACTTTATAACCATAAACTATGTTCAGTGCTCCCAATACAATGCACTGATACATGAAGAGTGTGTGAAGTGTTGAAATTGGCTTTTTTTATTTGGTAAAAACCCTTCAAAACCACTTAGAGCAAATAAAGCCGAGGTTAGTTTTTATTCTTTTTTGGAATCACAACATGCAATAGATCGTGTGTACAGAATTCACCAACATCATCATATTACAGTACCAATATTCGTTTTGACGTTTTATCCGAATGGATCCGGGTTTTGTCTCCAAACAAGCAGGACGTGATCTCCCTCATTAGCTTTATTCCTTAGCGTGCAGTGAATCCTCATCCCTCGCAGCCTCATTACACCAGGCTCTCGACCTCGCCAGATGACTTCGCTCAACCTTTTCTTATTCATAGACTCATTTCTCCGGGGGTTTTTTCTTTTAATTTGGAACTTTCAGGGGCATTGTTTGTGCACATGTTCTTAATTTCTCAGTTCTTCATTTCCTTTTTTTTCTTTTTCTTTCCTTCAAGTTTAGGCCATACATTTCTCCAAATGATATTTCTGGGGCGTGCTTTTCTATTTCTCTACAGACTTCCACAGGTACCTGAAAGGGCTCCTCTGTTTCTCCTCAGTGTGCTGTTATTCACAAAAGCCATTATGTCCCGGCGCCCTGCTCATGTCAGCGCTCCCTCTGGAGAGGTCAGCGCCAAGCGCTCCCTGTTTTTAAAAATGCAATAGAGATTCCATTATTTGGCGCACATAAAAATAAGTCATAATGATCTATTATTAATGTTAAAGTGTATTGATTTATTCATGAAAGTCTTCTTTTGTCCCTTCCCGGGCCGTAGAGGAGGCTGCAGTAGAAATGGCCCAGAAACGTAACTGGAGGTTGTTCTAATCCGCACCGTCCCTGATTGTGTTTTTTCCGTTCGGTGGCAGGTCGCTGTGTGTGATTCTGGTGTTCAGCACCAAAGGTCAGAGGTACCTGCGGGTCGGGCTGGCCGTGCCTCTGTTTGGCTCCGTGGCCTTCCTGAGGAGGATGGCGGCTGACGAGGGGAAAATTTCCCCGGACCAGGTACGTAAATACTGAACCGGCGACTTTAACGGAGCACCCCGGCGCTCTGTGGCTCGAACATCAGTGTGACGCCAGTGACTCGTCAATCTTATTCTGACCTTTTCCTGGTTACATTTTTCTCACTAATGCAATAGATGGCGTTCCATAAAGTGGGTTCAAAGTTCACTCCCAGTGCATTATGCGGTTTTTGAAACTTTGCCAGTAACGTGTGTGTGTGTGTGTGTGTGCGTGTGCGTGTGCGTGCGTGTGTGTGTGTGTGTGTCTCCAGGTGATCCTGACGGAGGTTTACTCCACAGGCTTCCAGCGCTCCTTCTTTGATGAGGAGGATCTGACCAGCATAGCTGAGAATGATGTCATCTATGCCTTCCAGGCTCCGCCCCTCTACATCAGAGGAGGCTCGGCACGGATCTCAGGTATATAGTGGTACCATTTGAGGAGAACTAGTTTGTGGTGCTACTTAAATGTTTTCCCCTACATTGATGGGAATTTACAGATCTGGAAGCAAACACAAACTCATTCATTTCTATTGCTTAATGAAACCCTCAGCGAACGCACGTTACTGCAGAGGAGCCTTGGAGAGCACACCGAGAGCTCTGCAAATCACATCCCCCGTTGTGCACATCAGATTTATGTCTTTATTTTTCTGTTGCCTCGCTGCGTACTATGCGCTCGTTTCTCGCTCTGTGGTGTAAACGATCCGGTTCCCCTCTTCTGTTGTCCTGCCTCAAGTGCACTCCCAGCACGGTGTCACCGCCGCTGCTGCACGTGGAAATATTTGACTTATAGTGCTTTAATTATGTCGCTTAATGGCCGCACAGTGCTCCCCCCCCCCCCCCCACAGACATTCTGGTGGTCACAGACGGGATCCCCCGGGTTCACACGGGCTCAGCCTGCAGGGGCTGATATGGAGACTCAACACTTTACTGTGCAATGAAGATTATGTCTTTCACACTGACACGTTTTCCCTGTGAGAATACATGGAATAAGATATTTGTATCTTTTAAAAGTACATTCACACAGGGGATGTTCTTGTTTGCTCCTGATCTTAAGAGCCAATGCTCACAAAAGCAACAATAGCACCTTTTTCCCTGATGCACAGTATTTCCAATGATCCGCGATGCACCACTACGGGTTCTCGCTACTTGGCTCAATGCGCCCTCGGATGTGCAACTGGGAAACATGTTTGGTGCAGCAGTGTAGTTTTCCGCATCGAAACAGCTTGAATACAATGTACCAGGAACGGGCTGTGATGGAGAGAAAAGACTAAAAGATGTCCTGAAAAACAAAAACATCCCAGGAATTTTAGAAGGGTTATAGTGTTTCTTTAAAGCAGAAGCGCTTTTAGGTAACATCCACCCACTGAACACTGCATCGCTTTGCATGACCTCCATTATTTGTTTTCCTGATGTAACGTTTTTGAGGCACAAACTCCATCAGTCAATATGCAATATCAAAAAGGATCATTAGCTTGTTTTGGCATCTGATTGAAGAGAACATTTTACTTTCCTGTTGATGAGTATCCCATCCGCCTCTAACAGATTATTAATGTGCAAAAAAGTATTTTCTGTTTCTGTTTAACCAAAGATATATTAAACAGCAAACACATATCACAACATCCTATTAAATGCCCCATCATTAAATGTTTTTAGTCCAACCACAACAGTGATCTGTAATGCTTTCAGGCTGTCTGGAGCAATTAAATATGAGATCGTTATGCGTCTTCCGCAATTACCAAATCTAAAAGGCTTTTGATCCCTGAGAGACCCTTAATGAATTATCCATAAGTGCTGAAATGAAAGTCAAAGTCTTGTCTTGTGGGTTAGAAATGAGACAGAATAACAAAGCTCAGTAATCTAAGCATTTTTTCCGTGGCGTGCTAACGCTGAGGTCATCCATGTGGATGATGTCCTCAGGCGTTACATTGAACCACATGTGGTGTGGCACATGCCGAGTCAACGCTTCTTGTGGGCAATTAAAGCAAATGACGATGCACGGTGGAATCTTGAGAGGAAACCCTGTTTCAATCGAGGTGTCTTTAAGACGGCCATTAGCGGTCAGCTGCCTTTTTGCTCGTGAGACCCTTGATTGTAATGCGCCGGCATCTATTGGGCGGGTTCGGAGGTAATCTACTCACACACTCTGCTGTGAATCCTCCTGATGTGAAGTGAGATCACAGGCGGAGTCCTGCACTCTTTGGGGTAATCGCTTGCATCATCCTCCTACCGCGGCACAATCACCGCCCCACTGCACGTTAAAGTCAGACGTCCTTCGTCTTGCGAGAACACGTTGGGTCACGGGCGTATTGACTGGGCAGCGACCACCCGGCGCCGGAGCAGTGCGAGACGCTCCGAGGTGTAATGACGCATGATTGGGGACGTCTATGCCGGGTAGCGCGCTTGGTAAAAATGGCTACGCCTGTTGCGTTAAACATGTTGAACCTCTTATAACATCCTAACCGCCCGATGTGTAATTCAACGTTATTATGAAGGGTGAGTTTTACGAAGCGTTTCCCAGGAGAGCGGCACGCACTGAAAAACTGAAAAAGAAAGAAAGCTGCAACTATTGTGGTCTATAAGTAACCTGATCAGAGGAGGGATCGCGTTCCAGACCATAATAACCAAACAAACAAACGGCAAAACGCGTCCTCTCTGCTGCCTGTGACTGGCATGTCTTGTTAAGCCCACGTAGTTACTGTTGCCATGCGTGTCGAGCTGCACTGAACAATAGTGGCAGGTTAAACGGCCTAATTTTGAGTCATTTAAGACACAAGGAGACTTTGGGCGTCCAAACTATTACAAGTTAACATCATCAATCTAAAAAAGTTAACATCATCTCCATGAGCAAAGAAACGGACTGAGCATCCTCATTGGTGGATGATTCATGTAACATGAAAGTAAACCACAATCGTATCACGGCTCCGTTATCACGTGTGTTGCTACGGCGCCACTATGTTGGCGTGCTCGCGCCTGTGACTGTGCCACTCTGCCTTACAAGTGTTACAAGCGTGTTTTAATTTGCCATTTGAGATTTAGATTATAGTCCCAATTTTGAAAGAAAAGTAACAACAAGCAAACCTGTGTTTTGTGTGGAGGGTTGATGAAGGAGTCTCACAGCCAGATGAAAGACGGCGTTTGGAAGTCTGGTCAGCTGACTCCTCCGTGAGGAGATCAAAGCGAGCAGAAAGGTGGGGGTTGACTCACCTGGCGACGTGATGGGGGCCCTCCTTCTGTTATGGGCTGTGACTTTTTTTGTCCGGTGTCTCTCACCAGCCTCTCTCATGGCGGCTCTTTGCCTCCTTGCTACTCGCTTTCAGTCTCACTCTGGCGATTCTCGCCGTGTCAGCTGACCAAAAGGCTTTGGATAGTGCCATTACATCTCCAGCCATCCTTATTGTTTTTTGTGAACAGCATATCATTAACACGTCTTGTGAAATGGGATGTCACTGTTGATGTTATGAATTATTTAATACAATGATTTATTAGAGACGTTGACATGCTGGTGGAACAGCTGGCAGGTTGAGATTTGTAGCTGAATGCAACAGATAAAACCGGAGGACAAAGACAAAAGGGAGGCCGCTGCTGTTTCTCCTGGATGTAAAAAAGGAGTTTTACAAATTTAAAACCAAGAACCAAACAATAGACTTTCATGAAGTGCTACTGAAGCAGAGAGTAGTCCTGCGGGGCTATATGGCAGCAGTGAGGAGAAAAGGCCTCCAATTAGCAATGAACAAAGCCATTCCTCACACTTTTGTCATGCTCTGGAAAGGCTACAAAGCCCCCTCAAATCTTTGAATTGGTCCAAGAGGCCCACACACATCACTCCCATTTCAGAAAACAGCCCCTTCCGGTTCAGACTGCAGGCTTCTTCTTGTCGAAGTGCACAGACATGCAGTGATGTTACATTACTTCTTCATGTCCCTATGTGGCGATCAAGTAATGATCAAAATAAATAATGTATAAACTCTCAAAGCTCACACCTTCCATTTCTTTGAGATTTGACGCTGCGCTGACTAAACAACGTTGTTGTGCTGGGTATCAGTGTCAGGGACGAGACTAATATGGCATCACAGGTCATTGGCCTTTGCTGTAAAATACTCACTTGAGATTCTTGAAGCTCAGCTCTGCTGCAAACAGCCGACAAGGCCGGTCTCCTGTCCGTCCATCGCCCACTTTTTATTTAATGCGATCATCACTGTCGGACCGGTCTTACGGTAAATGCTAAACGGACTGGACTTGTATGTCTTTTCTAGCCTTCCGACCACTCAAAGCACTGTAACGCTGCACGCCATCGTTTCATCATTTCATTTCATCCGTTCATACACTGTTGAGCGGCGCTACGACAGACACCTGCCCGCCAGTTACCAACATTCAAACCATTCACACGCCGCAGTCACAGCTACGAGAGCAATTTGGGCTTAAGTGGACGTGGACACCAGCGGAGTCGTGGATCAAAAGCGGCCGACCCTTCGACCGAAGGACGACCTCGCTCCCCGCTGAGCAACAGCCGGACGCAATTAACGCGTGAGCAACAACAGAGACCAGCATGAGGTTCAGGCACTTTTCCACTTCTGTCTCGGATGCCCTTACCACGATGGTTTGATTCCTCAAAGCGCTTCTGTTGAAGTCAAAGTCTGAATTCTAAAATACATTACGTCATTTAGCTGACGCTTTCATCCAAAGCGACTTACAATGAGCGCTGCACAGCTTCCTCTTTTGGTGGGAAGCAGATTTTTTTTCTTTTACAAAATGTTCTGCCTCTATCCGTGTTTCCATCCAGCTGTGTTTTAGCCCTTCAAAAACAACTGCATCAACCGATAATGCCTCGGTTTTCTACTGTATATTATGAGTGCAGTCAGTGCCGCCCATGTGAACATTCTACCAGCTGAACATCAGCGTGTCAGCGTCAGCGTGTGCGTACATGCGGAGTTTAGCACCAGCTTGCCAATGAACTATCGCTCTGCATATAGATCAAATCTGATATCTGGCAATATTTAAATACTTGATGAGTAGAATGTGTTTTCTCCATCCTCCTGTCAAGATAAGTTGCCAATTTGTGCATTTGCTGCACAAATCCAGCCAACCCACTTGCTGCACTGCCATGTCCGGCCAGAAGAAGGAATCACGACTATTAAATAACTCACTTAGGAGCACAAATTCATATACACGGCGGTGACTATTGAATCACGTAATCTCATCTTTCCTGACTTACAATCCTCATTAGTCACATTCAGCCAATTAGGTAGTGTGTTTACGTTAAATCTATTTTGAACTTGGCGACAGTCAGACGTGAGTCATGTATTTGTCCGGCCTGCTTCCAGGCTCACAGACCTTTAAATGTGGCTGTGCAGACAGCTAATGGGATTTGGGGTGTGGGGGGTGCTGTAGCTGTGAGCAGAGTAGATCCCTTTAGGGGGCAGAGGTGTTTAATTATGGGCTTTCACGTTGTCTGGCTGTGTTTAGTCTGGCTCATCCTGTGTGTCTGTTTGACAACGAGAAAGCCCGATGCTGCAGAGCGACGAGCGGTTCGCCGGCTTCCTGCGGTGTCTCTGAATCAGTCAGAAGCTTTTTCTGTGAGATTAGGATCAACGGGAGGCTAAACATTGAATTTCATGTTGGTGTGTGTGTGTGTGTGTGTGTACCCGTTTGTGCCACTATGGCTGCAAGGTAATAGTCATTTCTAAAACACATCTACGGAATTGGAAACACACACACACACTCACATCTCACACTCCCCTCATCAATCATCCAGGGAACAAGCTAAAAAAAAACAAAAAACACATTGACACGAGCCTTGAAAGAAATGTGTAGAAACGGGAGCGTTTTTGACGGCGAGCCATGAAAAGTGATTAAACGAGCGATGAGAGCTGCGTCTCCTCCCCGGTGTCCCCGTGTAAATCTCGGCGCGACAGGCCAGGAGGTGACCCCTGCGTTTTACTGCCGTTTCATGAACATGTATCGCCAGCCATTTAAAATGAGATTTACCCCCATAAATCATTCCCCACAGCTGTCAGAGGTCACAGCCCATGTAAAATACGGCACGTTATTTCATCGAGTTTCGCCACTTGCTCCAGTCGAGTGACATCGATACGTGAGACGCCGTGCGAGCCAACCAGCTCGCCCGGATTTTATAATGTCCCACTCCTGTGTGATGAGAGCGGGGGACGGGGGGGTGGAGGAGTGGTGCCGCTTGGCGCCCCACCAGGACGGGATGTGGAGCAGAAGCTGCATCCGATAATACCTCCTGCTGAGAGTGCAGGCGGCCGTCGCTCCATCTGCTCCCCAAATAGAAAGCTGCTGCCTCGCCACTTTATGCATCTCGATTCTCCTCCTCGCTGGAGGTGTCCAGTTTAACGGCCCCGGGAATTCAGTTTGTTTTCCTCTCAAGGAGAAAAGGTGAAGTGCCCGCTTCGTCTTTGACGCTTACCAAAAGAACTGCGGTTGCGCTCGTGGTCACATGTAAAAACGCCACGTCCGCTTCCCATGACCCATTTCGGCGGCTCCTTCCAGTTTTGTCCTCACACCTCCTCCCTGAACTTGTGCCGTGTTGCTCCTTCTCTGCCAGGATACCACCACAGCCTCCCGTCATCTCCGTACTGCACTGGTCCCGAGGGGCAGAGGCTTCCTTCGTCGGGGACGGTGTCCTCCGAGTTCCTCAACCAAGGCGTCCCCGTCAAGATTCTGCTGCTGGTGTGCAACGCCGCAGGCGGCGGCCAGCAGGCTGTCAGGTAATCGACCATCAAGTGACCCTTTGCGATACGCGACCGCCGCAGCGTTAACGAGGCCTGTCGAGCTTTCAGTCACCGCTCATGTTGAAGTGATGAGGCTCTAATGTGGGCGACGCTCCGTTTGAATTGTGAGGAAAGGATAAAACTGTGTTTATTTGCTGCGAGCGTGTCCGACAAACCTGATTACCACGTGCAGAAAGTAAGCTGCCGTTATTTCCAAAGCCAAAAGGAACGTTAGTATCTAACATTATTTGGTTGTACAGGTAGCGCTCAATAAAATACCTGATCATCCACCAGAGATCAAAGTTTGAGGGATAGTGGAGGGTAGTTGTTTCTTTTCTGTAGTTATTTGCACTAAAAAGTTTTGAAAGGATTTGATCACAACAAATAGATGTTATAAAAACATGTTAGCACATTTTGTTATTGAAAGGCTTTTGTGATCTGCCTTGAAAAAGTGTCCTGTTTTTACTGTAATCAAGGTACACAGTCATCTGATCGTAATATAATCATCAATATCTGCAATTTGGCCTTTTTCAACATTGCCAACCCGACATTTGGATTTGGATTTACATGATTCTCAACAAAAGACCGTTTTCAACCACCCGAGCGTCACTTCGCACCGCGAAGCCACCGCCGATTCTAATCTGCTGTGGTCGGCTAAAACCTGAGAAGCCTGTTTTTGGTTCACTTCCGCGTGAAACCGGACCCCCAACGTTTCAACGATGAGCGCGTGAGTTCCATGCAGGAAATCAGCCCCCGCTTTCACTGGTCAACGCACATTTAACCAGGACTTCAGGGCCCAGCAAAACGCCATTTCCCGGCTCTTCTGAATTCACGGTCACTCGTTGAGGGTTTATTTTCTTTTCTTGGTTTCCGCGCCAACAGCTTCTCCGCGTGCCGCAGCTTCCGTCCGCAGTGTCTCATGTCAAGGTCACGTTAGCTCCCTGTTACAGAGAGGCCGTCTCATCTCACCGCGAGAAGAGTTCCCGAAACCCAACGGCCGAGGACTCTTGACATCTGGCACTAAGCAGAGATCAGACATCCGTCTCCTGACAGAGTCCAGAGGGATCAATATAGGTGAGCGTGCCAACGCGGCTGTGGGAAAGTCCAATCGCATCCACGTCCCGCTTTCTCCTTCAAACGCCTTCCCCTCGTTGATCAAACCGCCCGCCCGTCCCGCTCTCCTCGGGTGACAGCTGGAGGACTTGTGTGTGCCAAGAAAATGACATTGGAGTCCCGAGCTCATCTCTCGCTCTGGTTTCCTGTAGAATATCATCACACGCACATTTCTGAAATTCAGCAAAGTGTGAAAGCTCAGAGATGTCATTGATTTGTGGAAACTGTGACACCAACAGAAAGGATTTCACCAAGTTTCACATGTAAGGTTTGCTGTTTTCACATTACACCTCGGGTGTATAGTTAACTATTCCTTATAACATTCGACTCGTTCCGTTTTGCTACTGATTCTCTGTCGGGTTAGACGGAAAGACAAAACTAATAATCGATTACAGAAGCTTTTGCTGTGAGCAGGCGGAGCTGCAGAATTGCTAACCCAATGTACATACACAGTATGTTCCTATATAAATAAACCATAATGCCAGAGAGGGGAGTTGTTTTCTCTCTCCAGGTGATTCTGGACGTGTATTTGTCTCATCCCGTGTTGTGGTCGCTGCTACTCCTCTGCCACCACAGAATGTTAATAGTTACCATCCTGAACCCCAATCTGACCTAATTCACTCAGTGGTGCTCATATATGATCTAAAACAAATTGTGACTGAGGCTGTGTTTGATTCATACAAGTAAGCAATTAAAAAGACAAAATGGTGACTGCACAGATACAGCAAAGCTTTTCATCCAACACCCCTGATCACCGTGCAGTTTATTAGCACCCCATCGTCATTCCCTGTGTATGTGCATTTGTGTGTCTTTGTTGGTCTACATACATGCTCCCGTGGTCTCGTTCTAATAAATCTCAAGCATACAACGGAGGGCTGCCCTCAATTAGATGGGTGTTATGATGAATGTGTCATGTGATCTATCCTTTCACAGGGATGCTCGTCCGTCTCCTACTCATCTATTTTCACTCATTATCTCTCCCCGTCGTTCCGTAGATATGCTGTAATGAGAATTCTGCTGTAGTGCCGATAAAGTTAATAAATGGTCATTTGCATTACAATGGGAGGAAGGGACGAGCGAGTCGGCCGGGGATAATGTGGAGCGGGTCCTTGCGTGCGAACTCATTTCCATTCCTTGTTGAAGGTTTGGACCTCCGTTCTTGATGAGGGAGGACCGATCCATCTCCTGGGACCAGCTGCAGCAGAGCATCCTCAGCAAGCTTTATTACCTGATGATCAATGGGGCTCAGGCGCAGGTACTGTGCACAGTTGATCATTTATCCCTGTGTGGAAATTCATTTTCAGGGGGGTTGTGTCAAAAGTGCCAGGAGCCGGTGGCTCACAATCCCGCACACTGACGCCTACGTGTCAAAGCAGCGGCCCGTTGATGCAACGCCACGGAGACAGTTTGCCTACGAGGACAAAAGCAGGCCGCCAGCTGCAGCGCTGGATTTATTGTTCATTCTGTTTTGTATTGACTGCGTCTAAACCAGAAAACTCCAGAACTAAAGTTGCAGTGTAATAAGTCGGTGGAAAGTGTTTCCGTGGTGCTCGTAAAAACACCCGTTTACATTCTGCCCGCGTGGGGCGGGCTTGTTCTGAGGGTTGGGGACAAGGTTCCTTCCTGCTGCGCTGGCCGGGGCACCTGTAACGGGACGGGGTTTATTGGCCGGGGACGGAGACAGTAATCACATCGGTGAGTCATCGTGCAGGGGGAAAATGCATTTAATACATTGTGATGCTGGAGCTGTTTCCTCAAATCTAAAGTTAGCCAGCTTACCTGAGGCTACGGCATATTATATTAGGGTATATATATATATATATATAGCTGTGTGTTAATGAGACCTGATCAGTTCAGAAGGTGAGTCATGGCACTTTTCCCTGCACGGCTGAAAAGACGCGCGCTCGCTTAGTTTACTCGCCACGGCTTTGTGTGACTCCGGTTCAACGCGAGGCGTCATGATAGAGGTGCAAACCGGTGGCTCGGATGCACCCCTGCTGTACACTGTTGAATCAATTACTCACTCCACTTAAGCCGAAGGGGACGCTTTCTCGCCAGTTTCTGCTCGCTGGCTGCTGGCGGCGCTGCAGCGGGCGGGTGGGCGGGCTCGCAGTGCATCACTCGGTGGTCTTTGACGAGAGCCAGCAGAGAGGCGGCGGACGAGGAGGAGATGAAGAGTCAGGTGCAACGTCTTCAGGATCTCTGTTGGAGATGCGCTGTCTCCTTTGGGCCATCGATTCAAAGCGGGCTCCTTCAGTGTAATCATTTTACACGGAGCAGATGTTTGCTCTAAATCTTTTATTCATCTCCTCACTACCCGCGGTGTTCTTGCATCAACGAATCACACAAACAAGTGTATGTTTCCGTCGCTGTCTAATTTTAGATGCGGCGAATGTGCAATTGAAAAACAAAAGAGCAGGGCCTCCTCTGACAACTTTTCCCTGCTGCTGATACTTCATCTCAGCAACGGCTGGCTTGATGCTCGCCAGAGCAAGTGTAACTCAGTCTAAAGCCAGAGAGACAACTTTGTTCAGCTCATATTCGATCAACAGCGTGGAATAGTGACCTGACCAGCAGGCAGCTGGCTCGCAAACTAGCTTCTCTTCATGTTTCCTACTGGCCAGATGCAGACGCACAAAAGTTTACTGTCTGTTTGACTGCTATTCTGTTTTTATTTTGCCAATTGATGTGTGTTTCTAACAACGGTAAATCCCTCTACACACACACACGCACAAGGCTTAAACTCACCACATAGTGGATCACTGTTCTGTGCACACGTCATAATTAGAGATCTTTTGCTTTGTCAGGCTTTAATGGCACAAGCGTTAAGCACACTCAACACAAAAAGTGATCAAACCTGTTTGAAAGCGAGCCCGGGCATTTTGTCAGGGGGAAGCGTTTAAGAGACGGGTGCAGCCGCTGTACGTGTGCGGTCTTCTGACAGGCTTCATGCTGTCAGGAGAGCCTGACCAGACCTCAGATGCTCGTTTGTTCAGTTTTCACACACACACACACACAATGAGGTGTTTCCTCTTTTTTTTCTGATGGAAAAAGTAACCAGCAGCCAAAATCCCGAACACAAAGTTATTTGATCTCCCCTGAAGCGGAGCTATGAATGGAATTAGAGAATCAGTGTTTTGGGGCAAGACAATTCTGTATTTAACATGCGGACCTATGGATCTTTCTGTCTTTCTGCGCAGTCAGAAGCTCAAATCCAAACCATTTGGAAGGTGTTGAGATGTCTGCATTGTGTCTTAAAGGAATTCATACACGTGGTTTATGAAAGCGTGTTCAGGGAGAAGAAGTTGGCCGGACTCTTTGGGTGGTCTTCACGTCACAGGAAGCCCACGCAAATCTGTAATGAAAAGAGAACTTATTTGGGGTTTACACTTGTCATCCCGCCTCTTATTTTATTTTTCCACTTTTTGTTTTTCTTGCGGCACGTTGAAAGGGATCACGCGGAAAAAGTTGATGAGTTCTCTGGAAAAGCGCCACACGACCCCCGAGCGCCACGGGGGGCAGCTTGATACCCGCCGCGTGCGTCAACGCACCGCTGAGCGGATGATAACACGGTGTTGGTTACGCGGCTCTGTTATTGGTTACAGCATCTGGCGGTTATTCATTCCGGCGGGTTTCGCGTGTTCGGCCTGTCGATGTTTTGCAGGAATGAGCTGTCCTCGTCCTCAGAGCGATCCTGCTGCGCGGAGCTTCTCTCACTCCGAGACTCCGAGTGGGTGTTTCAGTTTGAGTTCAGCCGGCAGCGTCAACACCTGATTTCACTGGAACAAGAGAAAATCTATTTCATTTCTGCAAAGCGCTGGTGAAGCTCCTCCAATCTAAGCAGATCTCAGAGTAATATAAGACGGCTTCAGCTGAGGACAAGAAGATATCAGAATAATATTTGTTTTCTTTCTTTTATCGGCTCGGCTTTCCAGACCTCTAGAGAGGTACGAGAGAGTAATCTGATGATCCGTGGGTTTATCATTGGCTTACTTTTCTGTAAAATAATACTTTGAATGCAAACAGAACGCTCTGCGTCCAGCTGTTACATGTGGATTCAAACTGAGAATATTAGGCCTGTTTCTCATGTTGGCCCACTTTGTTCTCCAACACTTCATGTGCCAAGGCTCAAGCCTTCCTCTGAACCTTCTCGATAGTCCGATCGAACACGATCCCCCGTCGCTTCCTTTGTTTGCGTTTCCCATTTCATCTGATGCTCGTGGTTTAAATGTTTGAAGTCATTCTTTGCTGCGGAAGGCACATTGTCTGGCACAGAAAACTAGGAAGGAAATCGTTGCTAAAATACACAAATGTAGTAGCCAATGTTCTTTTGCACACCCGTACAGGATTCATAACATCACTTGAGCCAACTTTTTAATGCTCTGAAGTCTCCAAACTGATTACGCTAAAGTACGGAGACACGTTGAAGTCTGCTCATCCTGCCAACGTAGACACGCCATTGTTTTTCGGCAGTCGCAGCAGCATTTTGCACAAGGTGGTGGTGGTGAGTCACTGTGTGGCGGCAGCGCTCCCTTTAGACCTGAACCAGACGTGGTGTGAGGGTCCGAGGCTGCACCCGGGGCCCGGCGGTGCTTTGAGCCGCATGCTAACGTCAGCGTAATGACCGGCTCCTAATGACAACGTTAACATGCTGATGCAAAGCCGGTGTCATGAGCTTACGAGCTTAACTTTGGCTAATTAGCGCTGAGCATAAAGTTCTGCCGCGGCTGATGAGAGCGCCATCAGTCTGGCAGGATATTTGGTCATCACTCACAGTCTTGGACTAATTAAAGATCCTCCATGGAGATGACACCAGAAAGTGAAACCACGGAGGGTCAAACTAATTAATTATTAATATTAATAACAACCCCTGTTTAGTTAGTAGTACTGCTGTGATGTACTCAATGAAAAAGTGAAACGGTGTAGAATGTTTTTCTTCTTTCAGAACACCAGAGTGCTGTTCAACGTCCGCGTGGTGGGAGGATCGGCGTTTTACAGCTACCTGTCTCCTCAGGACGGGCGGCCTCTCTTCCACCCCGCTGTCGACAGGTGAGGACGTCGGAAGTTTATGAACCAGAAGAGTTCATCCTGCAGGAGGACTGATGTTTCTCACAAACACACACACACGTTTACTCAACATTTTCCAGCTCTGGATGTGTTAATTGATCTTTCACCAGAGCTCAAAGTACATTTATCATTTCTCTACTTGTTATTGGATTTTGTTCTGCACAGTTTTGGGCTGCGGAATCTTTCTCTGCAGCTTTAGGCTGTTACGCAAAGTACAAGTTAGCATTCATGCAGTGAAAGGTGCCTGCAGGACAGGGAAAGGATTTTTCTGACACATTTCTGTCCGTGTGTCTCGAGCTGAGATGTAATCCTGCAGGTGCACCAGCAGCAGCGCGTCTGCCATCTGTCTGGACACTTCATTCTTGTATTAGACTGGAAACATCATTAGATTATTCTCAATGTGTTCTTATGTTGTGGAATTACTGCTCCATGATTGTTCCAAAATCTCCACGCTGAAGTGAACCAATGTTCCCAGGCGCTTTCAAATTTGATCTAATATAATCCATTTTAATGAAATTTGAAACTGCTCTAATCGAATCAAGTCTTTCTTGAGAAAACCGTAAGCAAGGCAGCGAGTTACTGGAGACATTTTGACACGAAGCAAATGGTACATGACCGTTAAAGTCGTTATGTCCAGCACCTTTTGATGACACAGATGTGTCTGTAAATCACAAGAGTGATTTGGCCGCATTGACGGAAATGTGCAGACACTCTGTCCCTTTCACAGAATTTGACACATGTGTGATTGCTTGCAAGGAGCGAGTTGCTGTTTCGAGGGGGGCATTTTGGGCACGGCCATTGAAGGGCTTCCATTTGTGTCGTTGCTAAGAGTTACTAAAAGCAGCTAATTTTGTTGAGTGGCGCTTATGTGGCAAAAGCTATTCAGATAGTTTGAAACGCAAATGTGAAGCACACTGTATCCTCGAAACTAATGTAACAAAAGGGTTTAAACACTAAGGAGTCATTCAGAGATTCTCTGTCCTCGGGTCAAACCAACACAGCACCAACGTGATAATGTTTCCTCACAGCAAAGGAGATATTGACGTAGTCTATTGCTAACAACATGTCATTGTCACATGTCATTCATTCGGGTGGAGTTGTATTACTCTCACTGTTCGTCCTCATGACCTAATGGCTAAAAAACTAATGTCTGCTTCAGCTGCACGTTTTGGTTTGTACTAATCAACACATTTCAGAATGCTAAGCTAGCACGGTGATGAGCATAGTAAACATGGTACCTGTGTAATATCATTGTGAGACCACTGCTGTGACTAATAGCAGCTCCTGTAGAGTTGTTCTCAACAAATCAATACACAGTTTAGTGCAAACGGTGTGTTTGATGCGTGATTTCTCTCTGCCG
Organism: Gasterosteus aculeatus; assembly: GCF_964276395.1. Lineage (NCBI taxonomy): Eukaryota > Metazoa > Chordata > Actinopteri > Perciformes > Gasterosteidae > Gasterosteus > Gasterosteus aculeatus. The sequence continues at coordinate 5,389,402 of NC_135699.1, forward strand.
CAGTTTGAGGTTTGATTTGAAACATGTTTGAGACGCTCCTTGGAAGACTTCTATTGAGCTTCATGTGCATTCCCTTGTTTTGTTGCAGCACCGAGTCAAATATATTTTTCACTCTTCGAAATAGTAATTTGCGTCAAGATTACGATTACTCAAGATCCACTTAATTGCTGTTTCTTGAGCTTTCAACCAATTCTCGTAGTGTGATCTGGACTGTGGGACGTGATGGAGAATCCAGCAAAGGAATTCTACAGCTGTGGGAACCAGGCTTTGTTATGAGGTCTACGACCAAAACAAAAGGACGTTGTTTATCTGTAAATGTTAACATTGTTTACCTCAAACATCTCCAGCTGAATCCTCTGTACACGATCTCCCAGCTACTCGTTCGCTCTCACGACAGTCATTGGTGACGCTGACACCTGGTGGTGAAGAAGCCTCATCACAAAGTGCACTCAAAGGGTTAGAATAAGGTCGTCCATGCACTCATTTTACCGTGCGGCTGATTTCAGAGATCTTGGTGCGAGTGGAAAGGGTAATGCCGGAGTGGTTTATGGACCTTGTGCGCTGCGTGACCTTTCACCTTTGTGTCTTTTAGAGCTCTGAAGCTCTGCTGCTCAGGAGGACCCCCGCATGTGAAGCTCATCATCGAGTGGGAGCACAGAATCAAAGACTGGTCAGGACGCTTCCTGTTACACACAGACATGAGTCTCTCGCTCCAACCTGACTTGCAACTGCAGTATCTAATCCTCGTTGTGTCCCGGGCCACAGCCTGTTCGGTAACATCCAGGAGGAGGTGGTGAAGGACGCGGACAGCGTGAGGAATCAGCAGCAGCATCACGTCCAACAGTACAGCTGCACGCTGGACGAATGCTTCCAGCTCTACACCAAAGAGGAACAGGTAGTGCGTCCGTTGTCTTTTGATGATGTGGCCGGTTTCACACTTTTCATTAAACTAAAATATTGCAGGAAAAGTATTCCGGTATTGATATTTACACAAATAGATAGATACTATTTGAATGAAGAGATATTTAAGGCAGGTTGCATTTTATTCTCTATGGATGATGGCAAGTTGAAGTTTTGTCTACCGCTGTGCGTCATTATGAGAAATTCAGGAACTGCAAATATAGTTTAGAAATCCATATGTTACTCGGTACAACTTGAATCCAAAAAACATTTCGGGTTATTAAGATCTGTGCAGTTGGAGGAAAATGTATATTCATCATGGAACACACCACTATATATGTGGCCCAGATGCACATTTTAAGTGATTAACAACCTTGTCGCAAAAATCACTATACACTAATTATTTATCAGCCCAATCACAGAACCGCCATGGACTTCTAACACTTTTACTACGTTCTGAAAAATGAATGAGGACCTACACAGCTAGGGAAGCATGTGTGTGTGTGATTATATATATATGCCAATGAATACAGTGTAGAATCAACCCTGTTTACAGTAAAAGAGCATATTTCAGTTTTCTTTCCCAACATGTAGCGGACTATAAGATTTCCGGGTTGGCCTTTTTTATATATATATCCTTTTTTTTCTGGCTGCTATTGTGCCTCTTGCGTGTGACTTGCTGCGATGCTGCTGCTGCCTTTCGTGACCACCTGGTGGCGCTGCAGGCTGATTAATTCATGTCGCCAATCAAT